>NC_056522.1:155694352-155810270 GCF_019175285.1 Sceloporus undulatus | reverse complement strand
ATGAACACAACAAGATGGTCAAAAGCACAAAAAATGCCAGTTACAAAGGGGGGATACAGCTGGACGGCTCCATGCGCTCCCTAGAAGTGGCCTAGAGCGGCTTCTTTTTAGGTGCACCATAATGGCACTTGCACACCATGACACTCCTGCTTCTAAGGTGGCATAGAAATGAAACAAACAAACAAATACAAGGAGCAAATATGGGAAAGAAAAAGGGATGGAATATACAAAACATCTTGGCCTACAGGATATGCTCCTTTGCATTAGGAGCAAAGAATCTTAAAATCCCTCATTCTGTTTTCTGTCTATAAGACAAGCTTGAATGAAATACTTTTCAGTGGGCGAAACAGGCAGCTGAGGATAAGGGTCACAGTCACAACCCATCACATTATTTGCATCATGACAAAAATGCATAATGTACAAATACAGTGGGCCCTCCCTATTCTTGGGCATGGAGTCCCCATGAAAGTGGGAAAAATGTAAATGGAAGTTGACGATAAAATTGTCATGGATGACTTACAAATGCCCAGGGATGTGTTCTCTCTAGGAATGTCTAGGTTCTCCAGTACAACATCTGGTGAAAGTTGGCCACAGAATCACTCTGGAGGACCTAGAGATTCCTAGAGAGAACATATTAATCAAAGCCATAAATAATCAGATCTGCAAAAGTCAAAGCTGCAGATGTGGAGGTCCTACTGTATAGCTGCCTGGATTTGGGGAACAAGGTTATGGCGGCTGAGAGGAAGGGGATGAAAAGGAAAAGAACAATGGGAACAAAAGGAAATTGAAAAAGGAGGGAAACATATGCAGGCAAAACTGATGCAGATTAAACATGTACCAGGGTGGAAGGACAGAAAAGTCATTGAGGAAGTCAAAAAGGGGAGTGAGAGAAGAAAAAGAGTGGCAGAGTGGGTGGGGTAAAATTAAAGGGTTTCTGATCCAAGCAAAATTTAGTATTTTTCACTAGTCGTTGTTTGCCTTCAAATCATTTCTGACTTATGACAAGGCAATTCTATCATGGTTTTTCTGAGGCTGAGTGTGTGTGTGACTTGCCTGGGGTCACCCAGTGGGTTTCCATGGCCGCACCAAGATTCAAACCCTGGTATCTAGGGTTGTAGTCCAGTGCTTCAACCACTATGCTATGCTGGATCATTTCACTAGTAATATGTATGGTATTTTAGATCATTTCAAAATTGAAACATTAGCTCAAGCAATGTTCATAGTACTGAAATATGAAAAAAGAGGCTTTATATTAAATATATTTGAAAATGGTTGAATACTGAAGTTAAATCATAGAATCATAGAGTTGGAAGAGACCAGAAGCACTATGCAGTCCAACCCCTTGCCATGCAGGAACTCTCAGTCAAAGCATACCCAACAGATGGCCATCCAGCCTCTGTTTAAAGACTTCCAAGGAGAGAGATTCCACCACTCTCTGTGGAAGTGTGTTCCACTGTCAAATAGCCCTTACTGTCAGGAAGTTCCTCCTAATGTTGCGGTGGAATCTCTTTTTCCTGTAGCTTGCATCCATTGTTCTGGGTCCTAGTCTCTGGAGCAGCAGAAAACAAGCTTGTTCCCTCCTCAATATGACATCCCTTCAAGTATTTAAACAGGGCTATCATATCACCTCTTAACTTTCTCTTCTCCAGGCTAAACATCCCCAGCTCTCTAAGTCGTTCCTCATAGGACATGGTTTCCAGACCCTTCACCACTTTGGTTGCCCTCCTTTGGACACGCTCCAGTTTCTCAGCATCCTTTTGAATTGTGGTGCCTAGAATTGGACACAATATTCCAGGTGAGGCCTGACCAAAGCAGAATAGAGTGGCACTATGACTTCCCTTGATCTAGATGCTATACTTCTATTGATGCAGCCTAAAATCACATTGGCCTTTTAGCTGCTGCACCGCACTGTTGAAATCAATGGCCATAAAAACATTTAATGTGTTTAGAATATAGCCAATGCATTTAAAAGTTAAAAGGAAGAAAAATTATGTTTTTCTTCCCTACTTCATTTTCAGAACTGGAGATGAATGCAGATTTTAAAAAATATATATTTTCAATATTGAATAGGGTGTCAGAATGTATTTGTGCATCTACCAGTAGATCTCTGAATAATCTGTAGTAAATTAGCAAGGTTTGTTTAAAAAATAAAAAATAAAAAACAAAATGAAGAAGACAAATGATTGCTGTAATGAGGATTGCATTTTTGGATGGAAGAAATGTGAGTTCAACTCAGGTCTGGTTAGGGAAGATTTTGGTGGAGGGAGTGGAATTTGAGGGTCTCACCCATGTCCCAGCCAGACTGTAAATTACTACGTGTGTGCATTTGTATTTTAAACATCTTTCTCTTTCTCTTTCAATCTATCTCTTTCTCTCTTTCTCTGCATATGCACCCTCCCGCTACACTCAGGTGAACGAATAACTGTTCCAGGCTCTATGGCATCTGAATTCCTTGAGTACATCTTATCCCACTCCTAAAAGCTTTCTCTGTGTGCTCATAAATAAGAATGAAACATGAGTAATAAAGAAAGACACTCCATTAACACATTAAAATTATAATTACAAACCAAAGCTTTATTAGAGTGGGAAGGAGAAAAGGCATAATTATATATACACATAGGGAATATAGCATACAAAGATAGAGAATAATATTTTTGAACAGATTGGATAGTTATAGATAAACACAAACACAAACACACACATACACCTGTTTTAATGTGCTTCATGCTGTTAAACAGCTTTTTTAGTAGTAGGAAGTATAATATAAGAATAGAAACAACTTGCTGGCAGCCACAAAGTTGGCAATAGTTTTCTACTGGGGGGAAAATAACTAATTTCAGAATGATTTAACACAGTCTAGGATATTGCTGTAATGACTAACGCAAAACCTTATGCATGTCTATTCAGAAAGGAGTCCTATGAAATTCAATGGATGTTCTCATTAACTGCCATCAAGTTGACTTCGACTCATGACAACCCTATTGCTGAGAGATCTCCAAAGCTCCTTATCATCAACCACCCTGCTCAGGTTCTGCATACTCTGGACATCATCACACAAGGCTAACATCTGGAATTTTAACAGAATAAGAGCATTTTTGGCTAGTATTCATCACACGGCATCCTGTCCATCCTGCTTCAGCCTTGCATTCCATTCATTACTGTCGTGCAATTTTTAACTGATGGGCAAAATCTATCCATAAGCTCTCAATCCTGCTGCTAATCCATGATTGTCTTGGTATGGCAGGTCCCTTCTGCCGTAGTTCTGCTTCTCAGGCAATTGTGTGGTCTGAGTAGTCATGATTTTGCTCCTCTTCTCATCTCTGCCCTCCCCTTTGCGTTGATTTTGGCCAGCATTACCTTCCTCAAGTCAGCTGCTATGTGCATATTCACACAGCAGCTGGATTCAGGAAGGTGTCAGCAATTGGTAGATGGGATTACTTATTCCCTCACTTCCTCCTGAAATGTGGAGCTGCTGTGTGTAGGACCTGTGGTGGCAGTGGCAGAGCCAAAAGTGTGAGCCTGAGCCAATGAGTGGCAAGCTACTGGCCTGGAGTCACCATTGTTGGCTGCTGCTTCTCCAGCTACCCTGAAGGAACAAAGGGCCTGGCACCAGCCATGACCATCAATGTCACTGCAACTAAAATGACATTTTAGAGAGAAAAAAGATGTGGAAAGGATCTGCCAGGTGGTCAAGGATCTAAAGCAACTTGAGTATGAGCAAAAGTCACAATGCCTAGACTGTCTATCTTAAGAAAAAATGGTAGTAAAAAGAGACATAATAGAGATATATAAAATTGTGCAAATCTCATCTTAGTAGAACTCAGGACCATCCACAGGTGTGAGCTTAAGATCAGTTAAAAGGAAGTACTGCTTCACACAGCACATAGTTAGACCATCAAATTCATTGGTTCTAGAAGTAGTTATGGGTGCCAAATTGAGGGAATTTGAAAAGGAATTAGATGCATTCATGGAGGTTAGAGCTATTACTGGCTACTAGAATGGCTAAATACCACCTCCAGTATCAGGGATAGTGTGTACTTGGAGAATACAATACAGAGGGTACACTTGCATTCATATCCCTGGTGTTGCACTAAGTACGTCCTGCTGATGAAACTGGTTGGCCATTGGTTTGCCATTATTTAAACAGAATGTTGGATTAGATATGCTTATGATCTGATCCAGCAACACTAAATCAGCTAAAAGTTTGAAGAATAAAAAAAAACTTGGAAAATTCTTAAAGAAACTTGACAACTAATAGAACATGGGAGTGGGGTGAGAACACAGAGGCAGAGCATTGGGAAGAGGGATGGCAGAGGGCAGCAAATTTCCCTTTCATTTCTTGGAGAAGTCCTGCACATCTCATTTCTCCTTTCGTCTCACTTCATAAATAAATAGGAGGAGGAGGAGGAGGAGGAGGAGGAGGAGGAGGGGTAGGGGTATGACAATGAGGAAGAAGAAAGTTCACACCTGACAGAGTAGACATGGCTGCTCCATGCTTTGTCATGTTCTAGTTCAGGAAATAAGTCCACACTTGGCTGAGTGACATGGTTTTAAACGAATATAGTTGTTTCTAGGGACGCTGGGGCATGAATTGAATACCTCTTTCTGTGATTTGGAATATACAGTCAGGTTCTCACAACAGCTATTATCACAGTGCTTGAGGACAGTAATGGGGAATGAAAATTGCTTCTCCCATTCTATTATCATTCAATCAGTTTTGACTATGAATTCTTATAATCACAGTGCCCATGTAGAAGTTCTCTGCATGTGTTCAGTGGCACTCATTGTCAAGTAAATGTATGCAGGATAACTGATTTCAGCCTAGGAGGGCTCGATTACAGTAGGTACGATCATGGCACAGTCAGGGGTAGATGGACTGTGTATGGGAGTCATTGTAGTCCAATTTCGCCTGATCAATTCAAGGGGGTTGTGCATCCTTCCCTAGTGTTATGAGACCTGGAGAACCTTCTATTCTGGGGCCCATGTCTCAGTGGGGCTGTTCCTGAGGACTGGGAATTTGTGCATAGGGAATGGCCTAGCCCTAAACTCGGAAACACAAAGAAAATGTGGCCTTTCCATCTCTAATGTCAACATTCTTTCCTAGACACTTGTTGTTGGTTACCTTGAAGTCATTTTTGACTTATGACAACCCCTAAGGTAATCTATCACAGGCAAGATTTCTTCAGAGGGAGTTTGCCATTGCCTTTCTCTGAGACTGAGAATTAGCAGATTTCCATGGTTGAGTGGGATTTGAACCCTGGTCTTCCGGAGTCCTAATCTAGCACTCAAACCACTACAGCATGCTAGACAGTATTCGACTGCACTATGTTACTGTACTGAGACTTCTAAAAATAAATGAATGAAGCCAGAAGACTGTATTTTTTCTAGCTGAGGCAGATCCATTTTATAGTACAAGTTGGTAAGCTCTCCAATTATGATAGTTATACATAAATGGGAAGAAATGATGGATGAATGGTGCTAGGTAAGGCTATAGTGCTACTTTATGCAGTTATTTCATGATTCCATGATCAGATCACAAGCTGAAGCTTGTCCTCCCATTTGGCCAGTTGTCCCTTCATTTTGTTCGATACATTGTGCATTAGCTTTAAGTGCCCCCTCCCTTCAGCATGTTTGTATTTTGTATTGTTACAGTTTCCCTTTATGTTCATCATGGTTTTGAATAGCATGACTTTAAAAAACAAAAAACAAAAACAAAACAAGCATCTTAAATATTCAATATTTGGTGGTTTGAAGTTTCTGCTCTCTTTTTGCTGGCTAGGTTTTAGCAGTTCCTTCGAGGATCTGCATTTTGATACCACTTAACGCTTTTAAGTGTACACCATCTGGCGCAGATGAGCGTTCATTTGAATTTGCCAAATTGCATGAATTTATATGGCTTGAGGTTCTCATCAGCATGGCTCCTTAAAACATCAGAGGGATTTTTTCCCCCTCTGCTGTTATTATATTCTAACAATACAGTCCAATAATTGGTGCAATCTAGAGCCAGAGTTGGCCTTAGATATTTTTGTGCTTGAAGCAAAAAGTCAAAATGACATCTTCTACACTATTCATTTTTTAAAATGATCTACAGAGGTGGAGGTTGAAGGCAGGAAAAAGCTCCCCTGGAAGCTACCACCTGAAGTGATTGCTTCATGGTAAGAATGATCCTTTCAAGAACTATTAAAATCAATGGGAATTTTGCTATTGACTTCGGTGGGGTGTGAATTGCACACCGTGAATCCTTCAATGGTGTATTCAGTGTTTGTGAGTCTGCAGTTTATTATTCTGCCTTGACAAAGGCTGAAGATAGATGGCAGTTTTATTTCCATGGGTGGTGAGGCTGAGGCATTATTGCCAATGGGAATTTACATGCCCATCCTGTTGTTATTTCCCTGTGTGCAGCTTTTAAATTATAAATTTAGATACAGTGGTTTTTGTTATTATTCCGCATAGTTTCATTTTGTTATTGTTCTGCATATTCATTCATTAGACAGTTCAGACTCAGGGAGGCTGGACTTGGTGGTTTTAACCTCTATAGATGGGTAACTTGTATTACTTCACTTACTGTAAATTGTGGTAAGACCTCCTGTTCATTCAACTACATTGGGCTCAGGTCCTCTGCTCCTCAGTTTAACCAGCATAAAGCCATTCCATGGTTTTAAAAACCATAATGATTTAGAAAAGCAGTTTCAACACTTTATCAATAAACAAATATTTGTTTCCTTTTAGAGCACTTCCAAAAGTTACAAAGCCTATTTCACCAGAAACAACAGTGGGAGGGAAATAAATAAATAAATATTTATATATGCCGTGCCATATTCAAGCTCGCAACAATTCTTTATTTCTGTCCTGCTGAATTGTGACTCACTTCTTGAAGTTTGTAATCTGTGTGTGTGTGAGTGTGTGAGCAAAGATACTTTAGTGGTGAAAACTTGCTTCAATTGTCTCCTTTGTGCAGTAGTGGTGGAACCGAAATATCTGGCTGGATGTTCTCTAAAGCTGTTAGAACAAAGCATTTGCTGATGTTTAGGAAGTCATATTCAATTGTTTTCTGGTTGTGTTCTTTGCCTTTAAGAGACAAGCCCCCCAAAGCTATAGGACAAGTTTTCAATTTGGTGTAGATGCTAGGGAATACCTTTATAGGTGTCAATGGGCCCAAACAGACAGGACAAAATAAAGCTGCTTCTGGTTACTTTGGAGGTATGCTGTTTAAATGATGCATGTGTCCTAAGAGGCAGGAAGCTGAACCAAAGCCATGCTCCAATCCTGTGGACTGGAGTGCAGCTTTGGCACGGCTTCCGGCTTCTTAGTATGCATGCATCATTTAAACAGCACACCTCCAAAGTAACCTGAAGCAGCTTTATTTTGGTCGGTCTGTTCGGTTCCAACTTGTTCAGCTCATCTGTTATGTTTAATGTCAGACATTGCTCTGTTTTCCATGAAATTTTATAATTTATAAATTATATTTATAATTTAATTAATAATGTTATAATTATAAAACCCTTTATACTGAGAGATGAGTATGGGGGTTTGGAGAGAGAAGAATATGTCTTGTGGCTAATTGTATGAACCCTGTCAACACACAAGGTAGAAAGGAGTGAGTTGTGTTGTCATCACTCAGGTGATATGTCAAATGTTACATACCCATTCTCTAAAATTGTTGTACTTTTCTTTCTTTCTTTCTTTTTTAAAGAAGAGGAAATCTATATGTGGAAAGTTTCCTTGTGTTATCAACCACATATGTGAAATGATCTAATTCAGATTCCTTTGAGGTTCTATGCCAATGTGATTTGCTGACTGCTGGTTGTGCTGTAGCTGTAGTCTCATCTGGGTTATGTTGCTCTAAGGGGCTTGATATTATGGGTGGATCCTGTTGTTTTCTAGTGTTGAAGATTTATAGTCATATGCAATAATTGTACACAGTTGGTGGAAAATGTTCAGGGAGGCTTTATCCAGGCACTGTAAAGCATAGCTTTTAAGAATGTAACCACACAGAAAATGTGCTCTTCCAAAAGAACACTTGTGCAATTCAAAAATCAAGTCATACAAATGCTATACTTTAATCTCAGCTCTTCACTAGGCAGGGGATGTTACTCCTGTGACAGACAGGATTTTCGTTCATGTCAAGACTGGAGTTGAGATCTCTGAGGGCAGATCTGTGGAGAGATTGCAAGATACATCTTAGATTTCTAGTGGGATATTTGAGATTTGCCCACTTGTCTTACAGTATGCTTACTAACATACTTACAGTATGCTTACTAACATTGCATCCACACTGCAAAAATAATCCAGTTTGACACTATATTAACTGCCATGGCTCAATGCTATGGAATCGGGATTTGTAGTTTGTTGTGGCACTAGAGCTCTCTGACAGAGAAGGCTAAATGTCTCACAAAACTACAGTTCCCAGAATTCCATAGTATTGGGCCATGGCAGTTAAAGCAGTATCAAACTGGATTATTTCCGCAGTGTGGATTCATTCTAAAAATCATTAATTAGAGTGAGATGGCTGCCTTGGGTGGTGAATGGGTTTGGGCAGACCATGACCATGAAGTGTTGGAAGACGGAGTTCTTCATGCTGCGTAGTCTGTCCTAAATTAGCATGCTGTCCACAAGTGTGCATGGGAAGTTATGGTAAGAATTATAATTCAGCTGCCATGATGGGCAACGTCCATCTACAAAATTCTGGAAAAAATGTAGCTCGTCATAATAAACTGCCTTCTGCTACAACCAGTTAATTTCTCAAAGCTTCTATAAATAAAAAGATTTTTGCTTGCTGGTGGAAGGAGAGCAGGGAGGAGGTCCTGGTTGTAGTGGTGGTGGGAGTTCCACAACCTGGAGGCAGCCCCTGAGAATGCCCTCTCTCCTATCCATGGCAAAGGTGCCTGGGATGATGGAAGAAAAGGCTTTTGATGACCTTTTGAGGATCTCAAAATTTGAGGAGAGTTGTCTAGAGAGATACAGTCTTTCATATAACCGGGACCCAAGTTCTCAAGATGCACAGTATTAACCTCCTGTAGAGACTGAACATCTAAATCACCCTTTCTCAGCCTTTCTACACTGGAAAACCCCTGAAAATAATTTTCAGGTCTCAAAGTCCTGCATAAAAATGGGCTCATTAATTGAGCCAATTCAGCAAAACAAAAAACAAAAAATTGGCATCCTTACAACAAGGCAGAATTCCAACTTGCCTAAAGGAGACAGTTGTGAGGCCTTTGTTGAAAAAGCCATCCTTAAATCCCTTTATAATGCTTGTGCACCAATTGTGCCCATGTTGTAACAGCTCTGCTGGCTGCCAATTTGTTCTCAGGAACAATTCAGAGTGCTGTTTGTGACCTATAAAGCCCTATATGGCTTGGATCCAGGTTATCTGGCAGATTGTATATTCTTGTATGTTCAGGCCCTGAAGTCATTAGTGAGGCCTCTCTCGCAGTTCCACCACCTTCACGAACATGGTTGTTGGGGACCCAAGACAGGGCCTTCTCAATGGCTGCCCCTGGATTCTGGAACTCTTGTCTCATGGAGGCCAGAATGGCCCCTCCCAGCCCTTCTTCCATCAGCAGGCAATCCCCTTTTTATTTTAACAGGCTTTTAATACAGAAAGTTTTTAAAGAATGGACTAAGGGGCACTGTATTGTTTTAACTGTACTGTTTTAATAGCTTTTTAATCTTTTTAATTGCGTTTTGTTATTTTAAGTAAAGATTTGAAGTGTTTTCATATTGAGACTAGTTTAATTCTATTTTCATATTCACTTTTTGTATCTTTTGAACTATATTGCTCTTGTAAACTGTAAGCTGCCTTGAATCCCATTTCTGGGAGGAAGGCAGGATACTATTATAGTGAGCCCTTGTATCCACAGGGGTTAGGTTCCAGGACCCTCTGTGAATAGCAAAATCTGTGGATGCTCAAGTGCCATTAAGTACAATTACATAGTTAAATGTTGTCCCTTATATAAAATGGCTAAATCAAGTTTTGCTTTTGGGAACATATATCCATGAATTCAAACATCCACAGCTTGAATGTGTATGTGTGTGTATGTTCAAGGTGTGGATGCTTGAATCAGTGGATAAACAATCCGTGACTATGGAGGGCCGAATGTACAGTACTGCTACTGGTCATCTTGGGCAACCCCTGCATAAAAATTAATATATTTATAGCTCAAAAAGGTTTATTCTTTTCAGTCATAATCTCTCAAGGAACCCTAGGGTTCTAGTGAACGCTGCTTGAGGATTCCTGCTTTAGAGCCTTTGGAGAAATGTCAAGTACGTACTGATGAAGTACTGTATTAAGCAATTCACACTGCCAACATTGTTAACAAAGCATTTCCCTAATGACACACAAAAAAGATGGGGCAAAACAGTTTCTAAACAACAACACCATTAAACACAGGTACCAGATACTCAGGACATCATTTCATAAATAAGGGCAACTGGAACATATGTAGTGTCTTCACATCTGCTAGTAAAGTCAGCTGTGTGCATTTTAATTTGGATTCCATTCTGGTATATGTAGATCTCCCTCAGCAGCCAAGTTAAATTCTCCAGGAAAGCTTGGGGACAAATAGAATCAGTATGTAAAGTTTGTCAAATGTCTTGGGATCACGGGATGAAAGGCTCTATTTAAATGTCACTTGTTGTTCTAAGTAGGTTTTCTTGCATGATTTGTCAAAATAATAAATATTTGTTTTAGTACAATGTGCTTCAACTTCTTGATTTCCCCCTTTCATATTAATCTGAAACAAAAAGACAAAAAAAAAATTTAAGCATCTGGCAGTGATAATTTAATTTAATTTATTTTATTTTATGATTTTTCTTTTTAGCTCCCAGGGATCTATTGTAAATAAACATCGAGAAAAAGACATGTGTGGTGTAATGAAGAATGTTAATGAACAGTAAAGCAGCTTTGATTGAAATAAAAAGTATAATTTTAAAATAATTAAGGTTGTATTGGATATATGCACATATATAGTTTGTCTATATCATGAGGGTTGGGATGATGATGGGGGGGGGAAGAAAAGTTAAGCTCAGCCTAGTTTGTAGAGTATAACAGTCTGGTAACTGTAAGCAACTCTTGAGCATAAAAAAAAAGGCAAAAAGGTAATTCTGGGACTTTCTATGGGAAAATTGTGCTCCGCACATAGCAATACCTTTCAGGAGAAGGAGGAAAAAAGAATCCAGAAGGAATAATTTTATGTTTTTGCAGCCTAATGTTGAAAAACAAGGTGGGGTGCAGACTGAGTCTCCCTTATCTGAAATGATTGGGATTAGAAGGGTTTTGAATTTTGGATTTTATTTTATATTTATGGATTTTGGAATAGTTCAGATTTCAGAATACTGGATAAGGATAAAGGAGACTCAACTACTGTAGTATGTTAAATCTGAAGCTGTGGATTTTCCATGAATAATAAACATTTGTAGATTGTTCGTAGAGATGGAATTCTTTATGGCAAGGATGGCTCTCTTCTCCTTCTCCTCCTCCTTCTTCTTGAGGGGCTGCATTATTACACATTATTACATTTTACCACCTGATGCTAGCCTATCTGGCAGAAGGAAGAGTGATATGTTGAAAATTTGCAGCCTACTCGTCATGGAGAAATCTGAATTGCATACAACTTGTTGATTTGCAGTTTAATGGTCTGTACTGGACTTTATTTCAGACTGACGTTAGAATTCCCTAGCAAGTATGAATCCCAGACTTAAAGGCTGTGAGTTTCTGGGGACTGTAGTCCCCAAAGGTAACTTTTCTAATTGCTAATGTCAGCCATATTAAAATTTAATTGAATACACATTTTAAATATGTTACTTTTAATAAGAAATCTTGATTTATTTGTAGCATGCTATTTGGTCAGTTTTATCCGCCCCCCGGGTAGGTCCCCACCCAAGCGGGGGGGGGGGGGGGATATTCAGTGCAAACAATAAAATGAAAACAGAGCTTTAAACTAAAACTATTAAAACATATTCACAGAAGAGTGGAGAAATATGGAATCAACCAACTGTTTCTTTCTTTTCAAATGCCATCAGTTACAAGAGGGAGCAAATGGAGACTTTTGAGAAAGGAAGTCCTCAAACTAGCTGCTGTAGCACATGTCATGTTCACTCCTTTCATCTGAGGTAAAACAAGCCAAGGGACAACTTCTGCTCACACCAATTACTGCTGCTACCATGTTATTTCCCAGAACCTGGAAACATGGAATCCAAATCTGTGCTGTTTTCCTTATGGAGGGATGATCTCATAGCATTCATTCTCTATAGCAGATTGAAGGATGGATGACCAGGAAGATGATGAGATCAATCTTGAGTTTGTAAAACCCATAGGTACATCCAGAGTTCTAATTTACTGATTTACTAATTTTCTAATTCACTGTGGAAACTAGAGACAAAGAGATATTTGGATAATCCCATTTGATGAAGTTTTTCTGTGATGAACTGGTGGTGCATATCTAGCCAACGCTGTTGAAGTAAACATTCATTCATAAGTTGAGTATCTGAGGAGATGGATGTTTAATACATTTGTCTTGACAGGAGCTACTAAAGATTATTTGCAAGTTGGGCAGGATACTTTTTGATATCCTCCTACTGGGAATTTTTTCTTTAGGAAGGGGAAACATCTATTAATGTACAGTCACCTTCCTTTTTTTTCAGGGGATCCATTCCGGACCCCTCTTGCGAAAATGTTGTTTTGCCATTGGCTTGAATATAGGAACAGGGGTGTGGGCGCGTGCACTGTGGGCACATGCCCCATTCATTCTCCCTCCATTTGTCCCTCTGAAGACCACAAGAACAGAGGGGAGGACTGTAGCTCTTGAACCCACATGCCTTTCTCACTGACTTGGTGGAAGGGAAGTCCAAGAGATTTCTAAAGATGGAAGAGGTGGTCCATAATGATCTCCATTTTCCATCTTCCATCTTGCAGTCACAATAAAGGCAGCAGACCCCCCCCCCCCCCCCGTCATTGGGCAGATTGCTAGTATTGTTTCCAATGCATTGTCATCCAAGAACTTGGGGAAGATGCTTAAGGCTAACTATTCTCCCATGCCTTTTTAAACAACATCTGAGGATAATATTTTTGAGTTTTTCCTGTGGAAAAATGGGGAATGTAGCAAATATGGGTGGTGGGGGGAAGACACTTCAATGAAATATTTTCTTCCTTTGGAATGAGTGGATGCATTTTAGGACAAGGTTTTACCCACTAAAAATGTCAGGAATTGCACAGTACGGAGACTATATATAAGGAGGTTGACAGAATGAGAGAACAATCATTCCTCTGGATATAGTCAAGACTTCCAACCAAGACACATTTTTGCACCTAGTAGATGGCAATATCATGAGAAGAACACTTGCAGGGGGCGGAGGGGGTCTTCATTGCTTGAGATGATAAAGAGAGTTTAATAGAGAGTTCAATAATTTCCAAGTTAAGTTAAATTTTATACCCAGATATGGAGCCAGCTTATCTTTTAAGATTGTGGTGGAACAAAACTGTCTAAATAATATACTTTGTTTTCCGTATTGCAAAATTTGTGGATTGTTTTCATTCTCCTCCCCCTTCTACGTCTCACAAAGCAAGAACAAAATAAATGTGCTAAAGTAACATAGGGCACAGCAGTTTGCAGTTTTCCTTTTAGTATGGGTTTTATTCACAATACTGCTTGTACAAATTTAAGACTTTGATATTTTAAAATTTCATGAATATGCCAGATACTTTTTGCATTCTCCCCCCTTCTACTTCTCACAGAACAAGAGCAAAATAAATGTACTAAAGTAACGTAGGGCACAGCAGTTTGCAGTTTTCCTTTTAGTATGAGTTTTATTCCTAGTACTGCTTGTACAAACTTAAGACTTTGATATTTTAAAATTTCATATTTTATAATCCTGTGACAATAAAATAAGTTTAGTTTTGCTAAGTAATTAAATATTGCATATATTTCCCTTTCCCCCAATTTTGTTGTTTTTCCAAAAAGGTGAGTTTCTAATTTACAGTGGCTGAAAAATTCTGTTCATGCCCTCTGCTATTTCATTTCATTTACAGCCTCTAGGGTTGTCTGCTCTTAGAAACAGGCTATTCAGCTAAATGGGCTCATAGTAAAAGAGTGAATTTGGTATATTATTACACGTGGCAGGCAAATACATAACCGCTATACTAAGACAAAAATTAAAGTCACGCCTGGAAAGACAATTACGGAAGACCGGGTTGTTTTCTTTTTCCAAAAAGCTGCATTCTGGAAAATCTAGCATTAGTGAGTCATAAATCATAGCAAAGCAAAGTAACACACAGGTCTTTTCCTCTTTTTCATTTCAGCCAGTTGAAAAGGAGCGTGCGTTAGTATCGGTGCCTGGCTGTGGCAGTGGATTAGTTGAAGGCAAACATACATAGGCTCAGTCCAATCAAGTATGAGATGCTGTTAACAGGGCAGACATGAATTCGCCTAAATTATCAGAGGCCTAAGTGGCCTTGATGGACAGGAATGCCTTTTATCAGCTTATGCTGGTATCTCAACTATATCCCTATCTGGATGTAAGCAATTTGGATTTAGTAAACTGGTGATCTCCCATCTGGATTACTGTAATGTGGAGACAGTCTTTTAAGACACAGAAACTATAGCTAGGCTGCCTCCACACTGCAGCAATAATTCAGTTTATCAGCACTTTCATTGATATGATTCAATGCTATGGAATTCTGGGAAGTGTAGTTTTCTGAGACATTTAGCCTTCTCTGTCAGAGAGCTCTGGTGCCACAACAGACTACAATTCACAAAATTCTATAGCCTATTGAGCCGTGGCAGTTAAGGTGGTGTCAACGTGGGTTATTTCTGTAGTGTAGATGTAATCCTGGTACAGAATATGGCAGCAGGATTATTAACTAGGATTAGGTGTTGTGAACATGCACTGCTTCCTTATCATTTTTTGTGGGTTTCAGATTCATTGCCAGGCCCTGTACTGGGCCCTACACAACTCTGATTCTCAATTCCCAAAGAAACACCTCTTTCTATTTTGTACCTGTTCTTGCTTTAAAACCATCAGTCTGGCTGCATCCACACTACAGAAATAATCCAATTTGACGCCACTTAACAGTCATGGCTAAATGCTATGGAATTCTGGGATTTGTAGTTTGTTGCCTTCTTTAACCTTCTCTGTGAGAGAGCTCTGGGGCCACAATAAATTACAATTCCCAGAATTCTGTAGCATTAAGCCATGGCAGCTAAAGTGAAGTCAACCTCGATTATTTCTGCAATGTGGTTGCCCTGTGCTACTTCTCTGAGTCTCAGTTCATTTTGAAGTTTAGAACTCTGGTATGAGGGAGAAAGCCTTTTTGTCAAAGGCTTCATATTGGCCCCATATTAGTGTCCATCCTTTGAGGGACTCAACCTGTACCTTTCTTCATGACTTTTTAGTGCCAACCTAAGCCATTCTTTATTCTTGTGAAATTAACATCATTTAAACCATTGCATTAATATCATTTTTATTAACGGTCTCTCTGAATTATGATTGCAGTTTTCAGTTTTGGTTTTAGCTCATTGATGTGATTGGTTTTTATTGATGTTGGCGGTTGCGTTGTCCTTTTATGCTGGATATGGACTTTATTGTTAATAAGAGTATTTTTTATTGTTTCAGTTGTGTTTTACATTTGATTTTGCTTAGAGAAAGTAAAGACTCAGAAATAATAAATAAATAAATAGCCCAAAAAAACAAATGCTTTCTTTCATTAGATATGATAGTAGGATGGTGAGCTTAGAGATACAGTGAGCCCTTCTTATCCACTGGAGTTTGGTTCCAGGTTCTCCCATGGATAACAAAATCTGTGTACATACTCAAGTCCCATTAAGTATAATGATTTAGCAAAATGGCATCCCTTATATAAAATGGCAAAATCAAGCTTTGCTTTTGGGAATTGTATATTTTTAAAAATATTTTCATGCCATGGTTGCTCGAATCCGTGGATAAAAAGTCCATGGATAAAGTAGGCCAGCTTTAATGACATTTTGAAGATGGTCTTTGACCGTAATAAAGAATTTCATTTCAATAACATTTTGAAACTCTTTAGAATCTAAACATCTTCAGAGCAAAGCATGCCAAACTTGCAGCATACCAAAGTACTATTATTTTTGCTGGGTAAAATATTTGTTATTGTAATGCACTAAACAGCTGAATTTGTGAAAATTTCCTGTTGAGACTTGAAGAAAGCCTGACTTTGTTGCCAGGGTCTCTCTTTTTAAAAAAGCACACACACAACCCTTGAATGATAAAGTATATGTCATAATGTTTCTGGCTTCAATAATGCTAAAGTTCTGAAACTGCCTGTTCTGGACTATTCTTTGATATTGCACTTCTGGATGTAACCTTCTAACCATTGTTATCTTGAAAAGACGGAGTCTTCTTCACGGTTTCTGCAACTCACAGATAAGGAATTTCTTGCCCTTGCAGAGTGGAGCCAGCAGAGAGTTCTACTCTCTTATTGCCCATGTCAGTGTCTGTCCCTGCAGTTTATCTCAGTTCCTTTTTGTTTACCACTGAGTTATGAGTGTTCTGCAATTTTCTCTATTTCAGTCCTCTGAACCTTTCTAAGACTTATCTTCTTGTTCTTCTTGTGAATAGATAAT
The DNA here is from genome assembly GCF_019175285.1 of Sceloporus undulatus. NCBI lineage: Eukaryota > Metazoa > Chordata > Lepidosauria > Squamata > Phrynosomatidae > Sceloporus > Sceloporus undulatus. Next base: position 155,793,675 of record NC_056522.1, on the reverse strand, counting down.
CCATTTTTCATTTTTTCCCCTTTCAAACTGACCCCTCTCAAGTTAGTGGCCATGTCAATTTACGTACCCCATTTTGGTTGGATATGAGCCTGAAGTATGGTGCAAAATCTCCCCAACCAGTGGACATCCTGGCTGCTTGCTCTATTTAAGAGAAAGCACAATGTTGAGTGTTGTAAACACTGTGTTGCTTTTTGCCCCTCAATTTGAAGAAATAGTACAGCTTGTCTGCACACTTTTCTGACAGAAAGATGGGAGAACTCCAACTTCTTATCTGAAAATAAATCTCAGCTATCGACCCCAGTAGCCATCAATTATTGCTCACCAGCTTTGGCAGCATTTACTGGGGGAGGATGAATTAAAGTAACCTTAGGGACAAGCTGAGTTTCTATTCAGCACTCTTACTAAGATGGTACATGGAGATGCCATTGATTTGGCACTGATACCTGGTCACATGGTATTGATGGAAACTTTGACATCCTTGGTGAAAGCTCAGACAGTATAAGAAAAAGGAAGAGACCATGCCAAAGGCTCAAATAAGCCTTTGAAAGACTTGAAACTCAAAATTAAAAGTTTAGTGGTTGCCTTTGATCCCAAGGATGATACTGATGAGAAAGAGAAGGGAAAAAAGGGGGTCAGGTAGTGAAGACTGGTCACGATTCCTTTTGTCTAAAGCTTTGTCATCCAGACCGTAACTGGACATTGCCAGTCCAGATCATCACTTAGCATGATTTTCTTGGAGCTCATATTGGACCATGGCAACAAGCTTTTGCTTCACAATCTCTAGTGTCTTTCTTGGAACACTTGCTGCCATGTTCCTGAAGAGGTGCTGTACAAGCATTGCAATTGGAAGGAGTGACTTTTTTTGTTGGGAAATCACCTGTTTCCCTACAGATGATCTGCCCACCACTCTGTTAGGTGGATGGTCATTTTGAACACTACCATATCCATTATTCGTGGTCTTATTCCCAATAATATTGTCCCCATTCCTATTATTATTTATATTTCCATGCAATCAGCCCAGGAACCTAACAAAATATATGAGGCTAATGTGTAGCGTTGTCCTTTTTTGCCTGAAAGAGAAAGGACTTCTAAACATTGAAGGAGACCTGGGGAAGATATTCTGAAGTTAAGAATCCCTAGTATCAACCCTGGTCACAAGCAGGGCAGCTTCTATTACTGACACCAGAGCAAATCCTATTCACTGTACTTTTGTCCAGCTCAGGCTCCTTTGACAATCTCACAATTAACTGATTCAATTTCCTATCAATGCCCATCAAGCCATAGTTACGATACGACTACTGTGTAAAAGGAAACCTAGATACCACAACCTCACATTTCTTTATAATTATACAATCCTCTGAGTTCTCTCTGGCACTTAGTCCAGATCAGATATATCAACCAGGACTAATACATTCCTGGTATTCACCCTGTCACAGATCATAGTAACGAATACTAGTTTAATATCAAGTTCCCACTACTAGGGCTTATGTTATGCTTTCTGCTACATCTGCTATTTGTGCTTTAGCCACAAGAGGTGCACAAGTAAAAGTCATAATTATATCAGTAGCTTGGTGTGTTAGTTTCAGAGATATGCAAGGTAGCCAGCTGAATTAATCCAGCCACCTATGTCTGCACTACAGACTTGAGATCAGATCTCACCAGGATGCATGTTTTGGTTGTTTTCTAATAATAATAATAATAATAATAATAATAATAATAATTTCTATGCACTCCAATAAGATCAAGGCGGCAGACATCAATCAATGAATGTAGAACAGTGGCGGGGTACATACCGACGCTTTGTGCGGCGGTCTGTCCCGCGCCTGCTAGTCTGTGGGGGAGCCGGAGCCTCCACACGGCGCGGCTCCCCTGCGGACTGAAAAAGAAGCTCCAAAATGGAGCTTCTTTTCGAGTCGCGTTTGCGACGTAGCGAGGCGCCAGGGGCGCACTCGCTACGTCACAAGAGACGCGACGCGTACGGACGCTCAGCGTCCAATACGCAAAGATGGCGCCGGCCATGTAGAAGGGCCACGCCATCTTGTACGGACAGAGTCCGTACTAGGCCCAGGGGTGTCTATAAGAGACGCCCCTTTTTTAAAATGGGACGTCCTCCGGACGTCCCAAATGGCAGTATAGAAAACCCCATAATAAAATAAATCCCATTATCCCCCCTCCCTTAAAATATCCCACTTAATTACAATACAACAAAAGCAATACAATGCATTAAAATCATTAAAACAATCATACGTATTAGAAGCAGGGCACGATGGGGGATCATTGGGACAGTCCGTATCACTGGGGCTGGATCAATCAGTCAGGGAAGACCTGACATTCACTCGTCTGCCTCTTTAGGTGGGATTTTCAGTCTATGTATTAGTCTCTGAAATCATGAAAAAGAACAATCTGCTTATCTGTAACTATTCTTTGAAGGGTCTTCTGTGATCTCACAGTAACCATCCTCTGTGCTTCTTAGATGTTCCACTGTTGTATTAAAATAGAATAGTGGTGGACCATTATCTAAGGTAAATGACAAGAGACTGACCTGGGCTAAGTGCTGAAGGAGCAGAGCTTCTGCCAGAATGTACTCGCTAGCTTTAGAATGTTCCAAATCATCTGCATAGGTGCAGAGAATCTCAATTCAGTCAGATCCAAGGAAGCAGCTGCTATTTGCAAGGTTACCAACCTTAGGATGTGATGCTTAAATCCATGTGATCTTGGAAACTAAGCAGGTTCAGCCCTGGTTAGTACTTCAGTAAGAGACTGCCAATGAATATAGCTGTAGGCTATATTTCAGAGAAAGGAATTGGCAAATGCACCTCTGAGTATTCCTTGCCTAAGAAAACCTTATGTAATTAATGAGGTCGGCATAGGTCAGCAAGTGACTTGAAGGTGCATGCACACACATTAGCAAGGAGGGGGGAAATTATACTATCATGTCCTCAGTCTATCAAGTTCTGTACTAATGTGGTAGTTCTCTAGGGCCAAAATCCAATGACTAGTCACTATATTAATGGAAATTACATAAGTGTTGAGTTATCAGTTTCAACAGATTTACTCTTGGGCTTAGGGTTTGGAGCACAAGTTTACCTCTGTTCTTTTTCTTCTGATCTATATATCTAAAGATATCATGGAGTATCTGATCTCTAGAAATAACAGTGGATCATTATAATGATATAACTTGCTATTGTTTGGCCCAAATCAATGCATTACTTAACTGTGAAGGAAGGTGAACGTATAACCCAGGCAAAGGAAACCTCCAGTATGTGGTATGTTTTATATAGCCTTTTAATCCAGCATTCCATTCATCTTCTTAGTCCCTTCTTCCATCAGTCCCATATCTTGTCCAAGATTCCCTTAGGCCAGTGGTTCCCAACCTGTGGGTCAGGACCCCTTTGGGGGTCGAATGACCCTTTCATGGGGGTCGCCTAAGACCATTGGAAAACACCTATTTAATTACAGCTATGAAGTAGCAACGAAAATAATTTCATGGTTTTGGGTCACCATAACATGAAGAGACCTCTTTTTTTCATGATGTTTCTCTTAGGTATTGAGATGTTGATTTGCTCTGTATGATGAGCAAAAAAAATTGTCAACTTACATATAATAGAACCAACAAGCAGTATTACATACTGAATTCACATCTGTCCTAAATACTTTCTTCCTTTCTAACAGTTCAGTTTAGTTATTGAACATTATTTACTAAATACTTACATGTATTCTTCCTATTACATTTCTGCATATCTGTGGGAATGTAACATAAAACACAATGGAGTGGAAATATTTTTGCTGGGATACTTCCTTATCACTTCTTCTGTAAGGCACTGATATCACTACATATGCTAGTGATCATAAGATAACAGGATTTACAAACACCGTTTACTTGGTGATAGTAGCCGGATAAATAACGTTTGCTTAACTGAACAAATGTTAACCAGTATGTATCTATAGATGCAGAAAGAGATACTCCACGTCTGAAATTACTTTCCATATTTGATTTGTTCAAGAAATGTAAGGACTGATGGTGCTATATGAGATCTAGGACTGTGATCTGGCAACACATTTTTCATTGATGTTTGTAATACTTAGGCCATATTAATTTTATATCCTTTTCTTTCGGAGTATTGAAATATGCATTTGAATCTGACTTGCACTACTATGCATGCTTTCCCAGAGAGTAAGCCCAATGGTCTATGCCTAAATCAATAAAACCTACTGTACTTCTTAGTAGACATATATAGGATTCCACTGTTATACTGCAGTACTGTGCGTCTAAAGGAAAACTTTACTGAGTTCAATGGAACAACTCAGAATGCATAGAATGTGAGCCTGGAAGTACCATTTCATGTCACACAATTGGCTTTAGCATCTACCTTCATGATGTCATATATATATATATATATATATATATATATATATATACACACAAGGAGCATGACAATGGAATAGTTATCAAGGTTTATTTGCTCTGTAAAAATGAGGTGAGTCACCTACATAATGTTTGCTTTCAAAGGAACTGCTTTTGGTGTGGAGTATTTTCATTCCACTTGAGTTAATTATAATTAGTGATTAACCCCCACCTTCTAAGATCAATATTAGGCACTTTTATATATTGAAGATCAATATTAGGCACTTTCACATATTGACTATATTATAACACCAAAACAGAGGCTACTTTGCTTGCAAGGATATTGCTTATACACCTTTCAGCTATTTGTTGGCTGTTTTTCATCTTCATCTGTATTAAAATTGCCATTTACTTTTAATAAAATCATAATAAAATATGATTCAATTCTGCAGCCTTAATTCACAGAATCATACAATTCCTTCTTTTTATATGTGAACATATCTCTGTCCATTTGAAACGAAAAGGCAAAATGAAAGATTTCAGTATACGTCATTGTGCTGGTAAACACAAATGCCTTTTGGATTGCACAGCAACTGAGATACTTATTTTCATTCCACAAGTGTCTTTTCTTAGATTCTCATAGTACCTCTGTAAGACTAGAATGGATGGGTGGAAGTAAGAAATATATTTATATATTTCAGGGAGCCAGTGTGGTGTAGTGGTTTGGGCATTGGTCTATTATTCTGAAGACTAGGATTGGAATTCCTGCTCAGCCATAGAATGCCACTGGGTGACTTTGGGCAAGTCACAATCTCAGCCTCACAGTATAGCAATGGCAAACCCTGTCTGAAGAAACTTGCCAAGAAAACCCATAACCTTGAGATCGCCATAAATCTGAAAAGACTTGAACGCACACAATAATAACAAGCAGTAGAGAACAGTTTGCAAGCATTAAAGCTATTTAACAGTGGAACAGGCTACTTCCAGTGGTGTTGGGTTGTCCCTTACTGGAGGTATTTAAACAGAAAGTGGAATTGTATTCGTTACTGTGCATTTTGCAAAAATAAGTGAGTTGGACAACCTCCAACTCTTTAATTCTATAGTTCTGTTATTATATTATTAGAATTTATGTCAAATCCTGAAAGTGACTATTAGAAATTATGCCAAGATGCATGTAAAGGAAATGTTGAAATATCATACAGTTTCACTAGCTTTTAAAATAATGTTGTCCACACGTTTTATCGACAGGTTATCAGATGCTGTTAGAAAATCTAGTTTTGAATATCTTTGAAAACTTCATAAAAACACAGTGTAGCTTGTCACTAAATCAATGTATTAGTTTAGACCAAGGAAGGGGAATCTTTCATAAATTTAATTTCAGACTAATTCTTGGTGAATACATTCCAGTGGTGAGAGGACCAAAGCTGAAAAGACAGATGCAAAAATGCAGTCATTTTAGTTTAAACTTCCTACCACCGGTAACTAAGTACAAAAACACACTGCAGAAACAGTCCGGTTTGAGACTGCATTAACTGCCCTGGCTCAATGCTAGGGAATCCTGGGATTTGTAGTTTTGTGAGTTCTTTAGCCTTTTTTATCAGAGAGCTCTGGTGCCACAACAAACTACAGTTCCCAGGATTCCTCAGCACTGAGCCAGGGCAGTTAAAGCAGTCTCAAACTGCATTATTTCTGCAGTGTGTTTTAGACGTAAGACTCAGAGACATTCAGCCCTTTAGAATGGAGAAACCCAATCCAAAAGCAGGGAAACCACCAAATGATGGTGTTTTAGGAAACGGATGGGTCTCTGGGAAACCTCAGACATCCAGACCCTGACTGCTGGAGAGTTTAAATTGGCCCCAGGTCCTGAGGTTCCTCACCTCTGTCTTTAAAAAGATGGTAGTCAGATAGATAGACTTGTATGGACACTCATTTGATTCCATATATTTTAAAAGTTCAAAAGATTGCGGAGGATTTCTATTCCCGCTTACAAAGGTAGCAGACTCCCTTTATTTAACTACAAGTGCATCTCTATGGTCTTAAAGTGCAGCTCATGACTAGTTTGATTTGCATATTAGTGCAGTCTGTGACCTCCTTTAGCACTAGTGGAGGTCAGTAGTATTAGACCTATATGGAAATAAAATACACCGTGGCACTTTCAGATTGATTGCTTTCAATGTGTTTAACTAGAGCTCTCAAAGGAGCTGTAAAGAGAGTTTAATTGGGAGGCTGATGGCTTATACCACTGGTGGTACATCATTATAAACAGATATGGTGGACTGGCTGCTGGAATAGAAAGGGGGTATTTCCCCCCCTGAATTTATTGAAACGGAACTGTATCAGTAATCTCTTGTTGGAAAAAGAAGCATGCCTTTTTCTCTGGGGGAAAAAACTTTTGCTATCTGTGATATTATTGTAAAATATTTCAGGGTAACAAAAATACAGTAAGAAATAATCGTGCTCACTATTGGCTTGAGAAGGCACTGGACAACTAGATCTAGACACAATTTAAATTTAAATCTTAAAAGGTGGCTAGATCAAAGCTTGGAAGTATTACTGTAAAAAAACAATGCATTACGTGTTAATGTTACTCAAAAGTTTTACTCTCAGTATTTAAAGCAAAAGGTTACTAAAAGTAGTCAAAATGGCCAAAAATTCCTTCAGTCCTTTCACAAGGTAGTATTTCTGTATTAATTTTATTTATTTATTTATTTATTTATTTAATATCCTGCCTTTCTCCCAACATGGGATTCAAGGGGGCTTTAAAGATGCAATGATTGAATGAAGCAAAAAGTGAATGCTATAAATGGTTAGAGTTGTTCTGACAGCATTTAAAAGTAACTATGCTGTCCCTTGTTACTGTAATGAATACTCTTGTTACTTGAACTGTTTTGTTTCCAAGTTCTGGGCTAGATCCAGGTTAGTTAAAAAAAAAGGTTTCACAGCAGCCGTCAATGAATGTTGAGCCAAGGTGCTGGGAAGCACTTACAGCTACCCAAGAATGACATGTTCCAATGCTAGGCCTGTTTAAGCAGTTTCAGCTACTTGATGTAAAAGGCAATAATATTATGGAATATCCTTGGATATATATACATATTGAATCTTGTATAAAACACCCTCTCTAAAAATTGAGGAATTCAGCTGCTTCTCAGAGGATCTGGCCTTCAGAAACTTTGGGGGGAGAGCAAATATATCATGAGCAGAGCAACAGTATAGATGGAAAGAGAGTTCTACTTTATTTATAGGAAATTACATCTCATATATCACTACAGTTTTGAATAGCTGTGCTTGTTTCTTATTTACTACACATTTTCTTGTGGACTAAATTGCTATTTGCGTCCTTCAGAGGAGATGGTTCTGACCCTGCAATAAGTCGAGTGTCTCAAACAGAAGACATCAGGTTCTTCATCATGAACCCTACTGGTGTGGGCATGCTAATGTATGCAGTATGATCTGAGCTAAAGGCAAACAAAAGGAATGATCGTTTACTTTCTTTGAATCTGACTATTGACATTTACAATACAGTGGTGCCTCGGGATACGAAATGATCGGGTTACGAAATTTCCGGGATACGAAAAAGTTGGATTGGCAAAAACTGTTTCGGGTTACGAAATATTTTTCGGGTTACGAAATTCTTTTCGGCGCGAAATTCAAATGCTGCAAAGTGCAGCTATAGGCTCCAGTGCTAACGGAAAAAGTATTTCGGGTTACGAAATTTTCGGGTTACGATAGGAATGGCGGAACGAATTAATTTCGTAACCCGAGGCACCACTGTATAGGTCATTGTCTAGTCAGCCAAATGAATAGATCATTGGTGCAGCTAGTGTGGCTCAGTGTGCTCATGTTTTAAGTTTTAAATACATGTTCAGTGAGTATCACTAATGACATACCACAATGTTGTCATCGTCATCATCATCACTTTTTCCCATTTGGTGGCTTACAACAGTAATAAAAACAGTTAAAAATTAGCACCATACAGAAGGTAAAAAGCAATTAAACCATCATAAAATTTGAAACCAATTAAAACAACAGTAAATAAACAACACATTATACAAGGCCTGTTTTCCCTGCAAAATCCATTCTCAAAGGCTTGCCAGAATAATAATACTAAAAGGTTTTACCAGCTTGTGGAAACAGAGAAAAGAAAGTGTCAGTTTGACCTCTCTGGGAAAGTTGTCCCAGAGCATGAAGGCAGCCACTAAGAGAAGGCCCTCTCCCACATTCCCATCAAGAGAGTCCATGACCATGGTGGGACAGAGAGAAGTCACTCCCCAGAAGATCTCAAAACATAGGCAGATTTCTATAGGACAGCACAGTTCTTCAAATAATGTGGACATGAACTGTGTAGGTGTTATCACCACTATTTGGAATTCTGTCCAGAAACAGACAGAACAGCCAGTGGAGCTATTGCACAAGGAGAGGCAGTGTTCTCCTTGTACCCACCCAATTTAACAAGCTGGCTGCAGCTCTTTGGCCTGCTGGAGTTTCTAAAACCTCTTCAAAGATATGTCCCAATGTAGAATGTGTTATAGTAATTCAAATGGGATGTACCTATATGTCACTATGACCAGGGCTGACATTTCAACAAATGGCCATCACCAGAACCTGAGCTTCCAGAATCTAGAAGCAAACCCAAGCTGTGGACCTGTATGTTTAGGGGAAGTGTACTCCATCCAGCACAGACTGAATCCCTATTCCATGATTTGTATTTTGACTGAGCAGGAGCACTTCTGTTTTGTCTTGGTTAAACTTCTATTTCTTCACCTTCATGCAGTCCATTACTGATGACAGGCACTAGTTTAGGACAAAAGCAACTTCTGTGGTTTGAGATGGTAAGGAGTAATAGCATTAGGTTTCATTTGCATACTGATGGTTTGTTTTTATTGTCGTGTGCCTACAAGTTATTTCTGATTTACAGTGACTGTTAGGTGAACCTATCATAGGGTTTTCTTGGCAGGTTTTGTCAGAGGGGGTTTGCCATTGCCATCCTCTGAAGCTGAGAAAGTGTGACTTGCCCAAAGTCACCCAGTGGGTTTCCATGGCTGAGTTGGAATTTGAACTCTGGTTTCCCACTGCCCTAGTTCAATAGCATGAGACCCCAAAACTCTGGATAATCTCCCCCAGTGGTTTCACATATATGTTAAATAACATGGGGGACAGAACTGACCCCTGAGGCCAATATCCAATGTGTTGACTAATAGTCCCCAGCACAACTTCACTTCTCCAGAACGGAATGAAGGCAGTGTAAAACAGGGCTTCCAAGATCCATCTTAGCAAGATGCAGAAGTTTGTCATGGTCAGTGGTATTGAAAGCCACTGCGAGGTTCAGCAGGACCAACAGGGACACATTCCCTCTGTCCATTTTCCTGTGCAGGTTATCCACCAAGGTGAACGAAGCAAGGTGAAATCAAACTGAAATGGATCTAGAGAATTGGTCTCATCCAGAAACTGCTGGATCTAGGTGGGAACCACATGCTCCAGCACCGTACCCAAAAATGAAATGTTGGAGACTATTGAATATGATCACTTATTAAGCTGAAAAGTAAACTCATTCATTGCAAGCCCTATTTGGATATTCTTCTTTCATGTAGGTTCTACATATGAGGGGCAGAGTGCCTGGGAGAACATTTCAGCTTTGGAATATTCTGAACACCGCTTGGAAATTACGTATTAAAATTAGAAATATTACCTGTAACACATTAGTTTTTCTACTGAAGTACTGAGGACATAGTGACATTCCTTCTGTGAAATAATGTAACAGTTTATTACTTAAAAAAACAACAGCTCTGAAACACTGGGTTTGGAGACCATTTTGAGGGACTTAGACGATTTTTGGACATTTTTCTCTTTTAAAGGGTTATATTTTTTAAAAAAATAATTAAAATGTGTTATTTTTTAAAAAGATAATGGACCATTCTCTGATTCTGAACAATGTTGTACACAGGTGTGATGCACAGACAGCAAAGAAGACTTCTTGTCAACAGTCATTGTCTAGGAGTAAAAATACACATTCCTTTCATGATAAAGGTTTCTGTACACAAGACTGAGACTAGTTAACAAAAGAGCAGGCTGCTGTGGAGCATTTGTCCTTGGGGTAAACAAGTGTCTTCAATGTCCAAGTGGATTTCTATCTTTTGTCAAATGGCTTATTCGCACACACACACACACACACAAAGGAGCCTAGGGAGAGATGTGTGACCATGTCAGTGCAATTTAAATGAAATCAAACATACATTTATTATAACCATACTGTACAGACATACCAATTTAAGAATATGTATTTTAAAACATTGTTTCCCCTCTGCGAGTAAATGGTAAAATCATTTATTAACAATTCCTAGTAAGATAGGAATGATCCACGTGATCAGCATGTCCTCAGGCCTTAAAATACCCCTCAAGTGTATAACACTCTGAAGTACACAGTGAAGTTGACCCAGTGCCAGTGGCTCTGACAGCAGCACAGGAACATAGTGATGCATATAGCATTACTGGTTATTGTTCATATGTCTAAATTTGTTCATGTGAGTGGTGCTATGTATTCTCTGTTCCTGAAAAACTGAACATTTTAGATTTATTTTTTGTTTGTTTTTATTGTGTTTAAAAAAACAACACACAGATTGGATTGGATTCAGACTGGCCATTCTGTGTCTGGACAAGTCACCAAAGAAACCAATATTCAATGGGTTTCTATTGTAGAAAAGGAGGAGGGAGGTACTCTTCAAAGATTCCCCCTTTTCCCCTCATTGCCTCTTATGCATGGACTGTTCCTCCTCACTTTCCAAAGCAGCTTTGTAGAAGGTCTTGGGAGCTGTAGATGGATTTGAAAAGATTGCTTCTCCACTGCCTTTCTTCGGCATGAGCAGGATTCTACATGGCACTTCTGCAAATCCAGCTCCATATTTTTAAACACAATATCCTTGCAATGTCTTACATCTTCTCCAGTGGAATAATCCTCAGTTGAAAACCACAGATTTAAGGTATACCTTGCCAAATGTTTGAGTGTACTGATCAACTTTCATCAGTGCAGAAATTAATGCATGGAGCAGGACATAACTATGTCTATTAGCACAGTGGTAGGTGGTGGCTCCCATTTTAGTTGCATCGTGAAGCCACTCTGGGTAGTAGCCAAACTTGAAGGAACTACCCAAGATGGTGAATTGATTTCAATATTTTGGATGGCTCCTTGGAAGTGTAGAGTAAAAGCTAGAGCAGAGTCACCACTCTGCTGATATTGGACCCACTAATGGCTGACACTGCATTGCACTTGTGACTTTTTCATCCAAACCCATGAACCGAGCTTTCAGAAGTACAACTTTCAGCATTCAGCAGGCCAACAAGGGAAAGTAGTTGGTCTGCTGAATGGGTTTGGATGAAAAAGTCGCAAGTGCAATGCACACACACACACAAATTGTATACTTGTACATTCTGTTCACACATTTGGATGAATGTATGTAGGTCAGGACAGGGCTCTGTGAACATGATCCTATTTTCTATGTGTTCAATTTTCCATGGCTACAAATATATTCTGTCCTTCTGACAGTCTGATTTTAGCTGTTGTTTTTCTACTAGTTTGTATTTGTGTTAGTCTGTGATAGTATCTCTTCTGGTGGATGTACCACTTTGAGATAGTTTTTGTTTTCATGGTGTCATCCGTTCTGCTGTTTGGTTTGTTTGGGTTTTGTGTGTGTGGTAAGATTTTGACCATAATGATAAAATTCATAGGGGAAAAAAAGGATTCTCAAAAGAACCACACTTTGACATAAAATCTGAATTATTCTCTGAAACTATTCACATTAGGTACTGTATAGGTTTGATGTGCCCAAAAAATGCAGTATGAAAACAATGACTCTCTTAGAAATAAGCCAAAGAAATAATCAAACTAGTTATTGGAATACAAGGGAAAATGTAAATAAAAACAGGCAGGCACATTGTCAGTGCCAAAACACAGTCTGGGTGGAGGCCATTTTCCCTACAAGATAAATTTCTGCCAAAGGCCTGAACGCCTAATGGATTGCTAGGCACATTGCCCAGGCATACACTCAAACATAACGCCTTTATAATCTGCCACATTACTAATTCAGTGGGAGACAAATCCCCCACCTCCTCAACACATCATCCCTGACAGTAAGAAAACACCTGACATCACAGCAGACTGCTGCACCATCTATCCTTCAATATGGCATAGCTGGATAAGAACATCCCTTACATTCATCACAAGTGAACCAATGAAAGGTTCTCCAGAGTGTATAATCAATATGCAACATTTCAGGCTTCTAGCAACAAGCTCTCTGTTAAGAAAAGCTTGACAAAAGGATGACATTTGGAAGAACTGACCCTTCTTACCTCCTCTTCACTGAGAGTACTGGAAATTGTGGACACAAATTAGCATATAATTAGCATCATTTTTCTTTATGTAGTATAGAAAGGAAACATGCATCCACATGCATATACAAATACTTTTTTGGAATCATATCCAGCATTCATCTAATCCAGCTACATCAGGGAAATCCATGAATCAGCAGCACCCCATTGATTGTCAGACATGGCTACACATGAATAGAATTAGCATTTGTTTTGGCTACAGTGAAGAATATAGTGGAAGTATGAATTATTAATTTGAACAGAAGAATCTCTGCAAGTAAAAGACCTAGTGGAAAGTCAACTTATGACAATTAGGTATACAATAGCTTACCATGTCAAAGCTACAGTTTCAGGAACTAAGTGTTAACTTTACATAGACCCATGAAGGAGGCCTTCATTAAATTTTCTGCTATAAAAGGAAACTGCCTAGAGGTGTAACATGAGATGGTAATGGGCAGAAAGTAATTCAAATGGACAAAGTTTACTCTCAGTGGTATAACACATGAACAGCCCCCTATCAAACATATGTCTCACTTACTAATTAGCCATTTTCCTGGATATTTTTCCTTTGTGTGATAAACTAAACTAAAAATAAAATACTAAAAAAAATTGAGCTTAATTTTTAATTTTTTTCCTGAAAATAAAATGCTAAACATCTGGCTCAGTTGACATATCTTTAGATGATTTGCAGTAGGTTGGGAAGGATTTCTGGCTATAAATTGTATGACAACAGCAGTAACATGTCTTCCTCCCACCACCTCAATTGCCTGAAATTAGACTGCTGAAAATAAGAAACCTTGGGATAGTGAAGAGTGGGCAGCACAGAAAGTCTATAAATTCTATTCTTTTCTCCTTTTTCTAGTTGTTATCTCTCTTCATGTCAGCTTTGACCTATGATGACTCTATTGTAGGTTTTCTTGGCAAGATTTATTTGAAGGAAAGTTCCCATTTCCTTCCTCTTAGGCTAAAGAATTTTAGACTTGTTCAAAGTTACCCAGTTTGAATGGATGACTGGGATTCAACTGGTCTGCTGGAATCTAAGTCCAATATGTAAACGATTATACCATACCATATTGATTCTGAAGAAATTTTTGGGCTCAGGCATCTATAATGTTAAGAACAAAAGCAGATTCTGCAAAACTAAAATCTGTCCAGCCCTTGACATCCATGCAATTCCCCCCCTCCACCCGCCCCGGAACTAAAAACAAAATAGATCCTGCCAGGCTGAAATCCACCCGTGCCTGTATTGTTATGCCAGTATTAAGGTTTCCATTTTATTTTCTCACATTGTGTTACAACAAGTTATAGGAAGTTAATAAAATGAAGTTATAAATCTAACCCATTCATTACAGTGATCACCCACTCTGTGGACTGAGTTTGAAGAAGAACTCCAAGGAATCTTACAAAAGCACATTTTCACATACTGTATTCTGGGTAGAATTCTGTTTTTGTGATATACTGCCACTGATGAGCATTATCACACATTTTGCCGAACAGAGTAGATTCGCAATGTCCCCTCTAGGAATGGAAGTGTTAGAAATCCAGCAGAAGCGTCTACTACAGAATGGGGGAGGTGATTTTCCCCCAGACCATATTTTCCACATGGCACTTCCCAAATTGTTTGGAGAGTCATCCAACCCTTTTGAACAACGTATGTGGAGAGGAGGAGCTAATAACAACCCCTCCTTTTTTCTTTAATGGGATCGTCCCACGTATAGAGTTCTGTTTTTGCCTGAAGTTCTGGACAACATTCAGTACAGGGAAGCAAATTTTCATTGATTTTACTCAAATTGATGAGGATAATAATTTAATCTGTTTTCTCCCTGCTTCAAAAAAATCCTTGGAAACTTCCAGTTGTAGAGGATTCTTTGCAATTTGGGGTTTATTCCATGTCAATAATACCCACATGTTTTGAGAGGGGGGTTATACAGAAAACAGCATTTCTTTGCAGGAATGTTGTTTCGTGTGCAGAAAAAAAAATACAAACTGCAAAGATTTTCTTCATGAAGGATTCTCCTCGTTCAGGGTTTCCCAAAACTTAGAAAGCCCCTTTTCATCGTTGTTCGGATATTGGCAAATATTCTTTTCAACCATAATAGACAATACTGATTTTCTCAGAAGACAGCGTCGTTTGTTACTGGATGACATAATACTGACATACTTGGGTTGGGCTTTACCTGTTATTTGCTGAAGGGAAGGTGGGAGTCACTAAATACAATGGCAGAAGGGGAAAATATCTTTAAAGTATACTAAAGACTATTTTTGCTCAATGGGCTTAGAAAAACGTGGGCAGCTACTGGAGGTCCAGGGAGGCACATACCCCTCTCTGGACCTCTAATGGTTGTGCCCAGGATTTTCTTTACTTTGAGTAGTCTTTACTGAAAATGCTACATACAATCTCAACAACACATGCTGCAATTTTGCAACTTTTTACCCTCTCTGCTATTTTAGGCCCACGGGAATTTATGAAGCAAGAAGTAAGCCACAAACATCACTTCCAATTTTGAAAAAAGTCACCACAGACAGGGACATTTTGTGTAATTAAAAAACAAACATAACAACAAAGTGTGTCTGATGCCTTTAGAATCTGTTTGAAAGAAGCAAATCAGAATGTCCCCCTAGGAAAAGTTTTAATATTCAGATGTACACTAAATCACCTACACTATTGCCATCCCTTCTTTCTTTTACTTACTGTTTGACACATCTTGTATACATGATATTTATGTTTCATCTTTGCTCTTTGTAAAATTCACCCAATATTCTTTGCTGTACACTGTAAGTAATGGTGCCAAAAAATTCCAAACTTGGGTAGATGGATGTCAATATATTACTTGAATTTTTTAAACATGGACTATGCTGTCTGAAAAAGTGGAAGAGAGGAAGAGCTTGGCAGCAATGCTAGACAATGTCTCACTTGCTGACTAGGTGTTGCTGGAAAGGAACATGAGAATAGGGAGGCACTCAGCATTCACCCAGCATTTTACATGAAAGGTAGGCTGTGGGTTGTACATTTTCAGGAACAATGGTTCCTTGTACATTACAAATGGCAGGCCTTTCACGAAGAGATGGCACGGGTGAAGAGCTGGCACTTTATCAAATCAAAAGGGCAGAAAGGACATCAACAGTCTAATTAAACCTTTAGAAGCAATAAAGGTTTGTTGTTGTTGTTGGTAGTCCCATAGGTGGTAACAGGCACTGTGATTTATCTTACTACTACTATTGCAAGAAAATCATTGATTTTCATGGAGACTGGTGTAACATTATGCAACATTTTCATGATAAATTGAGGGAAATGCACATCAAATTGAAATGCAACAAGTAGGAATAAAGTCTCCCCTCTGGTGTAATGAGTAAACTTGCTTAGTTGTTGTTGTTGTTGTTGTTATTATTATTATTATTAAAAAGTAGTCTAAAGGGATTTTAAGTGCCATTTTGATAGTGGTTTTTCAAGTTATTTGCTATTCACTTATCCCAAGATTCTTTTAAGGTGAAGCAAAGTATCAGAAAGCAATGCACAACATAACAAATTTACTTTTAAAAAACCAGACTGTAATAAGTAATAGCTCTGGATTATCTTTTAAGATCTATAATGTCTAAATGTATTGCTTGAAATAGTAACTTCCCATGAGATAAAAGAAAAGGCCGACTGTAGCAGGCCAAAGGCTTATTTATTCTACGATCTTGTTTCCAACCATAAGAACAAGATATCTCTGAGAAGTCCACTAACAGGACATGAAAAAGTTGTAATGTGATCCATATTGGGAGAAGTCTTCCCTCTTCAATCTACACTTAATGGGATCTGAGCTGGCAGTGACTAAACAGGAAAGATATATTACAGTTAAAGTGAACAACTTAATGATGTTGTCAACCCAGCACCTAAAAAAAGGAAATTCTATGATACGGAAGAGAATAGGCGATAAAGTAACAAAACTGGTATTGCTTGAAATCTGTGGTATGACCAAATTTGTTATAGATCTGCTTTAATTAATTAGGGAAAGTTACTGTATATACTCAAGTATAAGTTTAGAAATTTAGGTTTAAAAATTGACCCCAAAAAACCTGAGTCGATTTATCCATGGGTCAATCCCCTGGTAAAAAGTTTAATTTACCCTGGAAGCACCGACATCCTCCTACTCTCTCATCCATCCAGCCTTTAGTATGAATACAAATAGTTGTGCTTGCAGGAATTTTGTAAGTTCTTTGGCATTGTTTTACTTTCCTTCATCCTTTACATCCTACATTACATGCCCCTAGGTTTTACCCTCGACTTACCCAAAGGTCATATCAAAATCCATAAATTTGGCTTCAAAAGCTGCCCTCGACTTATACATGAGGTTGCCGTATCGCTGAGTATATATGGTAATGTTACACAAACAAGCCCCAGTCCCACAGCAATTGTGTCAGTTCAGAAAAATGGAAACATATCAGTTTCACAGCAGCCATTATTGCATGTTGTGTCAATCACACAACTAGGGCTGCTTCTGCCATCATACTTGCTCCCATTATACCCCTTAATCCCCTCCCTGCCTTATGTCCTACCCAGCATGTCCTGGCAGCAACATTTCACAACTGGGGACCAGTGCAGTTGTGAGCTCATTGATGGGTTTCCCTTGTCAATCAAACAGGATGCCCTGGCCATATTTCAGGGACACTGCAGCTAAGCGCAAGAAGCATCATCATGCAATAGGTATTGCCAAAGCTCTTTTTCAGCTGTGATTCTGGTTTAAAAGCCATGTGTAGTAATCCCCATTGTTGAAGCAAAAGTTTTTTTTCCCCTTCTTTGAGCGGATATCCGTTGCAAGGACTTGTGTATAAGAAAAATCACCTTGTCTACCAGAACTGACTTAGCAAGGCAAGGACCATTCATCTTTTGTTTCATTCCTGGTGAACACAAACTGTTGTGTTTCTACTGTGTTTCAGATGGTGAGACAAATTATTGGGTAGGAGTAAGGATTAATCAGAACAGCACTGAAATACAGGCATGCCTCAATTAGAAAAGCCTCTGATACTGAAGCTTCTTTTTACCAAGGGGTTTTATGTCATGGTCAACACCCCCCCCCCCCCAATTTCCTTAAGTTCCACTGAGTTAAAAGTCTGGTGATTTTTTTAGCAACATCAGCACTAGGAGAATAACAAAGAGGGCTACAGAAAGACTTTCTGTGTCAGGTTGCAGCACTGTGCCTGAAGTAAACAATGCAATAAAGCTTGAGCTGGAAAAGAAAATGAGATTCTAGCCAATCTTATAGCAGTTTGTGCCTTCAGCCAACAGGCATAGTAAACAGCAGCTGCCTCCAGAATCTGTTACTGAGCATGTGTGAGGAGCAAAATGGAGAAAAAAGGTGAGAGAGGACTGTTCATTGTTATTCAGCGGTAACTAGTGAGGCAGTCTTGTTATTGACTTTTTTTTTTACAGCATTAGGCTTGTTATTTTGATTTCAAAGTAGCTCAGGAAGTCATAAATATGAAACAGAGATTATAAATTCCCAGGATGTTCTGCTATATAATAATAATAATTTGTTTTATTTAAATACCGCTATTCCAAAGATCATAGCGGTGAACAGCAAGTAAGCTAATTTGCCCCCAACAGTCTGGGTACTCATTTTAGCGACCTCGGAAGGATGCAAGCCTGAGTCGAGCTTGGGCCCTTTTACTGGTCTTGAACTCGCAACCTTGTGGTTTCGAGTGAATGGCTGCAGTACAGGCATTTAACCACTGCGCCACCAGGGCATATGACCTATGATTCTGTGGTTTACAACTTCAACTATGATTTTTTACTCTATGGTTTACTACAAGTCCCTCAAATCAACAAGGTTGATTTACCACTACAACATAGACTTACACCACTGCTCTTGATCTGTGTTTCAGCATTTATGCAAACAGGAAAAAGAACAAGGAATTTGGGTGTCTTCTAATACAGCTGTTTCACTGCAATACTGAAAATTAAGAACTTTTTATGACATAATTTCTACTTTGTACATAATGTATCTATTTTTTCTTATTCAGTAGCCCTTATATATATATATATATATATATTTTGGTGGTCCATAGCTTTGTTTACCAGTTACCCCAGCATGCTTAAAAAGGGATAGATTTGTATGTGAAACCACCAAAAAGCAGAGGCAGATGGAACTAAAAGTCATCCCTGGATGTGCTTTGAAAAAGACTTCCAGTGGCCACTAAAAAGTTCACAATGCTTTTACTTGCGCAAGGTTTACCTGACCTGATTATTTTTATTTTGAAAATGTGTATTGTTAATTTTGTAGAAAAAGTCGGCTGAAAGATGTCGAATTCTTCTTTTTGATGGGAATAAAAAATCTATCCTTGTGCTTTCCATGTTATTTCTGCCTCTGGTACCAAATTTTCTGTCAAAGATGTAATGCCCTGGAACACATCTACTGTATTAACTGAGGTATACCTGTATAGAGAGTGTTTCTGTCTCTATTAAAAAAAAAGATTACTACACACACATACCAGCTCACTTGGATGAAACATCTGCCACCCATTCTAAATATTCACACATTGTTAATAGTCTTGAGGATGTCAACAGCTTTAACACTTATTATGTCATTTTGCCACTTCTTTTTGCACCAGAAAAAAAACCTGATTGGGGCCTTGGTGTGCGATTGCCACGGCCCCAATCCAGAACTCATAGGGGCGACATTGAGCTGCCCCTATACAGCCATATGTTTTGGCCCTAAGTATGTTTACAAGTAAATTCCAAACTGAAGAGAGGAAATAGAGTTTGTGCATGTTCAGTGAAATGGTAATGACCTGGCTTTGGCACATCTCATAATCAGATTAGATGTTTCGTAATTCAAATGATGTTTCATAATCAGATTAGAATCTATTTGCTGATAATGACAAATAATCTTATGGCACCTAAAAGACCAATGCATTTAATACGGCATAATTATTTTAAGATATGAGTCTCTGCTGAAGAGAGTTCTAGGTTTTGAAAACGTATGCCATTAAATATAAATTGCCATAAGACTTCTTGTTGTTTTCAAACTAACAGTAATTGGTGCTGATGAGAAAATTAGGGGTACACAGATCAAAGGAAGACCACATTTTTCTGAATCATTCTACCTATTAATGAACAAAAAACTAACAACAATAGCAACAAAACAGATATAAGCTGCTAATTATAAGTGTCACTCATTAACCTGGCCAGCAAGACCTTTTTGGCTGAGTAGAGAAACAGAAAGGAGTTTGGCCAGAGAAATAATGCTGATTGTCATTCATTTCAGAAATGTTTCTCCTGGAATTACAAGCTAACATTCATATACAGTATATACTCAACTTGACCTAATACTGTATATAAGTCGAAGGCAGGTTTTGGGGTCAGAATTATGGAATTTGATATGACCCATGGATAAGTTGAGAGTAAAACTTAGGGGCATATAACAAAGGATGTGCAGCACGAAGCAAAGGAAAACAATGCCAAAGAAATTATAAAATTCTGGCAGGCATTCACCCTTAAGGCTTGATGGATGAGAGAAAGGGAGGGGGGGGTCAGTGTTTCTTTTGGGTGCACCCAGGGCAGACTAAGCTTCTGCTTTTTGCCTCTCTACTCAGAGAATGGGATGGTTCCTTTTTTAAAATAAGAGCTAAAGTACAGTACTTACATATGTAAATATTTATATAGAGGTACTTATGTATTTATATACACTGACCCATGGATAAGTCGATCTAGGGTTTTGGGGTCAATTTTTTGAATAAAATTTCTAGACTTATACATGAGTATATACAGTTAACCTTTTTGGGGGGGTCAAATTATGTTTCTTGCAGATTTAGTCATTCCTTTTCAGTACTGCCTCTTCTCTATTCTTAAAGATCTTGTTTATGGTTTCTGTGCCTTGCATGAATGGCTCTTGTGCCTTCATCAAGCCACCATTGTAATGTTCTAGAGCTAAGTAGACCCCTCTCTTCATCACATGGCTATTTTTCTTCATTGCCTCTTTACCCACCACGAGAATCTTCTCTTTGGCTGCTGCTACATTGCAGAATTAATGCAATTTGACACTTCTTTAACAACTATGGCTATATCTATGGAATCCTGGGATTTGTAGTGTAAGTGCTTCTCTCTTTCTTATTCTCTCCTTCTTTACATATTTCTATTCTTTATTTGGTCTTTCTCCTGTTTCCTTCTACCAAATGTCCTTTAAAAATACATTTATTTAATAGTTATTCAAAACATTAAAACATAAATATAAAACATCCACATGAACATCATAAACAGGATAGCAGCATAAACCTTATAACATCTTAATTATAGTCTGAAAGAGCTCTCACTTACTGGATGCTTCTTATCCCACCCATTACTACTTCTATGTAGCCTCCCCCACATCTTACACTTTCCTTTTCTTTCTTTCATATCTCCCATTTCCTGTTCTTCTCCTTCCTTAACTCTCTTGTCTCCTCTTCACTTCACTTCTCCCTCCTTTGCCCTTCAACTTCCTTCCATGCTTCTCTTCTTCCCATTCTTCCAATATCAGCTTCTCTCACCTTCTCACTTCATACTTTCTTCCACATTCCTTCCACATTCATCCTGATTTCCTTCTATCACACTTTCAAATAGAAACAACCCTTTCATTCCTCTTTTATAGCCTCTAAGGCCCTTTTAAAACCTGGTTGAAGAAAAATGTCTTTATCAGATGGACATCCTCAGTGCCCATTCTTTCCTTCTATTGTTCAGCAGTGCCAGATTTGTCATGGCTTTACATCAGATGTTTCCTGCCTTAAACTTCACTGTTGGGAAGAATCTTTGAAAGCTGCTGATCAGGCAGCACAGATCAGACTGCTTCATTCTCACAACCATTCAACAAAACTTGTTCACTTTCTAAGTTTCTGTACAGCCTGCCCTCCATATCTGCAGCTTTGACTTTTTCAGATTCCATTATTTGTGGATTTGATTAATATGTTCTCTCTAGGAATCTCTAGGGCCTTCAGTGCAACTCTGTCAGACTCTGAGCATATGAGATGTACTGGAGAACTAGCAATTACTAGAGAAAACACTTTTCTAGGCATTTGTAAGCCCTCCAGAGTGATTCTGGCAGAGGTTGACCATAGAGTTGTGCTGGAGAACATAGAGATTTCTAGATAGGCGTTCTCTCAGGTAAAAATATTAGTGGGATATTTTGGTGGTTTTTACACTTTCATGGGGATCTCTAACCCACGTAAAGTTGGAGGGCCCACTATACTGTATAAGGAAATGTCAGTGGCAATGTTATTTTATTGTTCTCCTGTATCAGTATTGACAATAACTTTGATCACTGCTGTGTCTTTGGAGTTTGCAGCTCTGGTAGTGCCTCTCTCAGTAAAAGACATCAGGCAGTTTTGTATTGATGGTCACTATATCAGTGTGGTTTCGTTGAGTTCTGTGGTGGAGGTTGTCATGCAAGAGTGAAATCAAGAAAAACTGGCCAATGGCAGCTGGCATGAATTGGAATGGGAATCATACAGCTCTCCAGATATTTTTAGACTGCATCTTCAAGTATCCCTCCCATTGGCTGGCTAAGATTGATAGAGGTGCAGTCCAAGAACATCTGGAAGGCTGTATGATTCCCACCTCTGCTTTAGATGTCTACATTCATAACAAGGCAAAGTTGTGACCCATAAAATTATACTGGAGCCATTTATTTATTTATTTATTTATTTATTTATTAAAGGGGACATGGTGGCTTTGTGGTTAAGATGCCAGTTCTGATGACTGGAAGATTGGAAGGTTGGTAGTCCGAGGCCTGAGTGCTGCATGATGGGATGAGCTCCTGTCACTAGTCCCAGCTTCTGCCAACATAGCAGTTCAAAAGGATGCAAATGCAAATAGATAAACAGTTATCACTTTAGTGGGAAGGTCATAGCATCCGGTGCAGTCATACTGGCCACATGACCACCGGAGTTGTCTATGGACAACATTGGCTCTTAGGTTTAGTAACGAGGATGAGCACCATTGCTTACAGTTGGTTACAACTAGAAATTAATGTCAGGGGACTTTGGGGCTCAACAGATGGGGACAGGTCAAGCTTTATTGTTTTATTACTGCAGACACACTGCTGCAGCCCCACACTAAAAAAATCTGTTCTCCTTCTTGATCTTCCCAATGCCTATGTAATCCTAGCAACACCTGGAGGATCACAGGTTGCCTAACCCTGAATTAAGTGGAAAACAGAAAGTATCAGCAAACCATGTACCATACACTGTGGTATATTTTGCATACCCTAGAGGGAGATAACCACTAGGGCATGGCAGCCACCCAGATGTTGGAATGCAAGCCCCAGCAAGCCTAGCCACAGTTTAGCAGGGTCTGCAGTTGCAATCCAACAACTCCTGATCCTTCTATGATTCTCACATGTCTTACTAATTTTTATAGTGTATAATGTATATAAATATATCAAGTTCCCAGCTGTAATACACAAACCCACTCTCTTGAAGGGCATAGTGCCTAAAGTAGAGATGTTTATTCAGCACTGTATTCCTAAAGCAAGCATTCTGTGGAGGTCTCGCAAAACAACAATATTTATATACTTGAAGCTGGGGGAGAGCCTTCCAGTAGTACTAATGGGACCTTTCTTTTACCCTAGGCTTAAAAATGAAAATTCGCTCCATGGGTACCTTGAACAGAGAAATATCAAGTTCCCAGCTGTAATACACAAGTCCACTCTCTTGAAGGGCATAATGCCTAAAGTAGAGATAGTTTATTCAGCATTGTATTCCTAAAGCAAGCATTCTGTGGAGGTCTCGCAAAACAACAATTTCTCTGTTCAAGGTACTCATGGAGCGAGTTCTGATTTTTAAGCCTAAGGTAAAAGAAAGGTCCTGTTGGTACTAATGGAAGGCTGCCCCCCAGCTTCATGTAACGCATGTGGTGTGCAGGAGTGGACTGTGGGGGAGAGAGAGGTTACAGAGTGAGAGCTAAAAGAAATCCTCTAGAAATCCTGCCCTTTACATCAAGACCCTCCCTCTGCCCAGTTTTATTCTCTTGCAGGGGAAATGGGGGCTGTAATCCCTCTTGAATATTGTCCCCAGCAAGGCAGCTAAACTGGTGAAAACTTCAGTTGACAACAGTAGACATGTGGGGCTCTTAAGAGAACAGTTCCAGGATCCTGAGAAATAGGTTGGAGCACAAGGCCCCATGGCAATGCCCTCAACTCTGGTTCAAGTTCTCATTAAGGTATAAGGTATAATAATCACATGCTGGGCTTTTGCCAGTGATTGTTTTGCAGGCTAATCTACTTGGAGGGATTACCTGAAAAAATATATATATCAAGAAGTGTGGAGAGTCACATACACTGTTCTGACGTTCTTAGAGAAAAATAGGATATGTATTGATTTATTTATTTGTTCAGCAGACAGGATTTCAGAGATCTTGGGTTGTGCACTGAAGTGCGTAGACCGAGGGCCTGATTGGGCTGAAGCAGATTTCCAGGCTTGTTCTGTAGCTGTTTTCTGTTGGGCAACTATGGGAAGGGGAAGCTTTAAAACTCTCTGTGTACATGTAGAAACCCACACAAGGTCCTTGGGACCTTGCTGTATAATGTACACTGATATCTTTTTACAGCGGTTGCCAGAAAAGTGGGGAAAGATTTTCAAATCAACC
The DNA here is from genome assembly GCF_019175285.1 of Sceloporus undulatus. Classification (NCBI taxonomy): domain Eukaryota; kingdom Metazoa; phylum Chordata; class Lepidosauria; order Squamata; family Phrynosomatidae; genus Sceloporus; species Sceloporus undulatus. The sequence continues at coordinate 155,769,376 of NC_056522.1, read as the reverse complement.
TCTAACATGAAGAAACCATAGCCCCAAAGAGATTTGAATGCATATTGCTAGTGTATATCACCGAGCTATTTGTTATAAATAATTCAGACATCTTGAATATGAATCTACTGCCCTCAGCCAGCTCATTTTGCTTGTGCTATGCTCAGTCACGTTATCACAAATACATCAAATGTAAACATGGTGTTTTATAATTCAGTTAGGATAAGAAACCCAGCGAGGGTTTTATGCTGCATTACTTGTTTTAATGCAAGACTTTTATAGAGTTCACTCTTATCATCCGGTCAGGCTTCTTGGATTACAGTGAAGTAATGAGAGGGCAAAAAATACGAGTTTTTAAAGAAAAGAAAGTGACAAGTTTTCTCAAAGAAAGGCTGAGCATTTTCACAAAGAAAAGTATTTTTGTAGAGTTAACATAGTCATGGAATTTTGGCATCAGGATGGATGCTCCTGTAGCAGAACAACTGCAGATATTTGTATCCTGTACTGAAATCCTCGGCAACATTTGGATGGTGGTCTCAGTTTCAAATAAATGTTTGGATAGCAGAGTGTAAATAGGAGTGAATAGACTTTATTGAAATTAAAAGCTGTTGCATCATGTGTCTAATTGGTTCAGCCTGGCATTAATTATTAAGCAACACCAGGGCGCCATGCTGATTTCAAATGGACTATTGGTCAGATTGCGTAGAGCAAATTGCATACTCCTAATATTTCTTTTCCAGGTGTAAATTGGTTGCTGCTGACACCAGTTGGCATGCAGGGCTCACTAGGTTAAAATGTAATTTTCAATGAATAGGGTACTAATATTAGAAATGAGACCTTTGTCTCTTGAAATTAAAGTGCTTGTAAAGATGAAGCTGGCAGCTCCGTTTATTAGATCCCGAAGAGATAATACACTGAATCATTCATTTCCTTTTCCCATTCTTTTTTGCTTTCCCCAGAAGCACTGGCTATTTCAAATCATTTCAACCTTATAATGAATTTAGCACTGACAGACTTATCTCTGTACAAGATCTTTTTTCAGATATACTTCATGTTTTCATAAACCCAGGATATGTGAACTTTCCTCCATGTTGGAATCAAACTTCAGTGGCATGTGGAAATTCTGTTAAGAGTGTTCCTCACTTATTCGGTTCATCTTTTGAAGGTGTTTACAGGCATGTAAATCATGTTTTGGACATGTTAGAGAATCTCTCAGAGCAATTCATCTTTTTGACCTTCCTTTCTTATACCTTGCTTCTAAACACCATAAATCCTAAACCAAAATGGCAGTAAGAGGAGACAATTCTAGTTGGGATTCTAATTCTCATAACACTGCACCATCTCTAGGTAATGAATTAGGAGAAGGAACCTGTCGTGTTAGCTTTGCAGGGGCCAAGAGGGATTGATTTTAATATAACTGGGTGGTTTCAAAGAATAAATCCTCTATGGATTTGTAGTTTGCTGTGGCACTAGTGCTCTCTGACAAAGAAGGCTAAATATCTCAAAAAACTACAAACCACAGAATCCTATATCATTGAGCCATGGCAGTTAAAGCAGTATCAAACTGCATTATTTCTAAAGTGCAGATGCAGCCTATGTCTACTTTGAGAGGTCATACATGGAGAACCATGCTTTGTTTCTCTGTTACCACCTGACAGGGTTCTATAGCTAGTCCCAAGTGGAGTAGACCCACTGAATCCTGGAATGGTAAGTCAATATGTATATAAATTCCATTAACTCAGTAGATTTAGTCTGGTTGAAATTAGCAATTTGATTTAGACATGTGAAAGCAAGAAGTGTGCACGGCTTTCTACCATCCTCAAGAATTCTTGGGTGGAAGTTTTCCTGTTCTTGTATAAAATTGTTGCTTCCTTTAGTTTTGGAATGTTTTATTTTACACTGAATTTTTTTTTTGAAGGAAAGGTTCTCTGGATAATGAAGGAGAAAAATATGCAAATTCAGGTAAAGAATCTGAGACCTTTTCTCATGAGGAAGAGTGGGTGAAAGCAGAAAGCCAATTCTCTGAATATTAAAAGAATATGAAAACACAGAATACATAGCCACATTTCTTTGTTAAGAATGTTGTAGGCCAAGAGAACCTAGAATGCATTTTCGCCATCATTTATACTAAATAGGGCCAGTGTGGTGTCATGGTTTGAGTGGTGGACTACAACTCTGGAGATCAGGGTTCGAATCCCCGCTTGGCCATGGAAACCTACTGGATGATATGGGCAAGTCACATACTCTCACCCTCAGGAGAAGGCAATGACAAACCTTCTCTAAACAAATCTTACCAAGGAAACCCTGTGATAGATTCACCTTTGAGTCACCATAAGTCAGAAATAACTTTAAGGCACACAACAACAAAGAAGAACAATGCAATCCTAGATGCATCTACTGAGAAATATATGCTTTTAAATTCATTAGCACTTATGTTCAGGCAAATGTGTATGAAATGACAGTTGAAGCTACTTAGATGTTCCATTACAAGTGTGAAGCTCCAAAGTAGGTTTGGTCAACTATAGCCATGTGAGGCAGTGGTTATTGAAGTGTTTGAAGGATGTACATTTCTGTTTCATTTTAGCTTTAAAAATGATTTAATATATGTTTACATTGACTGGTTAAAATAAAGTGGGAGGAAAAAATGCCAAATACTTCACAGTTTGCTAGGCTACACCAAGGAGTACACTGCCCCTTCCCTTTGAGAAGAGAGAAAGATATTAAAAAAATGATGCCGCCAGCAGCCAAGAAAGGGGCAGTGTGGCAGAGCTTGCTTCTTTTCTTTTTCTTCCTCTTCATCTCCCACCTTTCCTTCTTCCCTACCCACCTATCTGTTTCAGAAAACAAAGAAAAACTGTTGCCACTGCTAACATGCTCCACTGATGCTCTGTCCCCTCCTTGTTGATTGCATGAGCACTCCATGTTAACCTCAGCAAAAGTGACAGCCAAGACCTTACAGGGAGCTGCTTGACTGACAAGGTGGAAGTGGTGGTGATCCAAAGAAGGTCCATCCCCTTCCCTGAACTGCTCAGTGCAAGGTAAGGGGGATAGTGCCACACTTGCTGTCTGGACAGTGGGTTGGGCCAAATTGGATTGGATCTGGCTGTCCAAGGAGCCAGGGGAAACAGAGGCACTCCAGAATTTCCTGAAAACGCCAAAATAAATTGCAGATTCTCTAAAACTGTTAAAAACAATGGTTTTGCTGCGAATATGGCCATACATCACTGGACAGATCACACTGGGGTGAGTGTGAGATTGGGGTATATCCTTAGTGTAGACAAGCCGTGTTGCAGAGGGCATTTCCCCAACACAGAACTAGCCAGTTTTGCACAGCTTGTAACAGCAACAGTTGTGTGAGTGAGCATTTACACTGTGCCATACCATTTTCTTCAGCTTGGCAGTGAAAACAGCAACCCCATCCCCCAGATTTCACCTACCAAGAAAGGGAGGGTAGGAGAAAATTTTAATAGAAGTTTGAGTGAGAGTAGCACAGCATTTTTTGCAGGACATATCACCATACTAAAAGGCATTTTTTGGGGGTGGTGGTGGTGAAGAAGGTGTCCAGGCTGGGAATTGGAAAAATGATGATGGGGCTACATCCATGGCACATTTTCCTCACATTTTTCATTAGTCTGTCTTAAGTTCATAGATTTGACTTGTATCAGTGTAGGAGAAGGAAGAAACAATACACACCTGAAGTATTTGCACAGCTCAATGTGTAGTCTTAATCTTGGTTATCCTAATTACATCATTCTAAAATGAAAGCTCCCTTTTTCTTGATGATCATGTTTATGTCAGTTATGGTTCAATTCACAATTGTGACCAGAGACAGCCTTTGTGGTAGTAATACATGAAACTCTTGGCCCCAAAACACATGGGCCAAAAATAGTGGTTTCTGGCCACTTTGGGGGTGTGGCATTCAAATGACATACGCCTCCAAAGCAGCCAGAAGCCACTCTGGCACCACAATCCAGTCCTTTGGACTGGATCATAAATGAGCTGATTAAATCTGGCTCCTAGCAGTGGCTGTCTTGGGACCACAGAGGTGCCCTGTTTTGGAAGTGGGCCATGCAGTTGCCACAGCCCATGTGTGTGATAGTGATGCAATCATGGTGGGAGCAGCTTCTAGCCTCTCCTGGCAAGCCATCTTTTCCCCCCCCCCCCCCCCTTTTATGAAAGGTCCATCTCTTAGTATAGTAAATATGCAAAGTGCTGGTACTGAAAAAATATGAAGAGCAGTTCTTTGTTTATTGGGTTATGTTTAAACATATACAGTATTAAATGAGATTTTTTTTTTGCAGTTGTTGATGAAACAGAACAAAGAGAATTAAAGTGAAGACTGTATAATTTTGTTTGTTTGTTTATTAACAGTTAAGACTTCAAAGGGAGAGCTTATTTTGTACACCAACAATGGCTATAACGTACCTCCTGACTCAGGATGCTTCTGAAAATAAATTGCTGGAAAATACCACTCAGAGGAGGCTTTTGTTTCCTTTCCTTCTTGTGAGTATCCCATAGATGACTGGTTTGCCATTAGGCGAAACAGGGCACTAGTCTAGAAAGGCCTTTGGTTTCATGTAGCAGGGCTGTTCTTATTTAGTTTATCATTATATTTATTTGTATCCTGTTCTTTTCCAAGAACTGGGACCCAGAGCTGCTCACAATATTAAAAGAACAATACAATTAAAAGCATAGGACTTTATCACATGGGGAAAATTGGGGGTTTAAAGAGTCAATATCCTGGGAAAATCATGCAATCATAGTGAAGATTTTCAAATGATGTCATGATTAAAGAGGACTTATCCTGGGAACAAACAGGAAATCCTGTGAATGAGTTGTTGCTGGTTATTCCCTGTTTATTTGCGGGATAAATCCTCTTTAATTGCAATGCGTGTGAAAATATTCACCATGATTGTGCAGTTTTTTGGGGGGATATTCCTTATCTGAAATGCTTGGCATCAGAACTGTTTTGGATTTTGGAATTTTACTTTTGGATTTTTAAATACTTGCATTTGCATATACATACATAATGAGATATCTTGGAAATGAGACCCAAGTTTAAACACAAATTCATTTATGTTTCATATATACCTTGTATCTGGAGGTAATTTTATACCATATTTTAAATAATTTTGTGCATGAAACAAAGTTTGTGTACATTCAGCCATTAGAAAGCAAAGATTTCACTATCTCAGCCACTCAAGAAAAAATGTTTTGGTTTTTGGACTATTTTGAATTTTGGAATTCCAGACAAGTGAAATTCAATCAATAGTAGAAGACCTATATGGAAGGTTGAAGCTGACCTCAGTCCTAGCTGCGTTAATGGAAGCTATCTCTGGTTTTGCTTCTGTTTGGTCCCTGGCAGGAACAAGTGAGAGGGCCTTGTCAGGGTGGACCCTACTTTTTGAAATTAATTCCAAAAAGATATACAAGTGGCTTAATCTCTGGCTATTTTAAAAACCTATTTAAAGAAATTCAGAATTTTCTGCTCCATTCTCAGAATTTATCTATGACTTCAAGGTTCAGTGTTGTTCGTGCTGTTTTTTTTTTTTAAACACATATATGCTGCTGTTGGAGACAATAGCTAACATGTGGATTCTCACTACCCAGCTTTGATTTTCTATTTTTTTCCTGGTTCAGGTAAAATCATCACAATCCCTTGTGTCTGAATATAGTTATAGGCTTGATGTGGTAATAGGCTTTATTTAAAAAGTGGAAGTGTTTGTGGTTTCAGGGCTTATATTTAACTTTAGGCTGGTAGGCTTGCTGTTTGTGACTTTGTCATGTTCCTTATGAAGAATGATGTTTACTTAGCAATGGATCCTATGGTGTTGCTTGATTTAAAAATTGTAGATCTAGTTAGATCAATGTTTGATCAGGTATGCCTGATGTAGGCGGGTTACAAACCGCCACTTGGGACATCCTCAGGACGTCCCAGTTTAAAAAAGGGGCGTCTTTTCCAGACGCCCCTATTCCTGTTACGGACTCTGTCCGTAACAAATGGCGGCGGCCATTCCACATGGCCGCCACCATCTTGACGTAACGGATGCTGTGCGTCCGCACGTCGCGTGGCACTAATGATGTCGTGAGTGCGCCATTGGCACCTCGCGTCGTCATTAGCGTGCCGCCAGAAGAAGCTCCATTTTGGAGCTTCTTTTTTGCTCTGTAAGGGAGCCCTGCGGTTTGGCTGCAGTGGCTCCCTCGCGGAGCAAACAGCAGCGCCGGGAGACCACCGCAAAGCGGCGGTTTGTAACGCCTCAGAGTGACCAAGAACCATTCCTTTTTGACTTCGATCATTTTACTCTGTCAGTGATCTCTGATCTGCATTACTGTAATGATTTCCTGGAAGATGACTCAGAAGGTGCAGCTGATTTTGTAGTCTTTTGTTTAATCAGAATGAACTGCAGGGCCATGTTTTTCATGCTGGAGCTCATCTGAGCAAGAATCAAATACATTTCTGGACCATCTAACCAAATCTGGCCTTTAAAAGATTGCTGTCTGAGGTCCCAACATTTTTCTAAGTGGTGGAACTGCAGAGGAGTTGGAGCAGGGCCTACTTGATAGTAGCACCGACTCTTTGGAACTCCATATTCAGGAATGTCTACCTCACAAACACACATCAGGTGTATATTCTTTTCACTATATAGTCTGGCAGAAATGTAGGCTGTTCAAGAAAACTGATCTTGAGCAAGTTAATTGCTTTTCTCTTCTTTATTGGTATAGAGGTATTTCTGTATTTCTTTTGTTGCACTTGGAGTGCTATTTGCTTTTTTAAAAAAACATGCATACACCAACTTCATTTTGTTTTATATTTGATTTTATCCTACAACTGCTTGTGTATTTTGAATAGAAATAGCTCATAAATAAATCCATACATGAAGTTAAGATTTAAAGAAGAATCTTCAATGTGCTGCTCAAGTTTAGCTGGTCTGCTGTTTGCCTAGAGGTGTGTTGCTCTGGAAAGTCTGAAGAAAATTGGTTCAGCTATTTTCTACTTAGCCAAGTGTTTTTCAGCTGTTAAGAAAATTGGTTCAGCTATTTTGCGCTTGACTAGCTCAGTCTTGTTTAAAATGTCAAAGTTGGTATATCTGTAGTCCTGAAGCAGGAACCTGCGTTGTGTCCTACTGGGAAGATGAAAGAGCACTGCCTACAAAGTGAGCAAAGACTCATACTATTGCATTTGCATATATTAATATAAATAATAGCCATTTTAAATTTGGTCAAGCTTAGGGGTATTTGAAACCTCCTGTTGGATAAGGAGAGACAATGCACATACTGAATATTTACATTTGAAATCATATATAGAATTATCAGAACTGTTCAGTTATTGTTATACAGTCGGTCCTCTGTATCCACAGATTCTTTATCCATAGATTCAAGCAGTCAAGGCTTTACATCATATACATACATACATACATACATATTCCAAAAAACAAACCTTGTGAGACACCACTTTACTATGGTACTTGAGCATCCACAGATTTTGGTATCCACAGGGGTCCTGGAACCAAACCATAGTGGATACAAAGGGGCCACTGTGCCACATGTCTCATTACCACTGACTGTTGATTAGCTGTGAGGGTTGTAGTTCAACATGTGTTGATCCATGAATTCCCCCACTTCTGTGATCTGATGTTACCAGCCTCAGCTCTGCCTTAGTATGGTGCAACATGACTCAAATGTTCAGGAACTGGACACTCACCGGCACACAGGCTGATGGACAAGACCTTGAAGAATGAGGATTTTTTAAAAAAAACACACGTTTGGCATGGTAGTGAGTTGGACTGGGTGGCCCTTTTGTTCCTCCCCAATTCTATGATTCTCTATGATTTGCTTGATTTGGGGGATCATTACCTCACAAATTTTTATATGGTGGAAAAGGAATGGATATTATAATAAAACCCATGTGGTAGAGCAAAAAAGATATTTGCAAAATTAGTATCCCTGATTATGTGCATATTTGCTTAGTGTTTGTATGTCAAATCGTGTCAAATGTAGACTGATACATATCAAATGCTGTCAAATGATAACTGACTCATACTAGTTGTCAAATCTTGTCAAATACAGTCAGCTCTCCTTATCCACAGATTTCTTTATCTACACATTCTACCATTCTTGGCTTGAATACACACACACACACACGCGCACACACATATATTCAAAAACGCAAACCTTGATTTTACATATTCTGTAACAGACACCTTTTTACTTTGCCATTGCATTTAATGGAACTTGAGTATCCACAGATGTTAGTATCCACAGATGGTTCTGGAACCAAACCCCAGCAGAGAGCAAGGGTTCATTGTATTCACCACTATTAATCAGATGCTATCAAATACAAACAGCTGTTGCAATGCCAGTCCAATGTCAGTTATTGTTAAATACTGACCATGATTGTAAATACTAACTGCTAATGCAGGTGATTTTGTGAAAGCTTGTCATAATACTATTTGATGTTTTATACTGTCCAGTATTGACTACTGCTTTACATTCCTTTGGGGATCAAATTAACATGCTGAATACTCAACAATTGTGGAATATTTGTGCCTGCAGTGAATATTCACAATTAGAACTTGCAAAGAATTTGCAGGGAAATATTTTTACCTTTTTCCTATTGCTCATTTCTGGCACTCTCCACACATCTTTAAAAAAAAACCATTCATTTGGGGCTTTAAATTTACATAGATGTGTGAGTCTGGACTGTAAAAAGGAGTGCTGAAATAATAGGCATGATGTCCTGGAAGTATGCAGCACTGAATAAACTGAAGTTTACCTCTAAGTAAAGATGCATAAGACTGAGTTCCACACAAAATAATTCATAGTCAGTAAAACCATATCACCTTGCACATTTATATAGCTTTCCCCAAATTTTGAAACGCTAGCAACAATACACATGAATCGGTCTCTCTCTCTCATTCCCCTAGGGTTTGTAATATCAAGAGTATGAATACTTTCCTTAGCTATTTATTAGAATGCACTTTCTGGAGCATAACCCACATACCTACAGATACCAGTATTAGACGACTGAGGAACTTGAGCCCAATTTTCAGTTTCATTGCCCAGATTATATTCGATAGGCCAGAACAGTTTAAGACCACTTTAACTTTGGCCCCAGATAGTGCTGAGGCAGCAGTCTCTTCAAGTCACTGCAAATTAGGCAGGAAAGCTGCTGAAGCAAGTAACATCTTTAACTATGGAAGAAATAAAATATAACAAGTGAATAGCATTTTTTTAGTCCAATTATAAGTTCCAGTGCTCCTATTATGATGAGGGCTGCTTTGCAATTTCTTTTGGGGGCAAATTGCTCTAGTTGAGTCAGGAGTTAACTGGTTGCAGGTTGACATAGCAGCATGGGGTTCTGTGTGCATGAGTTTTTAATGCCAATTAATAAGTGGAATGGCTGTCATTCTGATAATGAAGCTGGTCCAAGGAAGGCAGGTGGGTGTTCATACAAAAGTCCTCAAGCACCACTAATTCCTAATTAGTACCCTTCCTCAGAGACACACACACACACCTACTTACCTTTTGGGTTGCATGAAAAAGGCCAATTAAATGCAGATGAGGAGTTTGTTACACTGTTCAGTGAACAGGTGATCCATGTTGTCTTTTGTTGAAGCACTTTTCTTCAACCATCAAGAAGGTGCCATTTTTGCAGCTTTTGCTGGCAGGACACAACATTTTCTGTATTTTCTAGCCTAACAGCTGTCTTGTCCTGTATAAAATATATTCTTTTTTTAGACATGTTATTGCAAACTAATTTGCCTGAGGTGTCACTGAGGTGTCTCATATAGGACTAGACAAGAGCTGAAGTGTTCATATGATTAGTCTGCTAAATTAAAAAAGAAGAAGAGGAAAGTACTCTACTATGATCCTGAGCGGAAAGTACTCTCCTATGATTAGTTTGCTAAATTGAAGGAGAAGAGGAAAGTATTCTTTTATTAGAGCTAAGGCCTCATATAGGGCTCAAGCTTACTTTTGAAGGATATACAGTGGGTGGCAGTGGAGAAGGGCACCATGCCATGTCCTCCTGAAACTTGCTACTGGCCATGCCAGGGGTTTCAGACCTGAGGTAGTGGTCCTTTGCCACGTAATTTCATTCCTTCTTCTTTGAGAACAATACTTAGAGATGTTCCTTAATCCAGGCACATTTGCCTTGCCTGCAAACCTAGACCCATATACTCCATATCCCCAAACTCTCTAACACCACCTGCAATTCATTGAAGCCCTCCAAATTAAATCATTGCTTACACAAATAATTCCCATCTGCAAACAAAATACAATTTTTATAACATAGAAAGGGCCGGACACTTGACCTGAAGTGGGATATACTTCCTTTATGAAGCCTCTTCTTGAAATGATTGGCATAATGCTTGGCAGCAGCACCAGTGAATCCACCTGGCCAGAGCGCCCAGCTTCCAATTCAGAAGAGTAACATCTGCTTCCATTTACTACAGAGCTGGGTCTCATCAGGAATATTCTAATACTCCAGTTTCACTACAAGGAGTCATCATTAGAAGTGCCATCAAAACAGGAATTGCAGGCAGAGGTCCACTAAGCCCCACTTTGCAGAACAAATAGGAAGGCCCATAAATGGAGCAGGGCTGGTTTTGCACATATTGAAATAAACATGAGACATGGTTGTTTCTTACTTTAAAAGCCCTTCATAGCCCAGAACTTAGAAACCATTAAGAATGCCTCTTTTTGTGTGTGTGTCTGCTTGCTACGTAAGGTCTTCCATATATATGTTTACCACTTTCGGCACTTAGTCAAAAGTGGGAAATTAGAATGGAAATGTTTTAATGGGTGGGTGAATGAATGAATGAGTAAACAAGTATGTGCATATATATATATATATATATATAGAGAGAGAGAGAGAGAGAGAGAGTGTGTTAGGGATAGGGAAGCAGGACTTCCTCATCTGTTGACCTGGTTTTACAGAAAAATACCCATCACTGTTACTTTTCTTAGAGTTTTCTCCCCTTTTGTCAGCTCTTGCCAGCATAGCTAGCGGTGAATGATGTTGGGAGTTGAGGCTCAACAACATCTGGAGGTCTACAAGTTGCTCACCTCTGGGTACAATTTGCCCTAGTTTGTGGTACTGTCAATCATTTAAGAAATAATTTTATTCAGCATTAATGTTTATTATGGTTTCTTTCATTCTATGGTGTTGTTTGTAAATTAGTTTAACTGCTGTTTTTGAACTACTTTCAGATAGCACAAAGGTAGGATATGTATTAAATAGAGAATAAAATAAACCCCACACCCTTAAAATTGGGATAAAGATGGCTGTAGCTGCAACTTGTCTGTGACGTTTGGATGGTCAACTTAACAGCCAAGTGTTGGCACACAAGTTTGTGCAACATCCACCCATTTCAAGATTCTTCTATAATCCTGGAAAAGATGGATTCTCATTTCTTCACATGTCTATGTGATGTGTACCTTTAACATATAGGAGACCTATCTATCACGACACATTTTTCTGGCATGATCAAGTAACCTCAGTCAATTGCTCATTCTGGTCTAAATCCAATTGCTACTCCCATCTAGAGGAGGCCTATTGAATCAATTGAATTTATATGTGTTAACTGAACAGCCACTGATTCAATATATCTGTTTTAGTTGAGACTAGAAATGGGTTTGCAGCCTCAGAGATGCATGGAAATGAAATGCAAACTTGCATGGAGCAGCCCTTGGGACCATGCCTTATTCAGCAGTAAGCTTTTCTCTGTGTTATCACCATGGGATGGGTTCCAGCCAGTATGAACTTGAACAGATTTGCTTTAGCAAGAACATGGTTTGTGAAGAGCCCACTGTTTATTTATTTAGGTATTTGCTCAACAATAACGCTAATTGAAAACAACTTTATTTGAGCTTCCACATTTATTCATTCATTCACCATTTATTTAATATCCTGCAGTTCTCTCAGTCCCAAAGCATCTAGCTAAGATTAATCTCATTCTGTCTTGGTTCTTTGAAACACTATTATTAATGATTTGTACACTACAGTACAATCTTATTTATACAGGTTTTGAAGATAGGATGCAATGGGCCTCATTCCCAGGTAAGTGTACATAGACTTGAAGCTTTAGAGCTTGTCCCTATATATTGTTAAAAAGTGTTAAAAACCTTGGCTACAAGCTTAGAAATGCATAGTCTTATACATTCGTATGGTTCTTGGTTACTTGGAGGCTTCCAAAGAAGATGAGGTTGTATGTCTCCCTTGTTTGAAATCATGGCACCGAAAGTGTTTTGGATTTTGGAATATTTTCATATAAATAATGGGATATCTTGGAGATGGGACTCAAGTCTAAACATGAAATTCATTTATGTTTTGTATACACCTTATAAACATAGCCTGAAGGCAATTTTATACATAGAATTTTAATACTTTTGTGCATGAAACAAAGTTTGTGTATACTGCACCATCAGAAAGGAAAGGTGTCACTACCTCAGCCACTCATGTGGATGATTTTGGAGTATTTCAGATTTTGGAATTCTGGATAAGGGATAAACAACCTGTAATATCAATAAACAATTGTTTATGAAACTGTGCCTTTACATCAAAGCAGTGTTACTGTATGTTATACTGGCCTAACCTTTAGCTATTTGGGCATAGGTTGGTGCTTCATTTTCTGGGTGCAGAATGTACAATAAACTGGGCTCCTGAAGTCACTTTATTGAGACAATCTGCAGTGTATGCAGTAATATGCTTATGGAATCTATTAATAATGCATTGCCCACTGATAAACAATTCATAAAGGGAGGCTTACCATCAAACATGGTGAAAATATTTATGATTCCCCCTACTTCTGATGTTCAGAGATAAGTATTTTTGCTCATGCAATCAAAACCTTGCACCATCCTTGCACAGCGGGGGCATATAAGCTGTCTAAGAAACCCTCCAACGTTTGAAGAAATTAAAAAATAAATAGTTATTTAAAAGTCTTTAGGAAAAAAAAACTTTCCAAGAAACCTTCCCTGAAAATAGCCCACTGAGGCCTGTGCATGTTCAATAGCCATGGAATGCTATGGGAGGAACAGAGAACAGAGAACCAGGAGAAAAGGAAATGTATAAATTTATACAAAGTCATGTGTTGGTCCACATAGTTCAGTACTGTCAGCACTGACCCATAGAAACATTCAAGGAGTTTAGGCAGAATTGTTTCCTATCCCCACCTATTGGTCTCTGATATTTCCTAGGTGGTGTCTCATTCAAGTACCAAGCAGGTCCAACCATGCTTAGTTTTTGAAACTAAAACAGATTAGATGGGTTGTTCAGGTTGATATGATGGTATTTGGAATATCAGCACTACTATACATTGTAATATTCCTTACAGTTTTCACTTGTATAATATGGGGATGAAGGAGAGGAGAAATTTAACCCAGGAGAACCCCCCTCCCCCAGAAAATTAAAAGCCCAAAGAAGCAGCATATTTACTTATATTTGTTTCATTCCTGTAGTGCTTAAGAATTTGAGAGGTGCCCAGATGGAACACATTAAATGCTTCTCTGGACACCGGCTCCTCACAGTGACCAGAAGGACTAGGGCAGCTACTCAACTACTTTGGGGATGCATCTACACTGTAGAAATATTGCAGTTTGGCACCACTTTAAGTACTGTAGCACTATCCTATGAATCATGGGATTTGTAATTTACAAGGTCTTTAGCCTTCTCTGCCAAAGAGGGCTGGTGCCTCACCAAATTACAAACCTCAGGATTCTGTAGAATGGGGCCATGGCAGTTAATGTGGTGGCAAACTGCCTTATTTCTATGGTGTAGATGCACACTGAGATGTAAAACTTTGCATATTTTGTTCTCATATTCAGAAAAAAAAGTATTACAGAAGTGTTCTCCTCAGGTGGGCTGCATCTGCACTGCAGAAATAATCCAGTTTGACACCACTTTAACTGACATGGCTCAGTGAAAAAGAATCCTGGAATTTGTAGCTTGTTGTGGCACCAGAGCTCTCCGACAGAAAAGGCTAAACTAAATGAAACTACAGTCCCCAAATTTCCATAGCATGCAACCATTGCAGTTAAAGTGAATTATTTCTGCAGCCTAGGAGATATTATGAATTTCCCCCCACATTTTAATGATATATTGCATTTTTAAAACTTTTTTTGGAAGAGGCGATTGCTCCAAAACACATGTCAAAACAACAGCAACACTGCACTACAGCTGACTATTTTTGGGGCACATGTCTCAATGTGTCAAGATAACCTTTCTTACTGAGGACAGGAAACTTTGCTAATATTTACTACATGCCTGCCATTGTTAGTGGCCAGTCAGATGAGCTCTAAGAAACAGTTTTGAGAGCAGAACCTGGAAGCGGTGTGTTAAGCTAATATGCCAATGTTGATTTGAAAATTAATTCATTTCCTTCAATGCTTTTAGTGAATATTATGAAATTAATTTAACATTAATCATTAGTAATGCTTTGGTGTTATGTTATTTTTACCTTTTAAAAAATCAATTTAAATAACTAAAAATGGCCATCCCTCCAAAATTACCCCCAAGTAATGAATCAGAGTAATGTGGAGCGTCATTCATTACTCAAATCATTAGCTTTGTCGATGTTAAAATGATTAAAATAATGGCTTATAAAGCCATTGTTCATACTATAACGGTATTATGGGTAGCAAATTAATTTTAAACAAATCATCTTGGATACAATATATAGCCATTGTGACTAATAGTTCAAGATAGCCTTGTCCTCCACAAACTTTTCTAATCCTCCTTTAAAGACATCTGATGCAGTGGGTCTTCAATGTGGCTGACTATGTACAGAAGCCCTTTCCTTTGTATGCCTGGATTCTCTCACCATGCTGTTTCCTTGGACGATTGGTCCCATGTTCCAGTATTGTGAAGCAATTTTGTAATAACATATACATCCCGTCATAATTTTATCGCCCTTTGTGCATTCATCTACACTGTAGAAATAATGCAGTTTGACACCACTTTAACTGCTGTAGGTCCATCTGATGGAATACTAAGATTTGTAGTTTTACAAAGTCTTTAGCCTTCTCTGCCAAAGAGTGCTGGTGCCTGGCCAAACTACAAATTCCAGGATTCTGTGGAATGGAGCCATGGCAGTTAAAGTGGTGTAAAATTGTATTATTTCTGCTGTGTAGGTGCACCCTATCTTGCACTTCCTTCCTTTTTAACTTTTTTAATTTTAAGAGCCTTCACAAGGTAGTCTTTCCACATACAGGAACTGCTAATTCAGATTGCCCTTTTAAATCAAACCTGCATAACCTGAATGGAACCTGTGCCTGAATCAGGACTGTTTTCTTTACTTCCTTAAATCCACACTGAGTGTGATCATTTGGAGCTGTCCTATTTTCCCTCTGCATCTGTAATTGTTGGAAGCCTTGGTGCAAGTGGCTGGCCTCTGACTTTCCCCCATTTCCTTGAAATCAGTATAAATGACAGTCCTAAACTGGGTTGCTGAAATCACTCATCCTGGAGCACACAGGTGGGAGTACTCCAGTATAAGTAGTTTTAGGACTGCAGCCACAATCATTATTTATTGGCGTTGCTGCAGAACACAGTGGCCTTAGTCCTCACCATGCCAGAAACCATGTGGATACCTCATCCGCTCATGCCAAAAACAGAAATCCAAGGAACCTGTGGAAACACTGTCTTATCACTCAGTTGCTGCTCTCAGTTCTTGCAAATTCATTTACAGCAATTAAGCAGCAATGGCTAGAGCTATTCCACTGGAGGCAAGAGAATATGACTGTTGCATAAGTTGCATAAGTTGGTTACAAAATCAGGAACTATCCTGGTGATCTTGCACCCTGTAGGAATGGGGGAGAACTTCATTTCAGTTTATTTTTTAAATATGAATTTATTAAAATTTATAACTTAATTCATATTTAGGATGAATAGGATTTCAGATTTAAAATATATGAAGATCGGAAGAACCAACACAGATGGTTTAGACCATCCAAGCCCAGTAGTTTGGGCACTTAGAAAAGTATTGAATTAGAATCCCCAGGTATTCAGCCTCATTTATGGTGCTGATTTAGGATTAATATCTCTCTTTTTTGATCAGCTTCTCATTTTTAACACCTGCATGGCAGTCTGGGATAACATGGTCCTCTCTTACGTGACAAAAACTGTACCTGGATACACAGGATCCCATTTGGTTTTTTTTTTTAAAGAACATACCAAATTGAATACTTCCCAATTTGGAACTGAACAATTTTGAGGATTCTAAACACTGAACGCAGGAGAAAGCAAACAGGTCTCTTGTTTGTAAAAAAATTACAGATTCAGACTGGAGACTCTCCAGACAATTCTGGAGGCACTTCAGCTCTAGGATTTTCATGTGTCCCTGTTCTTGGTTGTAGTTTGCTTCCGCATCCCAATCCACCCACTTCATCACAACTATCTACACATTGCTTACCAAGGAAACCTTTTTCCATACAAGGCTCTACCATTCAGTCTGTTGTTTTCTTCAGTGACACTCACTACACTGATAGGGACACATTAAAGCAGTGAGATCTTCATGTATATCCATAACTTCACAATGTCCTGATCAGATCTGATTCTCTTCCATAAGATATAAAAGATGTTGAGTTGTGCTTTCCTTCCTATCCAGACATGGTTTTCTGGTAACTCACAAAAAGAACAACCTAGTTCCATTTCAGAACCTACAACACTTTGGAGTGGTTGTAGACACATTGCTGAACAGAGTCTACCTGACCAAACAAAGGTTAAGATCAATGAAGAACACCCTCAAGCAGGTAGGTTGTTCCCAGTTATCTGGCCTAGTGTTCCTGGTGCACCTATAGTGCCTGATCTGCTTCAGTTAATAGTTTGGCATGAACATAAGGAGCCTAGAGTGGTTCCTCTAGCTATTTCAAAAATAGATGGCACGGATACTGTAAATCACCTGTTCTGACATATACCAAATAAGTTCATATCCCTTTGAACGGTGGTTGTTGCTGCCAATTGAAAAGGATTTTCTGATTTGGGCCCTGCTGGAGTTCCAAATAATGGTGGATGCCAGCTTAGGGAGATGTTAATCATTTTGTTACTCCCAATAAGCAAAATGATTAATAAAAAATAGGACCAACAATCTCTACTCCACAATATAAACAGGAAAATCCCACAAATGACTATCAGTCACACAGTTAACATGTTATTGAGCATGTGCCACAGGTCATTCAGGGGTAATTCATAGGAAGATTTAAACAGGTTTCTCTGTGCACACCTATTCCCAAAGAAAACAAAACTTCTTACTTCTGCAGAGGCAATAATTTCATCTTGGGCAAGAGAAAGGGGGTTTAAACAGGTTTCTCTTCACACACATCCCATTCTCAGTGAAAGCAAGACTTCTTACTCTTGAGGCAGCAGTCATTTTGCCTTGGGCAAGGGAAAGAGGATTTAAACAGGTTTCTCCGCACATACACCCCATTCTCAGTGAAAGTAAGGCTTCTTACTCTTGAGGCAGCAATAATTTTCTCTTGGACAAGAGAAAGGGGGTTTAAGCAGGTTTCTCTACACACACCCCACTCCCAATGAAGGCAAGACTACTCTACTTCCTTAATCTTGGATAGGTGATGAGTGAACAGAACAGTAATGCGATATGATGCCCTGGCAACCTGTTCTCAATTTGCAATTGTGCAGTAATGTGAAAGGAATCATTGCTTTTTTGGGTGTTTAAAACACTGCAACAGCATCAGAGAGAAGCTTTATGTGATAATCTCCATAGACTATAAAGAAAATACATCTAAACAGTAGTGGTTGGTGGCTTTTATGTCAGTGGAGCAGTGAATCCATAATGGGTTTACTCCAACTTTGAAGGCATTAGCCAAAGTACTCCACTGAATTTGGAGAGCAGGTTCAACACCTTTATAATGAACCTATAGTGGGAGTCATTGCCTGACTGACAGAAAATTACCTGCTGCAAGTGCATATAAATGTGGATGCCATCCTTTTGGTACACAGAAAAGAAACATGTAAAAGGCAAAATATTCAACATTGAGCTGAAAGTGTAATCCAGTCACTGGAACAGGGTGGGCAGTTTATTAGTCATACAGTTTTAGAATTGGAAGGGACCATGTTGTGCAACATCTTGCCATGAGCAAAACACAACTGAAGCAGGCCTGAAAGCAGGCCATGCAACCTCTGTTTAAAGACCTCCAAAGAAGGAAATCCCACCACTCTCCAGGGCAGTTCCTCCCACCTTCCACATCCAAGATGTTCTTCCTAATGCTTAGGTGAAATCTCTTTGCTTGTAATTTGAATCTACTCATTCATTTTCTAATCTTTGGAGCAGCAGGAAACAAGATTGCCCCATCTTCTACATCTTCAGATATTGGGAAAAAAAAGTTATGTCACAGCTCACTTTTCTTTTCCCCATGCTAAACTTACCCAGTTCTTTTAGATGCTGCCCATAAGCTTAGTTTCCAGAACTTTGATAATCTTAGTCACCCTTCTCTGGACATGTTCCAGTTTGACAATGCAGTGCCATAGGCGGGTTATAGACCGTCCATTTGGGGCGGGCTGCACCCGCCCCTTTCCCCAGTGTATCGGGGCCTCAGCATGCAGAGCGGCAGCGCTGAGGCCCCGATCTGCCGCTTTTCAGGCTGTGGGGAAGCAGCAAAACGCTGCTTCCCCGCAGCCTGAAAAAGGGGTGTCCCTGGGCTTCAAGCCCAAGGACACCCCGCGGCGGCGGGGAGAAGGAGAAAGGGTCCGCTTGGCCCCTTTCTCTTTTAGTCCGCTGGGCGCAGCTGTCTGAGGCTGCGCCCAGCGGACTAAACAGGAAGGAGCTCCGAAACGGAGCTCCTTCTTGCCCCGTGTCCAGGGCTACTAAGCGCCCTGGCGCGGAGCAGGACGTCACGTCACGCCGCCCCGTCTAGGGCGGGCACGGCCGTGATGTCCTCACTGCGGCGGCCATATAGAAGGGCCGCCGCCGTTTAGTGCGTGACGAGCACGCAAGGGTTAGGGCAGTGCGGAAGCACTGCCCTTTGTAACCCTAGTGCGTGCTCGTCATGCACTAAAGTGCGGTCTGTAACCAGCCATAGTCTCTGCTCTTTATACACTCAATTCCGAGGTCTTTGTGCAACTTAAATTTGCAATGAAAGGGAAAAAATGCTCTCTTTGAATATTTGGAGTTGGAAGATAGATTGTGGTGTGTTATATATTCATCTGCTTTTGATTAGACTGTGCTCAGAAACACAAAGAGAGAAATACAACCAAAGTGTCATAATTGAACTGAAGTCCTAAATAATGGGGGGTTAAATAAAAATCATAATGTCATAACTTCTTTTTTTAAAAATGGGATTCACTTGTAGTGCATTATCAAAGTTAGAAAAAGGTCAAAATCCAAGGCAGAGGATTAAGTGTGTCAGAAACAGGTAGGTAATCATAGGTGCCCCTGGAGTATTTTGGCCAGAGCTGCCCCTGATTCCCCCCCCCCCCCCATTATCTGTGCACTCCACAGCAACACTGGGCAGCTGCCTAACACGCTTCCCTATTGTGCCACCTGGTGCTGCTGCCACTGGTGTGAGAGTTCTTCCTGAGGTGAGGATTTTTTTTTAAGTTTTAGGCAGGGTAGGGCAGATTTGGTGCAGAACTGGCCTCATGTTGTGAAGACAGTCTGCATGAATTGGGGATTTGGTCCTGCGTCGTGCAGACAGTTCATGGTGAGGCAGGAGAAAACTGGTTTAATTGGCTTGTGTAAGCATAGCCAAAGACAAGCAGGCTCAAGAAATCCAAGGCAGTATAATAAAGAGATTTCATTTGTTCATTCATTTGTTCCACTGAAGCTTGTACATCAATGTTAAATGTGTGGAGAGGAAGAAAAGCAGAATATCTATTAAAATAAAAAAAAATTTGTTCTAAAGAACACTACTCACATGATATGAAAATTATAGGTTTTTTTTCTCTCTGTGTCATCGTGACCTGAGTGATTTCAGTGCTATGGCTCATATATACTTCTGCTACTGGCATATTAAGTTTCTTTAGGTGCCATATAGATATGAATGATGAGGGAAAATGAGCATAAAGGCAGGGAGAGAGGGGGAAAAGGAAAATTAAGTGGGAAGGAGAATAAAAGGTGACTGTATCCCCTGTAGTTTAAAAGGCTGGAGTTCTCATGATACACCTACTGTATATACTGGTGTATAAGTCGACCTCATGTATAGGTCGAGGACAATGTTTGAGGCTAAAATCATAGATTTTGATATGATTAATGGATAAGTCGAGGGTCAAACACTGGGGCATGTTACAAAAGATCTTAAGGGGAAACAAAGCACCACTCCCCTCCCTACATCTCCCTCTCTGGACCTCTCCCAAGGGTCACAGTTTTGGCATGGAAAATGGGGAAACAAACCAACCAAACGCACACACACGCTACCCCTCTCTTTACCACTAGCAATTCCAAGGCTAATGGCTTGCAAAACGGGGTACAAACATCTCTCTCTCTCTCTCTCTCTCTCTCTCTCTCTCTCTTTCCTTAATCACTAGCATTTCCCAGACTTATGGCTTGTAAAGCGGGGTACAAGCCTGGGCATACTCTCTCCCTTGTCTCAGCATCTGTTTGTTAGCTCTGGCTAAGAAGAAAGGCTGAGGGATAGCACTCACAGAGAGCGTTCAGGGACTCAAATGGGGAGCTGTTTAAAGATCCCTGGCTATGAAGGAAGGGTGGGCACTTCTTTTAGAAACATTATAAGCAGTATTAACATTGCCCTGTATATACGTCAACCCATGATTTTGGAGTCCATTTTGGGACATAAATGTCTCTCCTTATAGTCAAGTATATACAGTACAGTGCGCCTGCGTTATACGCGGGTACACTATACGCAGCTTCCAACATACGCTGGAAGCCTGCGCCAGGAGGAGCCTCAGCGCGCCCGGAAGAAATAATGGGGCACACGCTGCAGGCACGAGCCCCATTACTTCTGACAGCGTTCCAGCATACATGTTTTTTCTTTACTCTGAGTAGGTGTGTGGGTCCAGAATGGATCCTTTCTTTAAAGAAAGGGCGCAATGTATTTAAATCTTAATGTTTTCTAGCTAATGAAAGCCTAATGAGCCCAGAGGGAAGAGTGAGATTTGCATTAAAGTAGATTTTGTCACTCAGGCACATTCTTGACCCCCTCCCCTCCAACGTATAGGGCACTGATTTTAATCTAGGATTTGAATCCTAACTTGAACCATCATTTCAGTTCCTGGATTACAGGAACCCTGGTTAGCATTAAATGCAGTTCTGCTTCGTGACAATGAAGATTTTCACACAACATCGCTATATCGTTCCTTTAACGTCCCAAAGTGATCTTCACCTATATTTGGCACAGTCTGTGAAATATATTGACTTTTCCCTCCTTTGAACAGCAAACTCTCCATTTGTAATAAGGTATGCTCAATAAATAGGAATATTAGATTTTGATGCATAAGACAGTAGGGTTTTTGGATGAGTCTAGACCCATTTCAAACTGGCTTCAGGCCTGGTTACAGAAAAGAGACAGCTTTGGTCTCCTTGGTAGATCCAGGGAACTAGATAAGGGAAGTGTTTCTGTTGGTCTTGCTGTATCCCTTGGGGACTTTCGATACCATCAACCATGGCATCCTTCTTGGCTGGCTTTCTGAGATGGGACTTGGGAGCACTATTATGCAGTAGTTCCAGCCTTTCTTGGAGGAATGAATTCAGAAGGTAATTGGAATCCTGTTTGACTTCTTGGACATTGGCTTGTGGAGTCCCACAAGGTTCTGTTTCGTCCCCCATGTTATTTAATATCTACATGAAACCACTGGGAGAAGTCATCCAGAGTTTTTGGATGCAGTGCCACCAGTATGAGGATGGCACCCAACTCTATCTCTTCTTTCCACCTGACTCCATGGAACCTGTTAGTAATGGATTGGATGAGGGCAAAAAAATTGAAACTTAGTCTAGGCAAGACAGAGGTGTTCCTGGTTAGTTGTAAGGAAGCTCAAGGAATAGGGATTTTGGTGTTTGGGTGTTCTCTGGACTCAGCTCTGAGGCTGGATGCCCAGGTTTCAGCAGTGGCCAGGAGTGCATTTGCACAGCTAAAATTAATGCACCAACTGCACCCATTCCTTGAGACATCAGATCTGGCTATGGTGACACATGGACTACTGTAACACACTCTGCACGTGGCTGACTTTGGTAATTGCTTGAAAGCTTCAGCAGGTTCAAAATATAGCAGCCAAGATGCTGACCAGGGCCACATGTAACTCCCTTGTTGAACCGCTGGTTCTTTCAGGACACAATTCAAATTGCTTTTCATGACCCACAGCTTAGGTCCAGATTATCAAAAAGACCACACCATATTATCCTGGCAGAACCATAAGATTTACAGGGGAAAGCTTTCTCTCAGTCTCACCACCATCACTGGCTCACTTGGTGAAGATATGAGAGAGAGCCTTCTCAGTGGCTGCTCCCACCCTCTGGAATGCCCTTCCACAGGATGCTAGGTTGGTCTCCTCCCTGCTTTTCTTTTGCCAGGAGGCAAAATTGTTTTCATTCAAGTAAGCTTTTGATATATAATAATTGTCAGGATGGCTTTTATACAGGATGTGTGTTTTGGTTATTTTTAACTTTTGTATGTTTCATGTAATGTTATGCTGTTTTAATAAGGTGATTTTGCTTGTTTGTAATTTTTTATTATAATGTTTTTAAATGATTTTATTTGCAAGCCACCTTGGGTTCCTTTCCAGGAGAAACGTGGCATGTAAATGAATGATTGAACGAATGAATAAGATAGGAAAGCTGTCTTGTTACCAAAGTCTTCACAAATGGTTAAAAATTCTTAACAGACAGGCTAGGGCTGATGCAGCATGGGTACTTTATCCATCTTGGTGAAAACCAAGCCAAACTGCAAACTGCAAAATTCCCTCAGCCCCTCCCTTTTGGTTGACTAGGAAATAGTTTCACTGATTGAGACCTATGAGTGCTTAACTGTCTCATCTACCTGTTGAATCCATCTGTTGAATGGACACCCTGGCTCAGACTGGGATACACCCCATGGTAAGGTTTTGTGCTGCTTTAAGGGAAGCTGGCAAATGCATCTGAATTTCAAAGAGATTAAATATATGTACTGATTGGCTTTGCACTGTGTATGCCCAACTCCATGGTCTGGGTTGGTCAGCGCACTTAAGAGCCATTATCAGAACATGAAGGGGAGGATCACCTCTGGCCTTTTTGAAAGCACATGTTGAGATCATGTTTGCTCCACCCCGAGGTTTTCCCTTCACTCTTGGGAGACCCCCAAGTTAGAATGCCCTTAAGAGAAGACACCCACACAGATTTTTAATTCTGCGATATCTAGTAATTTTCTCTATATCGGAGAGTGAAAAAATCCACGTGTGTGTTTTTGGCTGTAGTATCTTAAACTGTCTCATTCTTTCAAAAACTGCTGGAGAAGTATGGATTGGGGATGGGATGCCAAGATGCCTCTGGACTGGGGATGAAGGCATGCAATAACACCTGTTTAAAAAAAAAAATTCAGAAGTTTCAGGCCATGCTGAAGCTGAGAGGAAAGCGATAATCTCTTTAATTCAAGCCCCCTTAGATTGGGGAGAGTTTTAGCTTCCATACTGCCCCTACCTGGTTTTACTTTGAAAAGCAGCTTGCATTGACTAGTGATGTGATGGCTATTCGCATCATTCACTGAAGAATTGAATTGCTGATTTCTCAGCCCCTTTAATAGTTTTACCTATGATTGGAGAAATTTGCCACATGATCGCATAAGTGTGATACTTTTCAAACAGTTCAATTGCAAATGAAGTAAAGGGATGGGAAATTCCTTTTGAAGTTTTTTGTTCCAAATTGTTTTATTGTTTTATGGCACCATTGTCATAAATGCAAGGGTGTGTTAATTTTCACACTCAAGTCCCATACAAAGCTGTCTTGCCAATGAGATGCTGTTTTTGCAATGACTGGATTCCCATTTGTCAAAGCTCAAACAGAAATGTCACACAAAGGAGGATGGGAGTGAGGCCTGGTTTCTGAGAGAGACAAAGTAAAGAAGACAAGCTGGGATCAGTTTTGACAATAAGTCCTATAGCTGAAAGGGGGCTTATGGAAGCTGTAGTCTAAAGTACTTTTTCCAAGCTCTAATTTTCTTTCTCTACCCTGTTATCTTCAGCACATACACTGCACTGAACTGAGTTATGGAGTCTAGCTATTGCTGGACTACAAGGTCCAGCAGTCTCTAGCTGGGGTAGAGAATATTGGGAGCTGCAGTCCAGCAACATCAGGATCTTGGAAGTTATGCAGAGTCAGGCTGCCCTGGTTAGTACTTGGATGAGAGACCACCAGGGAATAATACTAGGTGCTGTAGGCTAGTTTTCAGAGGAAGGAACTGGCAAAATCACCATGGAGGATTCCTCATTTAAGAAAACCCTAGGAAAATCACAGGCTCCCCATACATTCATTGGCTTCATGCATACACACAA
The DNA here is from genome assembly GCF_019175285.1 of Sceloporus undulatus. NCBI lineage: Eukaryota > Metazoa > Chordata > Lepidosauria > Squamata > Phrynosomatidae > Sceloporus > Sceloporus undulatus. The sequence goes on along the minus strand of NC_056522.1, from coordinate 155,744,964 downwards.
ACACACACAATTAACTCTGCAGCCCCTGTAGCATATCTGGCCCTGTAGCATATCATATCCACGATTCCCCTGATGATAGGTGCTTTGAAATGTGAAATTTGGTTGAATTAACTCGGTCTCGGGTGGGCAATAAAGGGCCATGAACATTGCAAAAAGCATGCTTACATGATTCCTATTTGAGACCAAGTTAGCTTGGAAAGAATGGCTGATATCTCTGCCAGCTGCAGGGTGCAGCTGTGGTGGATTCAGGGGGACAGTTTTGGCCCCTTGGGCTTTTGGGGGCTGCATGATTGCCCCAAATACCCCAATCAAATTCATTCTGGGTTTTTTGGGAGGAAGATTAAATAGCCAAAGTCTGGAGCCTTCCATGAGAGGCAGCTCACCTTTTCTTGTGGTCACAAAACTGTAGCCAGGAGAGACTGGAGAAGTCAGAGGATGCAAAAACAGACTTGGGGTCATTTCTACTTGCAGTTTGTATCGATTCCTAATTTGCCCTCACTCCTTTATGGAAAAAGGTTCCTGGTTTCAACGATGGCAGCAGTTCTTTTCATTACTCCCTGTAATCGCTTCTTTTTTGGCGTGATTGTTGTCCCCACTTGTTTGCACTGCTTCAAAATGCATGTCAGTCATGTGTATCATCAGTGATGTAAGCAGGTCCCCCCTGGACCCCTGCCACCCTTGGATCGCTGCAAGTCACATTTTCTCAGCCAGAGGGAGGAGGAGGAGGCAGAAGAGGGCCCAGGAGTGTTCTGGCCAGGTTCCCCGCTGGTAAAGCTGTCAAGGGTGGGTTGGGGCTGGGGCTTGGCACAAGGGGGAAGAAGAAGAAAGAGGCAGGAGGAGGAAAATGGCAAAACAGCAAGGCAGGGGGAATGGAGGCAAGGCTGGGGGATGGAGCAGAAGCAGGCCAGGGGAGGGATGCATGCCTGGGGGGCGGAGTTGGGGATGGAGAATGAAGGGGAGGACAATTTTTTTTTATTCAATTTGGATTCAAATGTGAACAAGGGTCATTTACACCAAATGGCAATTCGCTGTATTTCACAGTGGGAACAAGCCCTTAGTAGGACACATGTGTCCCCAGGTAGTTTGACAGTAGGCAACATGCAGCCCATTCCCTGTACTACCAATATATTAATATGGGGGAACACAGTGATACAATAGAGGAATAGGAATGCATAAAACTGCAGCTAGCAGAGGTATCAGCCATTCTTTCTCACACAACTCCTCTTCTGGCTTCCCTCAGTCATCCAGCATGTTGGTTGAGCAGACTTCAAGGAGGTAGTAATGCCTAACCAGTCCTCAATATCTGACTTTTCTTTGTCCTCGCCCAGGAGGTCTCAGTGCCCTCTTCAGCATCCCTTCTAACCAAACTAACTTGATCTGAAATGGACAATGATGGGCATTCATGTAAGCATGTCTTTTGTTGTGTTCATAGCCCTTGATTGCCCATCAGAGACCAAGGTGATTCAATCAAATTTCATATTTCAAAGTTATATTAGAACTGGTAGACATCACAGCAATATACTGGTGCTGAAATAATTTATATTCCCATAGCTATATTGAGAGGAAATGTTGATGGCAATGAGGCCATTGTTTCCATTAAAGATGAAGTTCCAGCGGTTGCAAATTTGCAGCCACTTTAACCCAGAATTCTTGGGAAGGAGTCATGGGTATAATTTTGGGTGGTGATAGAAGCTGCAGATTTTATTGTAACATGTAGCTCTCCAGGTATTGTTAGACTGCAAATCACAGCAACCTCCAGCTAGTGTGGCCAAAGCTAAGAAATGCTGGAAGCTACAGTCCAACAACATTTGTATCATGGAAGTTGTGCTAGTTGAAGGTGCTTGCGTGGATGCCACACACTTATGCTGCATTGTCTTGGGGGGGCTTCCAACTCTAGGATTCTATGTTTTTCTGCATGGCAGAAGGGGGTTCGGTTGGATGGCCTTGGGGATCCCTTCCAGCTCTAAGATTCTATGTATTTTTGCATGGTCAAAAGGGTTGGATTGGATGGCCCTTGGGGATCCTTTCCAACTCTAGGATCCCTATGTAAAATGCAGCAGTGCTCTCTAGGACTCATCTCTTTGCCCCTCTGGTGCTACAGGGCCAGATATCTGGCTACAGGGGTTGCAGAAATAACAAAGTGTGTGTGTGTGTGTGTGTGTGTGTGTGTGTGTATGCACACACATGTGCTGTCAAGAAGCCCATGAATGTATGGGGAGCTTGTGAATTTTGTAGGGTTTTCTTAGGTTTTTCCTCAATCCTGAACGGTGCTTTTGCCAGTTCCTTCCTCTGAAAGCTAGCCTACAACACCTGATATTATTCCCTGGTGGTCTCTCATCCAAGTACTAACCAGGGTTGATTGACCCTTCATGACTTCTTAACTCTGGATGTTGTTGGACTCCAGCTCCCAGCACTTCTCAGCATTGGCTACCCCAGCTAGGGACTGCTGGGCCTTGCATACAATTGCTAGACTCCATGACTCAGTTCAGTGCAGTGTATGTGCTGAAAAGAGCAGGGTAGCGAAAGAAAATTAGAGTTTGGAAAATTTACTTTGGACTACAGCTCCTACAAACTCCCAGGACTTCTTGGAAAGATTCCATAGTTGATCAGGAATTGAACCTTGGTCTCCAGAGTCATAGCCCAATGCTCAAGCCATTACACCACACTGGATTTGACTTCTACCTTATTCTATCTCATTCTGCTTCTACCTTGGAGCCACTTTGGTTAATTGTCCATCATTAAAACCATTGCCTATAAGATCTGGCAAAGGGATAATGCCTAGAAGAGTCCCTCCTGAAAAAGCAGTGTGATTCTCTTAACACTTTTTGTATCTGCAGTTCATGCATCATTGAAGCTGCTGTTGGGAAATGGTAGGGCTGGTCTTTCTATGAGTAGGATGGTTAGGGGAAACTAGGGGAGCAGGCAGTGGCAATGGAGTAGCGAAACACAGATCGCCCACCAGCATCTCATTGAGACAGACTGCTATCCAGAAGCCACTGCCTGAGGCAGCCATCTTATCTCCCTAGTAATATGGCCAGTTCTCCATGTTTCATGGGGGGGGAGTGTTAACACCTCCTAATCCAGTTTTCTCCCCTCAATGGCAGTACAAGATGCCTTCCTATCAGCAGTGTTGAAGTAAGGTTTACATAAAGCTCAGGATGTCTCAGGAATTATTTGTGGGATTCTTTGGGTCTTTTCGGTTTTATAGACTTCCAAATGACACTTTGGGAATATTTAAATATAAACTAACTAGACTAGAATTCAAAAAGCTTTTAAAATGTTTTTATAAAGATGAGGAGTTATTCCTGGAACTATTACTGGCTTTTTCAGCTAGTTCTCAAATTTATTAGCTTGAACAATTCATTTGTCACCCTTATATAGTTATTTAATGCTGCTCAATAGCTCAGTTAATTTGTCACCTATATATGATTATTTAATGTTGCTTGCTGGCAGAGTTAATATGTTACCTGCATGTGAATATTTAATTCTCAAGGGTAGTAGGTGTTATATTATTTTAAGTTCAGTTAACTGACATGGAAATATGGCATGGAACATTCTGCTTGCACACGTCAAACAGTTCCAGGCAAATACTGTACTACCTTGCTTTGCTTCCAGTTTTAAAATCTGGCACCAGAGGCTACAACCACATGGGCCAGAGGACCCAAGAGGCAGCCCAGAGTACTCTGACTATTCCCCCTGCTACCTGGGAAGTTTGGAGTGATGGTGGGTTGCTGTCAACATGCACAATCCACTCTTGCAGGCACCGATGTGAGTCGCTTCCTCTGAAGCCAAAAACAAGGTGCTCAGTGTCATCACATAGCTGGGTGCCTTGTTCTGACCTCAGAAGAACATACTCATGCTGGAGGTGACAGTGGCAGGAGCACAAGTGTGAACAACCACCTAGCATCATTCCAGGGTGTCCACATATCAGGGGAAATTTGAGGTAGTTTCAGGGCCAGGACAGTTCTGATGCCAACTGTCCTGATGCTGTGTGGCCAGTTCAGTACTGAAACCGTATTAGACAACCCTTAAAATAGATTTTAAAAAACTAATCTTTTGCTTTGGATTTTCCCAAGTCCATTTTAAGGGTGGTATAATAACATGGGTTCAGTGCTGAACTGGCCATATGTTCTCAGAATAGTTTGCACCAGAACTGGGGATTGGGCTCTGCATCGTTTGGATGGATAGCTGTGAAGATGAGAGGATGTGTTATTTAGTCCATACACATATGGCCATAGTTTTTGGTTTTTCTTACAGTGCATCTGTAATGTAGAAAGAATGCAGTCTAACACCACTTTAAGTGCTTTAGGTCCAGCCTATGCAAGCCTGTGGTTTCCAGTTTTACAAGGTCTTTAGCCTTCTCTGCCAAGGAGTGCTGGTGCCTAGTAAAACCTCAGATTTCAGGACTCTGTAGGATGGAGATGTGGCAGTTAACATGGTTCAAACTGAATTATTTCTACAATGTAGGGGCACCGTTAGTTTGAGAAAAATGACCACAGAGCATGTCCTTTTTGTTACCGTGACTGGCTTCACTCAATCTTCCTGAAAATATTAGCCAATAGATGCTAATTGTGTATGAGGGCTTTTCTATAGTCAGACCTCAGCAGGGTCATATTCTAGGACTTGAAGAGATTTCTGCATGCCCATGTATTCCGGAAATGTTTAGATTTTGAGACCAAGGTGGCAAAACAATGTCCAAGGGTCCAGAGACACATGTACATTTTTTTATTTTGAACATGAAAGTTTCCTTTAAAATAAATATAAAATGAATTTATTTTCCATGCCTAGCCAGCCCCTGCACACCATCAGAAACTCCTCCAAGGGCTTGGGGGACCACCTCTAGGAAATGATCAGGTGATGAAGTTCTACAGACACATTACACAGAAGGGAAGAGAAGAGGAGAGGGAAAACCCATGTTGTACATGTGGATTTTGTCTTGTGTAAATCTTTGTGCAAAGATTGATTTTGCCTACAAAGAAAAAGAACAAAAATCACTACACAAGATCACAAATATCCATCTGCAACCTACTTTTGCAAGCATGCTTGCAAGAGCAAGAGTGCTTTTGCTGAAAGAGGTCACTGGAGGGTGACTCAGGGGAGTCCTTGTTCAATCAGCTTGATTTCAAAACTAGGAAAGGCTCTATAACAGAAAATTAAAAAGTTGGCCTGTGAGCATGTAGAGAAGAATTATGTGATTACTAAAAACCAGCATTGATTTCTCAAAAACAACTTATGCTAGATTAATCTTATATCTCTGTCTCTTTTTAAAATAAGTGTTAACAAGGTTCGTAGATCAGAGGAATGCTATCAATGTAGTGTTATCTTTATTTCAGTAAGCATTTGACAGGATTCCCCATAAAGTTATTGCAAACAAAGCCATAAAATATGGGCTTGATGGATATATAATTGGTGCTAAACCAAACATGAAGAGTGCTCACCAATGCTTCCTTATTCTGATGAGAAATGATGAGTGGCATGTTTCTTGGTTTTTTCCGGGTCCAAGTCTTGTTATACTTCTTTACAAATTGTTATACTTCTTTACAAATTGTTTGAACAGAGCAATAGAATATAACAACTTTGGCAGAACTCTCATCTTATAGAGTTCTAAAGTTGGCTGAAACAGATTGGCCCCCTTTAGTGTGATAGAACCATAATAACCCATTTAAAGCACTACTGGCTAACAGGGTGCTCATGGGATCTGCTGTTGATACCAAACTGGGATGGTTTGCTAATCTTTCAGAAGATAGAATCAAGATTCAAGATGACCATAACAGGTTTGAATACTATGTCTAAATGAATTTTAACAGAAATAGATAACCAGGAATAAGGTTCTACAGTTAGGCAGGAAAAAGGAGGTGCATAAATATGGAATGTGGGCCATTTGGCTTGACAGCAGCAGAAATGAAAAGACTCCGGAGTACTGGTGGACCACAATCTAAACCTGAGTTAATGGTGTGATATACTAAGAAACAAACAAAAAATGTAGTTTTAGGCTGCATCAATAAAGGTACAGTTCCCATAACAAGAGAATGATTGTTCTACTCTATTCTCTTTTGGTTAGAGGTCACCCGGAGTCCTTGCCCAATTCTTGACGAGAGTCTAAGAAGGATATTGACAAACTAGAACCCACTGAAAGGAATGTAGTGAAGGTGGTGACGAGTATGGAAACCAAGGTATATGAGGAATTGCTAGGGGAACTGTACATTTAGATGAGAGGTGACATGACAGGGCCCAAACTAATGGATTCAAATCACCAAAAAGAAAAGAAAAGAAAAGAAAAGAAAGAAAAAGATTCTGACTAAATATTGGGAAGAATTTCCTAATAATATAATCTGTTTGGATGGGTGCCTGTCAATGATCTGTTGAATGTGCATTCATTGTCAGTGGATTCAACTACATAACCCTTGGAATTCCTTCTAACTTTGTGATCTTTACTTCTCTGGCATCTTGCATATGTAGGACTATCATGGCATTTGGTGACAGTATCGAAGATATTGTGAAGTTTTGAGAGCTGATGTGTGTGAGAATGAGACAGAAGCTGCTGTTCTGTGTTGGCAGCACGTAAGACTTCACACTTCTATATGGTACACTTCTGTTCACAGCATATGCTAGGGTGCATTTTTGAACATAGAAGTGCTGGGGTTTGGATGATCCTGTCTTTTCTTCTCACAGATGCTGGCACCTTATCACTCCAAGGAGAAGGCATCAGAAGTCTTGAGTCCAAACAGTAAGATCCCACATTCCAACTCTTTCTCATACCAGCATTGCTCTAGTTTCTGGATAGTTAATTTGGAAATATTTTGTAATGGTAACAGAAAATTAAAAGAAAGAACCACCTATTTCTTGTATTGCATAGACATCACTCTGCCTGTGAAACAGCCCTTCCCAGGCATAAGGGGAGAGAAACTACTTTGATTTATGTTTGCTACCAGATAAAAATCCTTTCATTTCCTTTAACTCGTAATGACTCCCAGTGCTTTTGCAAGATGAGAACACCATGTTAGTGTCCATCTTTATAAGTCCTTTGTGTCCATGGATCTGGTTACTTGCTAGATCAGTGCTTCCCCAACGTTGGTCCTCCAGATGTATTCAACTTCAGCTCCTAGAATTCCTGACTGGCCCTTCTGGAAGATGAATTCCAAAACACAGTGCTAGATCATTTCCCCCATGTCACTGTGGTCTTCCTTTCCTTCTAAGATATAGTAGGGTAGTGATCCAGGATAGATCCAGAAATGAGGATTTCAGAGACTGGATAGTATGGATAAGTGATCTAGCAGTAATTATGACTGGAGCGAGCTTTTTTAAGGGACAGGGGTTGCCTTGCTTTTAGAATATCCTCCCTTGGAAGACATACTTGGTGCCCATGGTGCTAAATTTTTGTCACTATGCCAAGTCTTGTTTGTTATCCTAGGACTTCTATATGCTTTAGTTTTGTTTTGTTTTTTAAGCTTTGTTGAAGTTAAAGATCAGACAACACACCAGCATACAGCTAAAGATAATTTTTAAAATGTCTGAAATTAAGTGCATGTGACTGTAATCTGGACTGGAACCAGCACACACAGTTTAAAGCTCCCCAGCATGTGTTTTGTTTTGTTTTTTACCCTTTCCTCATGCAGGACTTTAAAAAGGATAAAAACTTACTATCAGTGTCAAATCAGTCCCTGCTTTAAAAAAACCCATGTGTGAATTTTTAGACAAAAGCCAAACCAGAGGAACTTTAATAGCTCTCTATTTGTGCATGCTAGTCCTGATGTTGCTACAGCTGTGTACTGCTGTTGTTGATGATGACGAAGTTGTTGTTGTGTGGCTTCAAGTTGTTTCCAACTTATGGCAACCTTAAGGAGACCCTCTCATGGGATTTTCTTGGCAAGGTTTGTTCAGAGGGAGTTTGCCTTTGCCTTCCTCTGGGGCTGAGAGAGTGAGACATGCTCAAGGTCACCCAGTGGGTTTTCATGATTGAGAAGGGACTCAAACTCTGGTCTCCAGAGTCATACTCCTGTGCTCAATCTACTACACTACCCTGGCTCTACAGCTGTGTACTACATGCAGTTTAATGTAGCTTGTAGCTTGAGCTCAAGCCACTGTAATTTCAAACACTCCTTTATTTATTGGCTCTGTTTTATTTGTTGCAGTTTGACATTTTATTGAAAATTATTGACTATATGTATTGTTTGTTTTTGATGAACTGGCCTTCTGTCCACTGAAGGTTATGTCAAATAAAAATTGTTAGCCTTTAACACTCCTTGCTGTTTTTGCTGCAAGGGGCTAATAACTTCTTCCCATGGGAACCATATTGGTTTTGTATGTTTATTTAGCTGCCCTTAGAACTTTTTGTCCTGAAAGTGTGGTATATGTATCTAGCAAAACCAGCCTGTGAAAGTGTTTTACACAGCTTTCATCTGTTTTCTTCTGGGACTTTTTTTTTATTGAATTTTGTTGTTTTATGCCTAAGCGATCCTGGCAATATTTACACTGCAAAGTGGCATGTAAATCCTTAAAACAAAACAAAAAATAAAACAAACATTCAGCAGTGCTATCAACTGAACTTTCCACATTTTAAAACAACTATCTCTCTGATCAGTGCTTCAACAAACCAATTGTGTGTCCTATTGAAAAGGCAAATGAAGTCTCAGAGATAAGCAAATCAGTTATGAAGAATCACAAAGAACTAGTTCACACACCGGCATGCACATCATTTGATTTCTTATCACTTGGTTCTTTGGCACTTGGAGACTCCCAGCTGAATGTGTATGAAGTTGACTCTTCTGAAAAACACTGCATATGAAAACACAGGTAAAGCCTTTAGATCTACCTGTGAGAATGTAGCGGACATGTATGTGTGAAAATTGCTAAGTTATGCTTCCACTTATAAGGAAATTTGCCTTTTGGACAGTATTTATGGGTGAATAGATGATTCCAGCAGTTTCAAAAGTCAAATGTAGACAAGAAAAATGAGTAGAATTTGTATTTCTTCCCCACTATGTCCAGTTTACTTTTTAAAGGGTCAAAATTTATCCCTGTGTCTGGTTAATTAGTTGAATAAATGTATCAGCACAATAGGTTTGGGATTTTGTTTTATGGTCAGCCTAGCCATTCTGAATTTTCTTTGTTTGTGTTTTTTATACATGGACATACACGTTGCTTGAATACCCTCCATGGAATTAAGTAGGTGTGGAGAACCTGGCCTTCTAGATATTTTGGAACTAAACTCCTAGAAGCCAAGACTTGCTTTGCCAGTAGCATGTATTTTGGGAATTCTAGTGCAAAACATATTGAGGGCCAAATATTTCCCCAGCCCTGGACTGAAGTAGGTTTAAGCAGTGTTTTGCTGCATCTGTCCATCAGTCTGAAGATTTTTTGAGTACAAATTATGTCTAGTTCATGAACAGTCCAAGAAATATAGACCGAGGCTACATCTACACTGCAAAGTTAGTGCAGTTTGATGTTACTTTAACTGGCAAGGCTCAATGCTATGGAATTCTGGGATTTCTAGTTTAGTGAGATATTTAGCCTTCTCTGTGAGATAGCTGTGGTGCCACAACAAGTTATAATTCTAGGACTTCATAAGATAAAGCAATAGCAGTTAAAGCAGTGAGACACTGCATAAATTTGGTAGTATGGAAGCAGCTTCAGACAAGTCCATAGAACGTCAGACTTAGAACCAGCTTTTCACCTGTTTGTAGCCTATCTGTTCATTTCTCTGGAAAACTCTCAGGATTTGTAATTGGAATCCTTTTAAATTCATCACCAAACATCACAAAAGTTAAGGAAGGCAACTCATTCCAACATTACAAATGAATGAATGGCAGGATGATGGACCAAATAAGTTACATAAGCGTGAAATGAGACATCAGAATGAATCCCAAGAATTGGGTGTTTAAAAAGTCTCTCTCTCTCTCCCTCTCTCTCTCTCTCTGTGTGTGTGTGTGTGTGAGAGAGAGAGAGAGAGAGAATTATCTGGGCAATAACCATTCATCTGTCAAAAATGCTGAGCAGATGGTTGGTTCATTTAAACTATCTAAAATGATTGCCACTCAGGTAAAATGATAGTGCTTGAAAGCCAAACAAAGCTTTTCTTCTTTCCAGATTGAAATTTGCTGAATGGTATGACACTGAGGACTTTCAGTGTCATATACAAAGTCTGCCTGCCCCCTTCCCCAACCATGTAAGATCTGAAATTTGATTTTCAGATTGCAATGATTGCAGATTCAGGCAAGCAAGCTATTGGTATTTAGGCCTGATTTTCCTAAAGAGGTGCACACAGTGCTCCTTTATACACACTTTCAGATAGGGATATAAACCTTTACCCATTTCTTCCTTTTAAGGCAAGGATAAATAGGTTCTGTAGTTTTCCCACGGCTTCACGAGAAAACAAATATTTCTGCAGCATTTTATCCAGATATTTGCACATTATGAAGTGCTCTGGGGAATTATTCTATGTAGAGATGCACATTGTTTTTCTGCCCCAGAACATATTTTTGAAAAAACATGTGTATTGCCACACAGATTAATTACCTGACAGATGTCAGAATATGTGAATATCAGGTTGGATTTTATGTTATATCCTTTGACTGATTTTGCTACATCTTTCTTCACTATTAATGCTACCTCATTCTTTCTCCACTTTTTGTTTCTTGAGTACAGTACTGTGTAGTTATCTGACCCAAAATGTCCCATTCCTGTCCTTTTTAGCTCACTCACTTGTAGTATTGCTATGTTTATGCATTCATCTTTGACTCATGCTTTTCACACTCCATTTAGACTCTCTTTTCATTTTTGAATAAATGTGCTGCATGACCTCCCGTCTTATTGAGTTCTAACCCCCACAAAATTGAGTGGATGAGCCAGTGCAACTTCATAACAACAAACAAACCACCTGAATCGAAACCACCTGAATTCTTTCACATGGCAACAAAATGGACAGGCTTGGAAATTTTGTTGTGCACACCAAAATGGATTTCTTTAAGCTGCAGTTGAAAGAATCTTTTAGAAACTCTTTTATCCATGTTTTTGTATCTGTATTGATTTCTGTATGCATTGTGCATATGCTCAGTATATACAGAGGTGACCTGTGGTACAGAGCAGGGAATTACATTTAAACCACCCTTTGCTGTTTACATCACAGTGGCTGTCATTCCATTATTATGGCGTAATACTGCAGGTCTTCAGCTTCCCGCTGAACTCCACTGAACTCTCCTGATTCTCAGGAAGTACCCAAAGTGGATTATTGAGATTTCAAACATGTTCCTCTGGGACATTTTCATACTGTTACAAGCTCCTTGCTTTTCACCAGCGTATCTAGCAAACTAAAGGGGAACAACATGTTAAGTATAAAAAAATATAGCCTGAAAGAAAAACAAGCATCCTAAAGCAGTAACAGTATATGACTCATGTTCCCAAGGGCTCATGTTCACTTCAGGAACATTGTAGACCTCCAGGCCAGTACATTGAAAATATAATCAGAGTTTTCTTTCTTTTTCTTCCTGTTTTTGTAGTACAGTAGCCTCTCATTTGTATCAGCTGTATACTATAAGTGCAGGAGGTAGTGGGTGGAAAACAGGGAGAAACATTTCACACTGGTACAAAAGGGATCATTTTATCTAGCCAACTAACATTAAAATGTTTAAATATCAACAGTTTTATATTCACTTGTTGATATTTAATTTCAGCATGCCACACACTGCTTTACCCCACATTGTTAGAATCACATAACAGCCCACTTTTGCCATTGGAATCAGAGAGTCATTGAATTCAAGAGGGTCTTTGCAGTCTATTTAGTTTAACCCACTGATCAACAGGAACTCAGAGCTAGAGAATTCCTGATAGAATTCCTGGCCAGTGCTGTAAAACTCCAAGCGATGAAAAACACCACAGTAATTGGTTTCAATGGTATGCTGTTCCTACCACTAAGAAATTTCTCCCAATATTCAAAACTGACATCACCCCCTCAAAACACACACACACAGCTTAAGCCCAACAGATATAACTCTGCCTTGTTGGGTAACAAGAGATAGGTGTTCTGCATAGTAGCTACTCAGGTCTTTGAAAAGTTCTTTTATGACCAGTAGAGTAAAATGCACTGAGTTCTTTCAGTCTTTTTTTCCTTACAGGTCATACCATATATACAAGTATGGATCGTTATATAATCCATGGATAAGTGAAGGGTAAAACTTAGGGGATGTAACAAAGGATGCAAATGATGACTTAAAGGGAAACAGTGCCAAAGAACTTACAAAATTCCTGAAGGCGCAACTGTTTGTACTCTCCCTAAAGGCTGGTTGGATGAGGAAGGAACTATGGTAAATAGTGAGTGTGCAGTGTGTGGGGGAGATGACCAGATCTGGGTAGGGTCAAGAAAATGCACACATGCCAAAAAAGATGAAAAGGCAAAGCAAAGAAAATGGATGTTATGTGAGCAGTGATTAATAGCCTTTAACTTTAATGTGATTGCCTGGTTTTAACCAGAAAAGCTGACAAACGTACACATATGTCTTATACAAATCCAGCAAAGCCTGATTCCTCTCAGTACTCTTTTGAGCTGTAACTACCTCCATTCTCATACCCAGGCATTCAAAAATGTCAAAAATGGTATTGTGACAGAGAGAGTAGGGAGTCAGTGTTTCTTTTAGCTGCTCTCGGGATGGACTAAGCTCTTGCCTTTTGACGCTCTACTCAGAGAAAGGGATGGTTCCTTTTTTAAATAAGAGTTAAAGTCCAGTACTCAATTGATCTGTGGATAAGTTGACCCAGTTTTTTTGGGTCAATTTTATACGTGAGTATATACAGTATTTCTATGTCTTTCATGTTCCTGACCATCTTCATTTCACTGACCCCCTGTTAACCCATTCCAATTTATCTACATCCTCTTTAAAGTGTGGCATCCATAACTAGGCACAGTACCTCCGACTAGATGAATTCTGACGACTGGGGAAAGAAGGGGAACTATTGCTTCTCATGACTTGCAATATAGTTCCATTAGGACAGCCCAAAATCAGCTCTGTCTTCTCAGTCTCTCTCTTGCAGTTGCATTATACTGCTGAAGAGAAACATTTTGCATGGTGTAAGCTACTCTTCTTACAGGCCCTGAATAACTATCAAGGTAAGGATACTTACAAAGTTTTGTCTCTGAACTTAATAACCACTCATGTGGAATGTTTTGAAATATCACTTCACAGTGTCACACTGAGCTAAAAAGGGGCCACTCCACCTACTTGAGTAGGATGTAATAATTCCCATGTATGAATCACCCAGAGTTTACAAATTATTTTATATCATAAATGAGTCATATGGAAATGTGAGGGGGTATGGAAGAAATTCATGGCTGTGGAGTGTTCTATGGAATAGCATGGGAATGCAGTCTTTGAAAACTGAAGAGTGCTTTAGAAAATAAATTTTGGCCAAGAGACAGTCATAGAGGCCCCATACAGACAAGCTAAAATAAAGCTGGTTCGGATCACTTTGGAGGTAAGCTGTTTAAATAATGCACGCGTACTAAGAGTCTGGAAGCCGCACGAAAGCCACGATCCAGTCCTAAAGAATGGAGCGCAGCTTTGGTGCAGCTTCCGGACTCTTAGGACGCATGCATCATTTAAACAGCATACCTCCAAAGTGACCCAAAGCAGCTTTATTTTGGCCTGTCTATATGGGACCAGAGTCACCAGTTAGGTATCTCTTTAGACTAGTTGTGTTGTTTGATTTAACATACTGGATTTTTAGAATGCATGTAGCAGCTTTAGGGAAATGATGGGTCTGATAATATAGAGATAGGGAAATGAGTTGCACTCTCCTCCATTATTGTTTTTTCCTATGTAAAATGCCTTCTCTGAACCTACTTATCTGCAAAGGTCTGTTGGTGCCAATAGATAGTTTCCACTTAGTGTAAACAAAATCTCCAGATTGGGGATTTTCCTTAGGACAGCAGGAGAAAGTGCTAAACTGTTTTCCCATTTTGTTTCAATCCCAGTAATTATCAAGCTTCCAGATCTACCTACTCAATGATATTTAATTGCTGTGGTCATTGGTTGTTGATTTTTAAAGACCTACATGTTTAAAACAAAGATTCATTTAACTCCTGCTCTATTTTGGTCCAAGCTGCAAAGGCCAACCATCAATGGGCTGTGTTCCCTGATTTCATTCAAAGTGTTGGAAGGTTGACTAACATAAGTGGCAGGATGTACTGACGGTGGATTTTTCAAAACCAAAAACTGATGCTTCTTTAAACCAGAAGTGGTAATTCTTTGGCCCCCAGAATATTTTGGACATCACATGCCCAAGCCAGCAAGGCTAGTGGAAAGGGAGAGAGAGTTTGGCACATCTGGAAGGTCAAGGTAGAGATGCAAAGACTATTGGCAGATTTTCTGATCCTTAAAAGAAAGAAAGTTTCAATACATGTTGTCAAATAACTGATTTATTTTGCCTATACCAATGTCAAAAGATATTGCTGGGGGCTGGGTCAGAAGCAGGAATAGCAAAAAAAAGTTTTCTGTTCAAAGTGTATTCTGCCATAACAGTGACAACAACAACAACAACAAAAATGCACACAATTTTTGCAAAAACTCCTGTAAAACAAAAAATAATTTTAAAATGCTTAAAAACTCTCATACTGTTGACCAACAAGAACACTTGTGTGATTTTTCATTCTTATGTGAAGAGCAAAATAAACAAAGATTTACATCCCTAGGCCAAAACGTCTTTGTGCTTCATTTAAATGGCTGCCAAGCAAAAGGCAGTGGTAGAGGAGGAGGACAGTAAGAATGACAGAAAAGTTACTGTGTGTCATCCACAAGAGCACAAAAGGAGAACAAAAGAACTCAACAGTGACTCCTAATGCTATATATATTCATTTGAAAATTAGTCTTATTAAGTATAACAGAACGTATTTCTAGCAAAGCCATGTTTGGATGTGGATTGCAGTCATGTTTGACATCAAAAGGGACATTTAAGAGAAAATTCCCACTGCACCATCTACCTCAGATCAAACATTGCACAAACAATATGGAATGCTGGTACTTCAGAAGCTATTTTCTTTTTAAGAACTTGGTTGTAACATCAATAGGCTCGGTGTCAGAAAAGTCGATGCAGTTGGTTTTTGAAGCATTAAAGTTGTTTTTTTTTTTAAAAATTTGGCAGAACCAATAAAAAGTGACTTGAGTGAAGAGCAAAAGAGAATCATTCTGGAGCGTCTCTAAATTGAACAAGGATTTGGAAAACATCATTGTGTTGTTATTACTGTTTTAAACTGCATCACTTTTCTCTGCACTGAATCTCTTGCTTTTGAGCAACTGAGCTCATGAAAAGTACAATCCTACACATGCTCCATCAAATGGAAGCCTCATGGTCTTCAATGAGATAGGCAAGAAATTATCTATGAGATAGGTAATGAGATAGGTATTCTCTTTATAATATCTTGTAGATATTAACATAGGGAGAGCCAGCGTGTAGTTTGAGCATTGGATTGTGACTCTGGAGTCCAGGTTTTGAATTCATGCTCAGTCATGGGAATCCATTGGGTGAATTTGGGCAAATCACACTCTCTCAGTCTCAGAGGAAGGTGAAGGCAAACCTCCTCTGAACAAATCTTGCCAAGAAAACCATGTGATAAGTTCACTTTAGGGTTGCCATAAGTCAGAAATGACTTGAAGGCAGATAACAGCAACAAGAGATTATAACCAAATTGGTAGAGTCTAAGTCATGGTTGACAGAAGAGTTCAAATAGATGGTGATATATCTTCTTCTTTTCTCTCTCTTTTTCTGTCACTGTTACTTCTTTTTCTCTTCCTGGTCTAACTTTCTCTCTTCCCAGTCAGCTGCCAAAGGAAAGACAGATATCTGAGCTCATTGCTTGCAGATGGCTTTTAAAATTAGATGTAGGGTTGCATGAAATTAGGCTGAGGCCACATGTTTCTCATATAAGCCAAACCAGGAGCAGGTCCTGAAAAATGTAGGTTATTGTGTTAAAATGGCATAACACAGTTTATTGCCACTTTAATATTTTTTTTAATAGTCAAGTCATGCTAAGATAAGGCAGGCTACAAGGCTAACTAACGAATAAAATAAGAAAGATAACCTAGAGAGATTACTTAGTTAAGGAGACATAAAAATGGTGTTTATCACACTGAGGTTTTTGCAGCTCAGATCCGGGGTGACTCCTGGTTCAGCTATGCGAATTCATGTTGTAACGTGAATGTTTTATCACACCTGCTTGCCCTTCCGAATCGAGGGGGAATTGAATCCAAGGCAAGTCACATGATGCAGATTCAAGCAAAGCGGAGTGAATGCAAATTATATTACCACACTGGTGCATACCATGCGGATTCAACAATTCGAATTGGGACCCTTGCACATGCTCAGTGGGGGTCTGAATGCATCCTGAACCTTTGCACTTCTGGGATTAGGAAGGGAGTCTGGTTCCACTTACACGTGAATGCTAGCCTCACATGAATGACTGCTTCACATTTCTTCCTCCCTTCTATTTTCCCAACCCTGGCAGCCAAATTCAAAGGGGTCCTCCATGTCAGAGCCCCCATCCATTTCAGCCACATCTATATCTATTCTCCTGATATTCTCATCCATTTCAGCCACATCTACATCTATCCTCCTGTCATTGTCCTCATCCATTTCAGCCACATCTACATCTATCCTCCTGTCACTCTCTTCATCCATTTCAGCCACACTTATCTACATCTATTTTCCTGTCATTCTCCTCATCCATTTCAGCCACATCTATATCTATTCTCTGTGTCAGAGCCCCCATCCATTTATTATTATTATTAAGGAATTATTATTATTATTATTGTTGTTGTTGTTGTTGTTGTTGTTGTTGTTGTTATTCACTGCAAAATAAT
Organism: Sceloporus undulatus; assembly: GCF_019175285.1. NCBI lineage: Eukaryota > Metazoa > Chordata > Lepidosauria > Squamata > Phrynosomatidae > Sceloporus > Sceloporus undulatus. Next base: position 155,728,120 of record NC_056522.1, on the reverse strand, counting down.
CAGTGTAGAAGCTGCAGGCTTACTTGGAAGTAAATCCTTTGGATCTGAATGCTAGCCTCATGTGAAAGATTGCTTCATGTTCTATGGGACTTTAGAGTCCATCTTGGCACCCAAACTAGAACCCTTTTTTGGGAGATCGGGTTTGTCTTGGCACCCAAACTAGCACTCTTTCTCTGGGATATATGCTCCATTTTTTTCCTCAGTGGCATCGGAAACAACTGCATTTCCCCTTGGCAGCAATGGAAGCGGTGGGGGGGGGGGGGGGCCGGAAGAAAATGGGGAAAATTGGGCTGGGTAATTTACCTTTTAATAAATGAACAAAGAATGATTAAACAACTGACTAGGGCCCTGAACAAACGGGCACTCAAGTATGTACTCTGTACGTACTAGGGTTGCTTGGGGGCATCTCTTTTAGATGTCCACAACCCTAGTACGTACAGAATATGTACAAAATGGTGGCGCCCTCTTCACATGGGTACCGCCATTTTGATGTAACGGATGCCTAGCGTCTGCATGTTGCAGCGCCCAGGTGACATCGTGAGTGCGCCAATGGCGCACTGCAAAAAGAAGCCACTTTTTGCGGCTTCTTTTTTTGCCGCCAGGAAGCCTCGCCGTTTGGAGGCTGAGGCTTCCCGCCGGCAGAAATGGAGGCAGCGGCAGACCGCCCTTTTTGGGTGGTCTGTACACCACCTTAGATTTCCTTTTAGAGACTAACTCCAATATCACACAACACTGTTATGCACTGTTATTCTACTTTAAGTGTTATGGCTGCCTGCTGTGGAATTCTGGGGTTTGTAGTTTAGTGAGGCCTAAGGGCTCTTTGGGCCAGAATCTAAATGCCCCTCAGTAAAATTCAAATTCCAGATTCAACAGGAGCTGCCATAGCACATCAAGTAGAATAATGTCACTAAAACAATGTAGTGTGATGCTGTCCCAAAAGAAAATTTAGCCTATCTCAATACAATGCAGTGGAGACTTCTAGTCTATGTATCTGTAACTCCACAAATGAAGGCTGATCTTTATTCTATGCTGGATTAATTTAATAATAATAATAATAATAATAATAATAATAATAATACTGTTTATTTCTAGCCCGCTTTTCCAAAGATCAAAGCGGGTTACAACATGGATATATTTAGATTCTAAAACTGCAGTCCTATGCACATTTATTTTGGAATAAATCTTATTTAGCATACCAAGACTTGTCCCTCCCTCCCTCCTGCAACATTCATATTCCATCTTTATTTTTTTCTGTTCATGAGTAGTTAGTTTACAAAGAAACACGCACACATAACTATTTGGTGAAACAGCAGCTTAACAGAGCAGCAGTGGTAAGCACAAACATTGGAGGGAGTTAAAATACCTGGATACATAAAAAAAAGATTGTGCTGCAAGGGTATGATCTTGTGAATGTGAAAAAATTGCTACTGCATAGAGAATAGAAACGTGTGGAGACAAAACATTTAAGGTACAGCAGCAGAGGGAGTCTGGTAGTGAGATGGTTTTCTTTACACATCCAAGAAGCCCATACTTTTAGATGTCTTTTATTCTAGACTGAACGAAGGGGTGGGGGGTGGGGTGGGGAATAGAACTAAAAGTTCTTTGTATACATCTTCTTTGGACTGTCATCACATCACTGCAGTAGGCAACTGTTTTAGAGTTGTTCATGCAGACAATTCAGAGTTTTAAAAATGTAGTTTGCTGGAGGAAATAACACAGTATCAGTAAAATGCACAGTAACTTCAAACACCCAGTCTTACATTTTGCACAGCAGTCTTCAGAATGTCAATAAATGCCCCTGGATTTTCCGTAACCCAAATAATCTCCAATGTTTGGAGATAGGCATGGATCATTCCCCTTCCTTTTGGAGATAGGGCTGGCTCATCCTTCTTAGGCTTGTGGGATGCCCATAAATCATGATCCAGACCTGTCGCTTGGGGAGGAACCCCCAGCCTTCTCTGTAATTAGGCTGTTCTTTATGAAAAGGCAATTCACAAGCTATTTATTTTATCACTTTCTCTCTTGCCTCCTTAATCCTACACCTACATACATGGCTTATTAATATAATGGGACAGTACTACTATGGAGAACCAATATGATAAAGTGATTTGAGCGTTGGATTACAACTCTCTGGAGTCACTGTGCACTCAACCATGGAAACATTGGCCCCATACAGACAGGCCAAAATAAATCTGGCTCCTGGCAGTGGCTGTCTTGGGACTGCAGCTGTGCCCCGTTTTGGAAATTGGCCATGCGGTTGCCACAGCCCATGTGTGATAGTGGTGCAATCATGGTGGGAGCAGCCTCTAGCTGCTCCTGGCAGGCCATCTTCTTCACCCCCCTCTCTTTTATGAAAGGTCCATCTCTTAGTATAGTAAACATGCAAAGTGCTGGTACTGGAAAAATATGGTGAGCAGTTCTTTGCTTATTGGGTTAAGTTTAAACATGCAGTATTGAGGAATAGTAGAAGACCTATATGGAAGGTTAAAACTGACCTCAATCCTAGCTGTGTTAATGGAAGCTATCTATGGAAGGGAAATGGCAACTAGGGCCCCATACAGACAGGCCAAAATATAGCTGCTTTGGGTCACTCTGGAGGTATGCTGTTTAAATGACGCATATGTTCTAAGAGTCCAGGAACCACGCCAAAGCCACGCTCCAATCCTAAGGACTGGAATGTGGCTTTGGCATGGCTTCCAGACTCTTAGCACACATGCATTATTTAAACAGCATACCTCCAAAGTGACCCGAAGCAGCATTATTTTGGCCTGTCTGTATGGGCACATACTTGGTGATGTTGGACAAGTCACACTCTCTCAACTTCACAGGAAGGCAAAGGCAAACCTGCTCTGAACAAATTTTGTCAATAAAATCCCATGATAGACTTGCCTTGGGTTTTCTATAAGTAGGAAACAACTTGAAGGTATAAAACAACTACTACTAACATAATCTCTGTAGTGCACCTTATGTAAAGCAGAGGAACTGAAATGATAAACAGACACTCTGAGCATAAAAAGATGGACATGGAAGTAAGTTCCCCTGCAGTTGGGCATATACTTCTTGTGTGTATAGCATCTGGGGTGAAGGCTGTGTTTCTAATCATATTTACATACATACTGGCTCCACCTAATAAATCTTACCTCCAGCAAGTATACTGAAGTGAGTGCTGAGAGGAGGTTCCACAAGACTGCACACTATTTAGTTACAGGTTAATTGCTATGCTGTTAGTGATATCTCCTACATGCTGTCCTGCCATCATCATCATAAGCACAGATTGGAATTAACATGCTATGTCTAAACAGAAGTAAAAGACTACCCTATCACCTTGATTATAAGCACATGAGCTACACATTACTCACACTGCAGGGTGTTAGCCCTGTCTTACACTCTAACCATGTATTGCGTCACCCTTCCCCTGAGAATTGATGGGTGAATATTGGTGAGAAGAAAGTGTCAGCATAGGGAAATCTATGTGCTGTTCTCACCATAGCACCTCTCTATGCATCAGTCTTATGTGGAGGCAGCTCTTTCTTACAAATGTGCATCAGTCATCTGGGGCAGGGAAATGGTGAGTGCTTTTGGTGGCAGTGATAGGAGGAAACCCTAGAAGCCCCACTGAATGTGATTTCAGTGTATGGAGAAGGAGGGCCATAGGTACAACACTATAAAATTGCTTTCACGTTGTCTGGAGGCCCATGCCAACTTTCCTAATGAGACTTAACATTAGATCCAGTTTTAGGTGGATCTAGGAATCAATGGGAGAGTGTACCATCAATGAATGTTGCTTCTAATTTTGCTACCACTGCTGCTGGTGCCACCATCTTGAATTTTGGACCCCTTGTGGTGTAATGGTTTGAGTGTTGGACTATGACTCTGGAGAACAGGGTTTGATTCCCCACTTGGCCATGAAAACCACTGTGTGCCATTGGGCAAGTCACATGCTCTTAGCCTAAGGGGAAGGCACTAATAAACCACCTCTGAACAAATCTTGTTAAGAAAACCCCATGATAGGTTTGCCTTAGTATCTGCATAAGTCAAAAACTACTTGAAGGCTCATAGCAACAACAATTTAGTGTGTAAGGGAGATTGTATACGTCCTCTGTGTAAAGGAAGATTTTTTTTTTCTGTGAAGTTCTCACTTCTGATTTTCAGTGATGATATCTGCCATCATCAGCTACAGTTGCATCAGCAAGAGAAACAAATGGAGGAAAGTAGGAAGCACAAAATGGATTGGTTATTCGAGGGACTATACGGATCAGCTGCACCTTTCCTGGCTGGATCGGGGCTGTGGAAACCTCACACTGTGGCCCCATTTTGGTCTCTGGAGGGTGCAAAAAGGAGCTGCAAAAAGCTGCTCCTTTATGCACTCTCCAAAGGGCGCCATAGCCCTGGCAGTGTGTCTGTATGGTGCCTTTTTGGCACTGTGTCATCTGGATGTAGTGCCGGAGGTGCGTCATGATGCTGCATGCTGTCTGGAGCAGCATGCCCTGGGGAAGAGTTATGGCCTACGTTGTTAGGACGCTGCTCCCTGACTCCATAGCCTGGCCTTTCAGGCTGGTCTGGATATCCCCTGAGATGCTTTTAACTAGAGGCGCCAGAGACTGAATCTCTGGGTGAGTTTGTTTGAAGATTGTTTACTTTATTTTAGCCAAGATGACTTCTAGAGCATCTTACATAGATCAATGTATGGGTAGTCTCTTGGGGTTAAAATCTCAAATATGACGCACAAGAAAAAAGTGATAGAGGGAAGTAGGCTCAACCTCAGGTATCAGTTTTATAGTGAACTGCTGAGATGTAAATTGTAACCTGATGGAATGGCTCCAGCACGGTTATTTATTTATTTTTTTTATTTAGGTATTTATATCCCGCCCTTCAGCCCTAATGGCTATCAGGGCGGCTTACATTTATTATTATTTTTAACCAGACAGTCCCCTGCCTGCAGGCTTACAATCTAAAAGACACGACACAAAAAGAGAAGGGAATGGTGAAGGGGGGAGGGGATCAGGTTCAGCATTCTTCTCTCCCAATGAGGCCTGGACCAAGGCAGATGGACCGGAGGGAGGGCTCTGCTTCTTCCAGGCAGGCCTGGTGGAGCTCGCCTGCCTCTCTCTCCCAGATGGTGGCTGAAGGGAGGGCTGTCCTCTTCGAGGAAGGCAGTTGGAGCTCACCTGCCTCTCTCTCCCAGATGGTGACAACTGAGGGAGAATGAATTGTGCCTGTCTCTCAATAGACACAGTACAATCCCATGGCTTCTCTTCTCCCCCTCTGTTGTGGTGTTTGCTGGAATGGGAAATGATACATGACAGCTGAGAGAGGCCAGAGGCAGCTGGTCCCTCAGCAGAGGTGATGGAAGAGCCCTTCCTGTCTTTCCTTTGGTTCTGCTACTTGATGGAATTGCTGCCATTAGCTAATTTCTGCATACAAAGCAGGACTCTGCTGGTTTGGTATAGTCCCTCCACACAGCTTAAAAGTGTGCTAAAGGGTAACCAAGATCTTTTATATGTTTCATCTGAGTGCAAAAATCTCAAAGCAGCTCACCCATGGTTCCCAAACTACTTCCCTGTCCTGAGCGCCTGTTCAGCATTGCCTAGTTTCTGCAGCAGAACTGCATGTTAGATGAGCTCACAGATATGCTTTCCTGTCCTTAATAAGAAACTGGAGTATGTTCGTAAAGCAGTGATCACAAGTTGAATATTGTATAACTTTCCCCTTTCTCTCTGCAAAACTAATTCCAGCTCTTAGCTAAACTTTGGATGCTCTGCCATAGCTCCTGGTGCTCTTACTACAAACTCTACGGTGTCACCAAATCATTCATTTTGAAGCTGATGGCAAGCAGTGATCTACACTCCTTTTTAGGGGTTTCCCCCAATGGAGATTTATATGCTTGGTGGGGGGTGGGGTAAGATTTGCTGAGAGTGTGATGTGAAAGCTGTTTAGTCACTTAACCTCTCTCCCAATGGTTTCATGGGGGATTATGATAATTTTTCTGCTGCCAACAGTGATAAGCTAGTTCCTAGTGCCTCTGTCCCTCTGGATTGTTTCTGGATGATTTGTAGATAAAGCAAGGGAAGTCATTTTCAGTGGCACAAGACCACTTTGACCTGGAAAACATTAGCAGGAACATTGTTTTTTCCCCTACAGTGAACTTGAACAAGAAAGTTATCTTTTATTTAGGCTCGCCTAATAACGAAAAGAAATAAATGTCTCTCCTTCACACCCGAGCAAGATTTATATGTTCCATTACACAGATAATAGCAGGGGACCACTACGTCTAAATGCCACTGTTGAATCAGTGCTTACTGGTTCAAATCTTTCCAAGAAGGAGCTGACATCATTTAAGTGTCATGTGATGAGTAGGAAGTGAAGAAGAGATTTCCCCCTCTTTCTTCCAGCTCTCTCTCTCTCTCTCTCTCTCTCTCTCTCTGGTCAACCCTGCCATGGGGAGAGGCAGGAGATGGAGGCTGATGTACTGTATATATCTTCTGAGTCCTCTGGCCATTCTCCTCTTTTGGAAGACAGAGTTGCTCATGCCATACAGCCTGTTCTAAATCTTACCTACCCTGCTTTTATTATGCACTGTGGAGGTCACCTATCCCATTGCTAATGCTGCAGAAAAAATTAGCTGCCATTCTAGTTTGTTTCCCTGCATAGAACAGGGCAGGGACACCATCTTTTTCCTTGAGCAGCAAAAGGCCTTTGGGCTACCCTTTTATCTCATAGCTTTTGCAAAACATACCGTAGTTTTCATATTTACATCTCATAGAGCTATTTAGAGGCTTAGAACCTTTGCCAAAAGAGTAAAAGTATACTAAATCACAAATAAAACAGCATTGACCTTTTTGATATCCCTAGAACCAGAGCTGCCACATCCTGAGGACGCTATTATTGTTTTTTGTAGTGCCACCCATAGAATCTCCTATCCAACATGCCCTGGACTTCAAATAGTTTAGAAGGGGTTATGGATTATTATTATTTTTTTGGCCAGGGAATCTAGTCAGAGGTGCTTTGCTTCTAGGAGACTGGGGTAGAAAAGATGATAGGGCATTGCTTGGCATAGCCAGTTGAGGTCCTAATGCATGACAGTAGCATAGGGTCTAGTCACAAGGCTGGTATACAAGCTCTGTCTGGGGATGCATTTAAGGATGCTAGCTCTGTACTAAAGAACAAGCTAATGAACTGATTCACAACAGAGAGATACGTGAAAAGAAGAATTTCTTTTAAATAAAATCCCAGATCATTTTAATGAAGTTTTAGGGTGCCCTTTTCAAGTTCCTGTTATATTGAATGATTAGCATGATGTCATTTTGTGGAAATAAAGACTTGACTTTATTCAGTGTGTGTGCAAAGGCTGATAATGAATACAAGCAGAGTAGGGAAGCATCTTTGAGTATGAGAGGTCAGATTATTCAGACGATTTGCACGTGTTAAAATATAATAGAGAAAGCAGGTTCTCTCATGGAGCGAGTCGCTCTCTTGTATTGAATTGTTTGCGTTTATGACACACTTCTTCCCTCCTTTCTTCCCCCCCCCCCCAAAAATAGGACATCATTTAGGGCATAGATTTTGTTTTATGGAGGCCTTTGCCTTGATGTCCTCATCTCTAAAAAGTTAATTCAGTCTGGTCTTATTCACAAGCCTCTTCTTAGTAGCTGTATGTATGGGGTTTACTCTAGGGAGGCCAGATAACAAGAAAAAATGGCTTAGACCTCAACATCTTACTAAAATTTTTGTGTGAACAAAAAGCAGAAATGTGAGCTGTCAGTTTTTTTTTAATAGTAAAGCTGGATTTGAAAGCATCAGTCACAATGGTAGATGCCAGCCTCTCTTCCAACACACACTTGCTTCCAGCCTCAATTAGTCTTCACACTACACCATATTCCATTTTAACTACCATGGTTGCATCTTGGGGAATCCTGAGATTTTTAGTTTGGGGAAGCACTAGAGCTTCCTAGCTGAGAATTCTAAAGAGCTCCTAAAATGTAAATCCCAGATTCCATAGAATACAGCTATCACAATTAAAATAGGTTTGTAGGAATGTAATTGTTAGTGTGAAATGCCATTGGCCAACAACTGAGGTCCAAATATGGGATAGTGACATTTGGGAAAGCTTTGTGCATATGTACAAGGGCAACTCCCACTTAACATAGTGGGTCTAATACATGGGTTCTTAATTGTGTGGAGGTGAACTGGCAATTGTTGATTGTGGGTCACACCATTGCTTTGGGGCACATGGAAGTGATGTACATCACGTCTAGACACTTGGGCTGATTTGGGCTTTTTAAAAAGGGTATTTCTGGGGTTTGGGAGATTGGGGCCTGTGACAGTGGCAGAACACAAAAACTGCTACAGTTAGTCATTTTGGCTGGTTTTTCAGTGAAAAATATCTTGAAAATTGGCATCAAGAAAATTGTTGTTATATTTTCCCCCATGAATTTGAGTGGCTTGTGAGGTTGCCTGGGTGGGTTAGGGGCTGCATGTGGCCTGCAAGCTGTACTTTGAGCTTGGGAGCCACATACAGCCCACAGCTGCACTTTCCCAACCACAGCTCTAAATTCTGAGTAGGTATACTATGAGGTGCTGTAAGTCTACAGTGCAAGTTTCACTTTATATAATAAATATATAATTAAATTTATTTGTATTTTCCACCTCTCCCAGGTGGACTGAGGTAGGATTACAACCCAACAGTTACAAACAATCAAGAAAAAAACATATTATTGTGTGTGCATGATGGAAGTATATAAGCCCCCATGCACAGGCACTAAGGAATAAGGCTGCTGACCTGGACCTCAGTACAAACACATAACACAGTGCGATGTGAGGCTTAAAGAACATGCTAAGGGAATGGATTGTCATCTTAGAGATAGATGATTACAACAAATAGATGAGCTTGAACTGGAGACTGCATTTGGGGTTAAATTCTTAACTTTACAAAGGCAAAAAGGAGGGGGAAAACCTGCGTGTTCATTTTTTGTTTTATACCTTGTAATTGTTGGATTTACTGATAGTAAAATGGCCCAGAAAGGTCTCAAAACATGGTGAAAATGTCTCATGTCCCTTAGAAAGTGTTTAGAATCATTGAGAGGAAAAGCTACCCCCCCCCCCCCCGGAGCAGGGTCTGTTGGGGCTAATAGGGGCTAAAGCGTCTAGCTTTTAATAGTTGTGCACCCATGCTCTAGATGGAAAACACATTTATTTGTTCATGTATTTATTTTTATCCCACCTGGTTCATAACACTGAATATAAGATGGCTTATCGTGTAGAATAAAATGAAGTATGTCATTCCATAATAGCCTTAAAACATCAGTCCCTATTGACCTTTAAAAAACAAGATGTTTAAAGGGCAGGTAATGGAAGGGGGCAGAAAAAAAGGAGAGATTGGGCCTGTGACAAAAATGAACTAAACAGATGTGTAGAGTTCCCATACTTTTGGACAGCTTTCCCCAACCTGTCAGTTTCTAGATCTGTTGAGTCCCACTGCTCCCAGTCCACAATAAAATTATGGGCTTTGTAGTCCACCTGGGAAAAATCTAGATGGGTGAAAGCAACTTTAAAAGGATAAAATAGCCCCTTTGAAGGTGGCAATGTGCTTCTAAGGCCAACAACATCTTCCAGGCATTCTCTGTAGTTCTCCTGCATAAGTTTGGAAACTAATGAGTATTTAAGAATGATTTAAAATAAACTTTGGGCCCGTATAGACAGGCCAAAATAAAACTGCTTCAAGTCACTTTGGAGGTATGTATGCTGTTTAAATGACACACACATTTAGGAAACCAGAAGCTGTACCATAGTTGCGCTCCAGTCCTTAGGACTGGAGCGTGGCTTTGGTTGGCTTCTGGCCTCTTAGGCATATTAAACAGCATACCTCCAAAGTAACCGAAGAAGCTTTATTTGGCCTGTCTTATGGGCATTATGACACTTATTAGTGTTGGTGCTAATGAATTAACTCCTCAGTTTCTAAGGGTAACATCAAATAATTTTTCAAACTTATATTCTAATAAACTATGTGGTGGCATAATTTGTGTCTGTATCTCTTTCTTCTCTCTCTCAGTCTCTCTGCAGTGCTGGACAGGTTAGTGAGTGACATTGTGGCCACTCGACTTTAAGTCTAATCACACAAAACCCAATGTGCCACCTGAGTTTCTCGGAGAACAGAGACAATATAAGATGGTTTTATCCTTGCTTAAAATGGTTTCAGAGAAGAATGAGGAGAGTTGATATTTGGGAAATAAATGGTGAATTTATTTCTGATGTGGTCAGGAAGATATGCTTAAATTTCAGGCAGCTTTCTAATAAAAGCCATAGCCTCAAGAATCAAGTTATTTTTTCCTGACTGCATGCCTCCTGCTTGTTGCCTCTTGTTTAAGTGCAATTTGATATGATTAGCTCGGTTTTTCACTTCATTTTGCAAACAATTATGAAAAAACCAGGAAAATGATCAGCACTGTTTTCAATACCTGAACGACAAGAGGAGATAGGAGGTGGCAATACTTTCTCATAAATCACTCTGCTTAGACATAAGGGGAGAAAAAACCCTCTCCTCATTGTCATTATTTCTTTTTTAAAAGGAATTGATTATAAAAACAAACCCTCAATTACGGTTTGAAAGAACAGAGAATAAGAGACTGGGTCAAAACTGGGTTATCAATACGACACAGAAAGGAATAATAAAAGCTCATTGAAAATGTGTACATGACCTCTCAGCAGATTAGTGGCCAGTGTGATATGTTAGTAAAATGCAGCACATTGTGCTTCTGCATATAAGATACTTTGCTATTATAATGACAAAGACACTGATGTAATACAAAATTCTCACTCCAGACTGTATTATCAGTATTTCAGTGCTCTGGTGGAAGACTTATGCCTGCTTCATTTTTAAGGAAAATAACAGCATTGGGGGTGGGGGAGAAGTAGACATTTTTCTTCTAATGTTTCTGTTGCTGTATTTTTCTTCACTTATATCCCACATTTTCCCCAATCTGGGACTCGATTTGGGGTATACAAAACCAGATCAAAGCCCATACAAAGAACATATCACATTATTGTTAAAATGCAATCAAACTATCAGTTGAATTAAACCATGTAAAGGTTAATATTGCAGCACTATAGAAGAGGGGCTGCAATATTAACCTTTACATGGTTTAATTCAACTGAAGTTGGATTGCATTTTAACAATAAATGTTGATATGTTCTTGTATGGGCTTTGCTGGTTTGTATACCCCAATTGAGAAATTGCCTGTGTTTTCCAACAGATATTTTCAAAGCTACTCCTCTCATAGCTTTTCACTGGACGTGCAGCAAGGTAATTTTGCATACAACATCATGGTGCATTTATTCGGCCAGAACTTCATAGTTCTGTTGATAGGTGCTTGGCTGAAAGCTCTTGCAATTAGTTCCTAAAAGTCCATCAGAATAGAAACATTTTCATTGCTTACAACAATACTTGTTCTACAACTGGTTCCATCCTTCTTGAAGGGGAGAAATCAGAAGGTGGTACTGGAGAATTCCTGGTCTAGTCCATACCACTGGCCTGTGGGGTTCCTCAGGGCTTGATTTTGTTCCCCCAATGCTAATTAATATCTACATCAAACCGTTGAGAGGAGGTCATCTGAGAGTTCTGGAGTTTAGTACACCAGAAGGTTTATGGTGCCCATCTCTATCTCCTCTTTCCATCGAGCTCCAAGGAAGCTGTTTGGGTGCTAATCAGTGTCTGTTGTCATAATGGACTGGATGAGGGCAAACAACTGAAGTTGTATCCAGACAAGACAATATTAATCTAGATCAAAATAAATCAAATGTTATTTCGGGCTGTTGCAGTCATTAGGGTAGGCCATATCTGCACAACCCCCCCATCCAAGAATGCATTTGCTCAAAAATGGAATCACTTTTGACTCCATGAAAGCAAAAGCTTAGCTTTGAAAAGCCTGTTCCTGGTCAAATATGTGTAGCCAGCTCTTTTTTCTGAAGTCTATGTCTCACCACCATCTAGTGTGCTTAAATTGTTGAACTATATGACTCCTGGGCCTGCAAGGCAAATAGTGCTGCAAGGGAGGACTGATTTTGGTGGCAGAGACACCAGAGATAATGGTGTCTAGCACAAGGTCAGAGGCTATTTTGGAAATTACCACCCCCTTCTGCATCCTCTTGCATTGCAATCTTGGATGGATGCTTTATTTGTGACCTCATGAGTTCCCAAAAAGATCCGTGTAGCAGAGTGTCTGATGATGAGTAGCAGCAGATTTGCTGGCATCCACGGTGCACAGTTTGGTCAGTAGTGTGCATGGGGTGGTGTCACCCAGTGTGGTAACTCATAGTGCATCCCCCCCCCCTCACACACATTAACATCATTCTCTTACCATCCCATACAGAATCCCTAATAATGTTTTTTTTAACTAATGTTATTCATAAATTGTAATTTCCATATATCACTGAATGGGATGGCAGGAGTTTTGATATGAACAACTAGCAAAATTAAAACCATACCTTTAAATTACAGTATCATACGCACAGTCTAAATGCATTTACATGTACATAATTTTATGCGGTAAAAGTGAAAAAACCGGAAAGAAATAATGTTTTTAAAGAAAATGTAATTAAAAAAATTAAATTTAAATTTAAAATTCATTTTTTTTAAAAAAACCTTTTTTGGAGTCATAGGCCCTGTCCAGATGGGCCTTTTAGCATGTACTGAGTATGTGCTAGGGTTGCTTTGGAGCGTCCTTTACAGACGCTCCCTAACCCTAGCACGTATTCTGTACATCAAAGTGGCAGTGCCCTGCACAGATGGGTGCCGCCATTTTGACATGACGGCCACATCGCATCCAAACGGTGTGGCGTAGTCATTATGTGCTGGTGCCGCTACAGGGTGCTTGTGGCACCCTTTCAGCAGCACCAAAAGGAGCTCTGAAACAGAGCTCCCTTTGCTGCGTGTATCACTGGCACGGCCTTTACATGGTCACACCAGCAATACGGAAGAAAAAGGGGGTGAGCTGGCCTTTTTTCTCTCTCCCCGCCGCTGTCGGGGTGTCCTTGGGGCATGAAGCCCCAAGGACACTTCTTTCCAGGCTGTGGGGAAGCAGCATTTTGCCGCTTCCCTGAGGCTTGAAAAAGTGGTGGTTCGGGGCCTCTGGGGCTGCCGCTGTGTACATTAGATGCCCCTCTCTCAAGCGGCAAATTTGTTGAAGAGAGATAGGCCTTATGGTTCTCCACATGTCCTTGGAGTGTAATCACCAGCTGCTCCGGGTTATAGGATGATTGAAGATTTGTTATATGATAATGTGCATTTATTCTTAATACACTGATATCAGTACTTTACACACACATACACATGCACTGATTCCTATATGTTATAATTCCTTGTTGTTTGTATGTTAAAAGCATGGGGAAAGTTAGAAACAGTTTTGCAGAGTAAACACGAACACCACCAGGGCTAGGATCTGCAGCAGGAATGGTAAGGCAAATAGTTTTTTGTGGGTTTTTCGGGCTATGTGACCATGTTCTAGCAGAGTTTATTCCTGACGTTTTGCCAGCATCTGTTTCGCCAGCATCAGGAAGAAACTCTGCTAGAACATGACTACATAGCCCAAAAAACCCACAAAAAACTATGGATGCCGGCCATGAAAGCCTTCGACTTCACATCGGTAAGGCAAATGTTGGAAATTGCTGCAACCAATTCCTTTCCTTTTTTAATTAAAACATTTTATAAATTTAAACGTTTTACTCACAGCAGTGGCAGCCTTCCTGGTGTTGTGAAGAAACGTGCCAATTAATGTAGCAGATGTTATCACCTTTTCTAGTAACAATTCTTTCCAGACACAAAGATGTAGTCTGCCACTGTCATTATGGGTCTACCCCCTTTATGTGGAAAGTCATGTTGTTGCCGCCTTACATAATAAAATCCAGTCACAAGATGACTGTCAACAACATTTACAAGGCTTCTCAGGATGTTGGATCCATAGCTTGCTGGATCCTCTGTCTTTCATCTCTGCTCTGAAGTTAAGGACCCACATAATGACCAGTGTGGCCAACCAGGTATCTGTTAGGCAGAAGTACTAAAATCCCATACAGGACACAGAATGAAGTTAGCTTGACTCATAATCCTTCCTAAGAATAAAATGAGCTGATTCTGCATCATGTCTTTCTTGATGTTAAAATCATGCGCCAGGATCTGATTCCTGAACTTATAAAGTCATCTCAGGATGAATCCCCTTCTTCTAGGAGTCTGCTGCACAATTTAACACCTTCTTGTGATCAGTCCCTTCTAAATCAGACCCTGCTAGTTGCTAGGTTGTTTCAGGAGCAGGCACCAGACCTATTTGGTTGGCTGAGTAGCCACAAGCCAGTCCTTGCAAGATGGCCAAGCACTGCTGCATTATGTCCTGTAAATTGGCCCTGTATGGTTGTTGGTAAATATGAGAGTCAGTAATGGATCTGTGTAATAGAATAATCACATTGGCAGGGCAGAAGCCCCACAACTACCTGCATATCCACAGAGTCTAGGAGAAAAAATAAATTTAGTTTTCTTTCTCAAATATATAAAGTTGCTACACTTGTAAATTAATTGGCTTATTTTCTGATAAATATACTTTAGATTGCAGCATAAGGTTGGAAGCCCCTTAAGTAATGTATCATTTTAATTCTCAGTCCTTCTTCTCAATCATCTTTCCTATAAGAAAGAATCAAGTAAATCTGTAGTTAAGGCTTAAATGACCATAGGGGTCAGAGTGTTATTGGATTCCAAGTGTTACTAGACTTCAGTTGAGCATTGGTGAGATATTATGGAAATAATACTTCATATCTGGAGGGCTACAGGTTACCCACTGGGCCAAAATGGTGTAGTTAGTGGATTGAGCGCTGAACTATGACTCTGGACACCAGGGTTTGAATGCCCTCTTAGCCATGGAAACGCACTGGGTGATCTTGGGAAAGTCACAGTCTCTCAGCCTTAGAGGAAGGCAAAGGAAAAGGCAACAAAACAGGTTACCAACCACTTCATTGTATTTTACAGATGTTGGTACTAAATATGTCTATAAGAAATCAATCAGGATTTGTCCCATAAATCAGTTGCACAATTAAAAAAAAAAGGTACCTTAATTCTGCTGTAGTTTTCTAAAGTAGTCACTTTTGGAGGCTTAGGAAGTAGTTGACTTTTGCTAGCCTTTCCACAATCTCCATCATGGCATCTTCTCATCTCTCCGAAATTTGTCTCCTGGAACCTGTTTCTTGATTTCTGTCTTTTAAAGGTACAATATGCAATCAGCTAGCTTGTTAAGTAGTTTAACAAGGTGAAAAATATTCAATTACTTCCATGTGTTTATCATGCTGTTGCAATGCTGGAAAGTAACAACATGGTGTCTGTCATCATCGCTTCTGCTGATCAGATTTAATATAGTCTACGCTAAGGGAAATTTGGCTAATAGAAAGATATTTCCATGGCTCTGGATTCATTTTTCAGGCCACAGATTTCTCTTAAACAGTGTTGCTGTTTCTTTCCATAACAGATTTATTCATTTCCTTTTCAACTAAGAATGAGAATGAAATGGAGTCATTTCTTCACAATGTTTTGTTTTATTTCTATTCCACTGAAGCTTGCAGTAAACCAAGGACCTGACTGTTGTCGTTGTTGTTGTTGTTGATATTGTTTATAGTTTTTCCCTGAAGAAATGGACTGAATCCATGAAAACTCATCAGGATTCAGAGGCCCTGTCTGCATGGACCAAACAAAACTGCCTCCCCCTAGAATCATAGAATCATGGAGTTGGAAGAGACCACAAGGGCCATCCAGTCCAACCCCCCCTGCCATGCAGGAACTCTCAATCAAAGCATACCCAACAGATGGCCATCCAGCCTCTGTTTAAAGACTTCCAAGGAGGGAGACTCCATCACACTCCGAGGAAGTGTGTTTCACTGTCGAACAGCCCTTTCTTCTCGGTGGGGAGACAAGATGATGGCCAGCCTATTTAGCACCAGAAATATCCTTAACATGCTTTATAATAACCTACTATTTGCTCTGGATATTCCAAGAAGATTTGGAACCCTCAGTTTAGATGCCAGGTGGCTCTTTGAAACATATCCTCGTCTTCCTTCTAGTACATCTGCCATTGCTGCCAGTCATCCACTCTGAGATAAGAATGAGGTGCCCAGCCATGTGATCAAGGCTGGTGTCTCATTCTGATCACAGAGCAATGTGATCCACAGTGGTGACAGACACATTAGGCAGCTCAGTGGGACATGCATGTGATGAGCCACTCAGTGCCGTAACTGGGGGCCTTTGTAATGGAAGAGGGTTGGGGCAGTTCCAGAGCCAGGATACTCTGGGCTGCCCTGCATCAGCGCAAACAGGACCTTAAAGACTAATAAGTGCTGCTTGGTTCTTCAGCCCCATACATTTCCCTGTTTAAGGCTGCGACAAACTAACGTGATTATCTTGTTGCAATTTTTTTTTCATTACTAGGATTAAATTAAAATCAGTGCAATGCAGTTAAACATACAGGAAGTCAACAATAAAATGAAATTAAGTTATCAGTAATATAGACTCATTTGAAAGAGGAGTCAGACATACACTCTGTGATCATTGTACTTTTGTATCCCACTGTGTTGAGTGATATAATCACCTTATTTATTTAATTAGAGCATTTATACTTCACTCTTCTGCCAGACAAAGCTCCCAGAGGTGCTTGTGTGTACATGTGCCTTCATGGCATTGTTGGCTTATAATAACCTTATAAAGTGCATAGGGTTTCCTCTCCACCATTTCGTTCCTACACGGTGAATCAGAAAAGGCAGGGGAAGGCCATGACCAAATCAGGAGGGCATGTATACTTTTGTGGTCATATCTCTCCCTGCCACCTGCCACAAATGGTACACTGATACAAGAGGCAATTCATAGGATGTAATGGATACATAAAGAACTTTGGGACTGGTAGTCATTGAGAACCTTCTCTTCTATGAATGTGTGTCATCCCCTTTAGAAAGTCAGCAGTCGATAGTATATCTTGTAATAACAAGTTCCAGAGTTTAATAGTGTAAAGCAAGACAAATTGCCTCCTTTTGATAGTCCTGAATCTCTCACCATTCAGATTCATGGGACGACTCAGGTGCTAGTATTATTAGTGTGAAAGAAACAACTTTTCTTCATCCAGTTTCTCCACACCATGCATAATTTATACACTTTTGTCATACCTTCCCTATTACTCACCTTTTCAATGAGCTGTAAAGCCCTGCACAGTGTAATCATTCCATATAGGTTTTCAGCCCTTTGATCATTTCACTTGCCTTTTTCCACACCTTCTCCAGCTCTAAAACAGCATTGCAAACCTAGACCGTGAGTAGATCTGAAATAAACACTGGAAAAGAAATAAAAAGTCAGGGCTATAGGTATCTTCCAGTATTGTTTCTGATGCTGAACAAAACTACTCAGTGATGGCAATTCTAGCATCAAACTATGTAAAATAAGCACATTGTGAGAGGTGGCTGAGAAGATGGAAAGAAGACTGAAGTCCCTTTCATGCATTATATGCACACAATGTTCCTGATCCCATTTCCAGTGCTAGTTACATGGCCTGGCTCCAGGTATCGGTGAAGAAACATATAAGCAAACACTCAGTCAGTTGTCCAAACTGATACTGTGTGCAAGAACCAAGACTTATTCCAGGGCATCCCTATCATGCATACAAGCTGCATAGTGGAGAAGGCATACTTGGATTCTCCAGAAGGATTAGACTACAATTCCCATAAGCTTCAGTCAACTATTATGCAAACTAATATCCAGAATATTTGGATGGCTTGTTCATAAAAGCAGATAATGAAGCAAATATGGTTCAGGATGAGGATGGTAAGAATACCATTATGTAATGTATACACTGAGTTTACACCTCCTTGTTTCACCATGAAAAACTGGCCTGTACTTCACTATCAGTTTGTTCTTGGTAGGAGCTGAGCTGTTGGGAGAACCTCATGCAGAAGAGCAAATGACCCTTATTCTCCTTCCCCGTAAACTACATGATCTGCAGAAGTAGAACAATGCCATACACCTCTGTCCTTCATGCTATCAATACAAAACACACACACACACACACACACACACACGTCAATAATTAAGCATTTGCTGGCTTTTCATCTGCTAACGTTTTCTTTTACCCTGGCAATCTCATAGTCTTATGTTCAAGTATATACTGGCTCCCAAAGAAATAGGCACTCACCTTGTGTGGAATGTTATCAGTGGGCCCGAAACAGACAGGCCAAAATAAAGCTGCTTCGAGTCACTTTGGAGGTATGCAGTTTAATTGCTACATGCATCCCAGAAGGCCAGAAGCCATGCCAAAACCACGCACCAGTCCTAAGGACCAGAGTGCAGCTTTGGCACAGCTTCTGGCCTCTTAAGATGTGTGTATCATTTAAACAGCGTACCTCCAAAGTGACCCGAAGCAGCTTTATTTGGTCTGTCTGTTTGGGCCCAGTGTGATAAAGACGGGGAGGGCTCGTGCAACCCTCTCCACTATTTAAGCACAGCCTTTCATTAGTGTGGAGAGAAGGACATGGGCATTAATATTCTTCTTATGGCCTATAGGTGGGTATTCCATTTTAGTTCTCCAGCTTGTTCCAAGAGCATAAAATGTCCAGAAAGAAGTATTCCTTTTTCATTCTTATATTCTTTTTAAATGCGAGAGGTATTCCTTTCTCATTCTTGTAGAAAGGGGAGGGGGGAGGAAAAAAACTTAAATCTACCTCCCCTTCCTTGAAAGTCTTTTTTGAAATAGATAGCTTATGTTCTATCTCTAGGCTTTTACCATCAATCCCTCCACACTGTCTCTGAACATTGTCTGTGTACACTTAATGAACAGATGTTCTCCACCACTGCCTGAAAAAAAAAAGGGGGGGGGGACAAAAAAAAGATGGGACTGAAAAGTAAATCATCCAGGGATTAGACTAACCTAAAATGATATTTTTCGTATGGATGCCATTAAAAGAAAACTTGATTTTTGTCTTCATATATACAGGGTTCATTAACTTTCTTTCTGGGGCAGCTAATGATCTGATCAAAATTTGTGGTTCATTAAGACAGTCTCTGCCTGTTTCTCTGATGGTCAATTGAACAGGGGAAAAAAAGGAAATGGGAAGGTTATATTAAGACTAGAAAGTAGGCCTGAGACTCAGTACTTTCTCAATTGCACTTACTTGCTTCAAAGACTAGGGAGGTGAAAAGGCTGAGGTGAACGTTGACAGGGTGGTTTTCTTCAATCTACCAGTTCCTACCTTGACCATTAAGTATGAGTAAGTGCTACACCAATCATTAAGCTTTGCCTAGATGAAAAACTCCTCCATTAGGAGGAGTAACTCAGTACAAATAACAGGTTGTTTGTAATTCCTTTTTCCTATAGCAAAAGTACAATTATATTAGATAGTGACCCCAACATAACAGTGGAGCACTACACTTTTTACTGTGTAAGTGTAGCTTCAGCTTTGTAGTTAATTTTATAGTTAAGGGGGTGTAGCTTGATGAAGTTGTGGAGGAAGCAATTATTGTGATCCAAAATATTGGCTTGTGCTGCTGCCTCATGCTCTGTTGTGGCTTTTGAGCAACAAAGGATTATCAGGAGGAGTCTTTGTATCACAAGCCAGTGGCTTGTAGCATTCAAATGTTTTTTACTTTTGAAGAATAGAGAGTTACTTTTAAGCTGTAACTATAAAGGTGATTAACAATATGGGGGCTTTGGAACTATAATTTCATTTATTTTTAGAAGGAAAATCTCCAGGCTTCAGGAAAGATCATGAAAAGCTGTACTGAACTTGTTATTTGGGACAGTTGCAGACATACCTTTAAACTATATCTTTACATATGAAACCCATGTGCATCCTGTGGCTTGTGAGATTAGAAGTGAGAGGTATGGTAGAGATTAATTCCAAATGATAGGGTTTCTGGTTCAAAAGTTCTTCTCTCTTCAAAGTTTACCTTTGCCAGCAATTCACTAGGTGACTGTAAGATACACACGTTGAATTCTCTGTATCCCTCATATGGAAGATACTAATATTGGGGCTGCAGAGATCGGCCAAAAGGGTTGGCATTGGGGTAGACTGGAGGTGTGATGACTGCATGTCTCATTCCTTGACTCCATCCTCAAGCTGCTGGGAAGCTGCTGGGCCAACCAGATGGCAGGCAGATTTACGGTGTTTCTTCGGCACAGCATTTAGACATACTGCATTGAAGAAACGCAGTAAAAACACCGCCTCAGTGGCAAGAGTGACTTTTTGCTGCTTCTTTTGAGGGCAGAAAAACACCGGAGGCTGTGAATTTCCTAGGGTTTTCTTGGGTGAGGAATCCTGAAAGGTGATTTTTCCAGTTCCTTCCTCTGAATGCTAGCCTACAGCACCTAGTATTATTCCCAGGTGGCCTCCCATCCAAGTACTAACCAGGGTTGACTGCCCCTGCATTGCTTCCAAGCTCTGGATGTTCTTGGACTGCAGCTCCCAGTATTTCTCAGCATTGGCTACCCCAGCTAGGGACTGCTGGACCTTGTAGTCCAGCAATAGCTAGACTCCATAACTCAGTTCAGTGTTGTGTATGTGCTGAAGAGAACAAGGTAGAGAAAGAAAATTAGAGCTTGGAAAAAGTACTTTAGACTACAGATTCCATAATCCCCCTTTCAGATGTAGGACTTATTGTCAAAACTGATCCCAGCTTGTCTTCTTTTCTTTGTCTCTCCCAGAAACCAGACCTCATTCCCACCCTCCTTTGTGTGATATTTTCTATTTGAGCTTTGACAAATGGGAATCCAGTCATTGCAAAAACAACATCTCATCAAGACAGCTTTGTATGTGACTTGAGTGTGAAAATTAACACATGCTTGCATTTATGACAACGATGCCATAAAACAATGAAACAATTCAAAACAGCAAAGATCAAAAGGAATTTCTCCGTCCCTTTACTTCATTTGCAATTGAACCATGTGAAATTTCTTACGCTTATGCGATCATGTGGCAAATTTCTGGGCTGTAGGTAAAACAATTAAAGGGGCTTAGAAATCAGCAATTTGTATCTTTAGCAAACCATGGTGAATAACAGTCACATCACTAATCATATGTCCTGCCTCTATTCCCTACTGGGACCAGAGAAAGTAAGAAGTTATTTTTATATCCCATTCATCCTTCCAGTTGGGAATCCTGATCCTGTTTCTTCTCTGAGAAATAACAGGGATAACAACACCTACAGATTCTCCCACCTGTAGCTTCCTTTCCCAACTGGAAGACAAGTTGTGTGTGTGTGCGTGTGCGTGTGTGTGATGTGTTGGAGGAGAGGAATAGAGTTTTCACAGGCTAGAGCTTTGGGAAAGAAATAGAGCACCAGCTCTTTCACAAGCCACCTTTAGACCCTTCTGGACAAGAGTAGATCTACGAGTGCAAAGGGTCTCCTCCCCTAATATACATAACCTGGGGAATGAGGATAATGACAATGAGTGACTGTTTGGTATGTTCAGTGAAAGCCTGGGCAAGAATAGTCTTTATTACAGTATTGTATAAAGTGTTTTGGTTTCTAGGAGAGTATTCCCCGACTCTTGTGGCATGCAGAGTTGTATTGGGAAGTTGAGAAAGTAAAAGAGTTTAGGAAAGAATGGTCAAATAAGAATTAAGAAAATGTGTACATGCTTGTATTTGATTATCAGGGTTGCAGATCCTGGATTATATCCAGATTTAGTCATACACAATATACTCATTGAAATAAATGCAGTTTAAGACTTAACTTACTGACTAAGAGGAGGTGTACTGTTAAATATGAATAACCAACTGAATGGAAAAATCCAATCAACTGAGACATTATGTGCTACAGCGCTACTCCATTGTGTTCCAGGGAGCTGTCAAACCTGAACTTAGGTGGCATGATAGAGGCCATCTAGGAATCCAAGGAATGGCTGCTACAAACTCTACTGGGATCCTCATTTCCATTTGTAGAGCCAACTTATGTACCATAGGTACCATTCCTCCAGGTGTCACTTTTGCTGCAGAGTAAAACAAGTGCCTTCGCTTCCTCATTAAGGACTTCATGGACTTCTACCACCTTTTACACAGGGAGTGTCTGTAGACATGACAACATTAAAGCAAATAGAATCTGCTCGTTTAGGTTTCATCATGTTCCCTCTCCCCAATTGTGAAATGAACCCTCTGTCTTCATTGTTGCCTCTGTTACATACCACTATTGAAACTAAATAACTACCCAGAAACATGTGCCACTCATTGGGAAGAAAAGGAGTGTTAGGAGTAGGGTTGCCATAACCTGGTTGCAACTGGGTTTTTCCCAGTTTTGGCTGTACCTGCCCAGTCACGGCACGGGTGCAGCCAAAAACCGGGAAAAGCCTGGTTGTAGCGGGGTTGCAAGGCAACCCTGGGGCCTCGCTGCCCTCCTTCTCCTCCCCTGCGCATGGTCGCGCGGAGGAAAAGGAGGGCAGCGAGGCCTGAGGTGGAGGAGGCTGCAGGGAGGCGGCGCCTCTTGGGCGCAGCCGCGCCAACCTCCCCGCCTCCCTGCAGCCTCCTCCCTCCTTCCTGGCCTCCGCGGGGGCCAAGAAGGAGGCAAAGCCCCGGCCATCGGCGCCGGCCTGCTCGCCTCCTTCCTGGTCCCCGCGGAGGCCAGGAACGAGGCGAGGCCGCGGCGCTCGCCGGCGAGCCCCTCGCCTCTTTCCTGGCCTCCTCGGGGGCCAGGAAGGAGGCGAGGCTGCGGCGCTCACCGGCGAGCCCCTCGCCTCTTTCCTGGCCTCCTCAGGGGCCAGGAAGGAGGCGAGGAATGTGTCCTACATTTGAAAATTTTGTCCTACATTTCTCCCGTTTTCCCGGTCCGGCGCTATGGCAACCCTAGTTAGGAGAGCACTACACCTTTCAGCTAGAACTAAGCCATTTGTAACTCTGAGCTGGAGAATTTGGGTGGCTGAGCTTGGCTTGGAAGATTTTGCACTCAAGACCTGACTGCTATTATGTTTCCAATTACCAGTATTCTGAAGCTGCCCTTTTCCCTCTCCTTCCCAAAAGGAAAGGAGAGATTTGGGTCACATTTTGTTTGTGGTAATGACTGCCCCACCAGCTTCCTCCAATGGTGAGTTACCAAGGGAAGCAGGTAACAGGTCAAGAAAACCCATTCCTCTTCACATTTCCTTTGTTAGAGCACAACAGAAGCTCTGTGGAAAACGAAAGCAAATTTCTTGTGCAACATTAGGTTGCATACCAAAAGAATAGCCCCCAACTGCTTGAATTTTCAAAGCTATTTATTAGTTTAACTACTTGGTTGTAGCTGATTTACAATATCATAATGAAGTGAAAAGCCCTCCTGTCTTTCATCTCGAGCATTTCCTCTTAAAAGGCAGACATGTGGTTTGCCAAGCATTGGAAATGAATGTTATCAAGCAGAGCATGTGAATTAGAAGTAGATAGCCAGTGAATTGCCTGTCACCATGGATCATTTTATGTCCTCCCTCCTTTTTGTGTGTGTGGGGGTTAAGAACATTGCTTCAAAATACATTCTAAATATTTTCAAAGGAATTATTCTAATCAGCAATAAAATAGTAAGGCCTGAAATAAATGATATTTGCAGATGACTGGCTATTGAAATGTCAAACCTCCACATGCAAGTGTAGCATCTGGAACTAATGCTCCAAATAAACCAGCTCATGAACAAAAGACTGTGAGAATGTAAAGGCAGGCCCAAGCAAGTATCCATTAGCTTATAAAGGGGACATGTTACTGTGTGGCACACCGAAATATACAAAACCACTTCATGCAGCTGCAGCTGGTGTTGTCTGTGTCAGTGGGACAGAAATTGAATGCTGAATTTTAGTCTGAAACCTAGAAGAGCTGTCCAAGATGCTGAACCTATTGTTTGCTTGTTTGTTTGTTTGTTTATTGAGGAGTAGAGTTCTGTTCCTTGGAAAGCTTCCTTTAGCTTTAGATTAGAAGGAGATTCACCATCCTA
Organism: Sceloporus undulatus; assembly: GCF_019175285.1. Classification (NCBI taxonomy): domain Eukaryota; kingdom Metazoa; phylum Chordata; class Lepidosauria; order Squamata; family Phrynosomatidae; genus Sceloporus; species Sceloporus undulatus. The sequence continues at coordinate 155,704,173 of NC_056522.1, read as the reverse complement.
CTGACATCAGATCTACACAGACCCACTGATGTGATATCAATATGTAGCAAAGTTTATTGGCTGAAATGCTCTACTGTCAGTTCTAGGGTTCAATATGCAGAACACAAACTCTAAGGGAAAATGGAAACATTTCTGACTGACACAACTTGACGTAATCACCCCCAAATAGGCTACAGGGCAACCAACAATGAATATTCCTTGCCTAAGAAAGCCTTATGAAATACATGGGATTGCCATAAGTTAACAAGTGTATTAAAAGCACTTGACTATTCCCTCCTGAGAATTTTAGTCTTTGTGGATGGTAGTTAAATTTACAAATTTCCTATAGTGTCTGATGGCAATAAAGGTACTGAAAAGGCTACTGTGGCTTGAAAAGTCATGGGGATGGGCCAGTGATGGACCAGTGAAAGCAATTGTGAAATAACTGTGTGCCAGATATAGGATCAGATAGTCCTGTAAAACAAGAGATCATTTAACATGAGAGGTGGTGTTGACTGCATTTGGACATTTCTATGCATGAATCATGTGTGACAACTCTTTTGCTATTGGCTATGGGCAGCTTGTTGTAGTTGTGGTGGTGTTGTGACTTCAAAACATTTCTGACTTATGGCAACCTTAAGACAACCCTATTGGGTTTTCTTGCCAAGTTTCTTCAGAGGTGGGTTGCCATTGCCATCCTCTGAGGCTGAGAGTGTGTGACTTGCCCAAGGTCAGCCAGTGGATTTCTTTGTCCCAGAGATTTGAACCCTGATCTCCAGAGATGTGCTGTTCCAGAGGGCAGAAGTGTTAATAAAATCTCTGCAAACTGGAAGTGTGCTGAGAAGTACTGGAAATTATTGATTGCATATGAGTTGTTAACTAGAAGGTTTGTACATGAACAGATTGTATTTTTAAATGATGACCTGACTATTATTGTTCTCAGCTCAGGCCTCCCATTTTGCCAATTGTCTGTCTGACAAGGTGAGAGTCATACATGCATTTCTCAATAAAGCTGATTATTTCATTCACCAGAGGATTTAGATCTAAATTCTGGAGTGACAATGGACCTACCCTTCAAAACCCAGCAAATGGTACTGTGTAGAGCCGTGGTCATGAACCTGTGGCACATGTGCCAGAGAGGGCACGCAAAGCGCTTCTCTGAGGTCACACTGCAGAGGCCAAGAGGAGCAAGGGAAAAGGATTGCGAAGCGTACGCATGGGGGAGAAAGATTTTCCAGGTAGGGAAGGGTGGAGGAAAGGAGTGCTCCGTTTCTCCACCCCTCCCATCCCTGAAAGAGGTAGAGGATTGAGGAGGGACAGCAATCCTTTTAAATCTTCACCTGATTAATGCCACTTGAATGGGAGAGCACTGGGAGGCCAGTGTAAACTGCTCAGATATTCATGAAAGAAGAAATCACATATAGTGAATACTAAATACATATGTTCCCTATTTCACAGAATCACACAATTTTAGAATTACAAGGAACTTTGGGAAGTCATCTAGTCCAACCTGCAATACAGGAATCTACAGTGAAAGCATTCCTGAAAGGTGACCATCCTAATTCTTTTTAAAAGCCACCACTGAAGCAGAGTCTGCCTCCTTCCAAAGGTAGACCATTCCAAGCTGGGCAGTTCTTACCACCAGATAGCTCTTCTTAATGGTTATCTGAATCACCTTTCTACCTTTATTCTCCTTCCCTTCATCTTGGTAAATCACTGTTTGGTTCCTATTTTCCTCTTTTGAGTGTTCCTTCATCTCTAGCAATTAAAAATTTGCATAGGACAAATGCACTAGTCTGGTGTACTTGTGCTACTGCATAACTGCATACACTTGGAATGCTAAGGCCTTGTGGAGTGCATCACTTACCATTTTTACTAGGAGTAGATGAGGGAGTCTGTTTTCAATTCACTTAAGATCCAGTAGTTTTTCTTTAACCTGGAATTGTTTAAAAAACAGCACATCAACATGGATTTCATTACAGACATATTTCCCCCTCACACCATATGCATTTGTGATTCATTTTATCTCAATTTGTGCATATTAATATGCATTTAGTTATGTTTTTTGAGACTCAAACATACTGAAAAATTTAAGGAAGTGAAAAAATGTAGGATAGATGTGCTCTCATCTGTGTAATAGCTGAAGTGAGAACCAGGCTGGTTTATTTTGAATGTTCCTATTTCACACACTGTGGCTGTTGAGTGTCCCTATTTCATGCGCTGTGGCTCCAAAACCTTGTGAACAGTGAGCTTCACAGTCCAGCAGGGATTTGAAGTGAGCTGTAGCCTACCATTCTAACCACTGCATAAGTTAACCACCTCTGTCACCTGCTTCATTTTTTAAAAACAGTGCAGGGATGTTATATAGCAAAGACAGAGCTTGGTTAGTTGCTGGGTTACAGTCCCAAAATCCCAATCAATATGGTTGGTTTGATAATGCTGGGACTTGTGGTCCCAAAAAAGAAATTTTCCTTGGTGACTGAGGAATTCTGGGGTCTGGGGTACAAAAAAAGGAACCAAACTCTGACTATAGCTGACAATGTAGAACCTTCATCATATAAGTACATACCATTTCTGCATCAATTGGTGGTTTTTAAAAATTAAATTGGTATTTTTGAACACATTATCTCTTCCAATGAAATACACTGTGATACCTCTTTTCTGAACTAGTAACAGTAACACTGAGAAAAATCCATCGGACAGATATTTTCTGACATTTGTCTCAGAGGTATGCTTCAATGGTTCATCTTAAAATTTACAAAGAACAAATTCTTTAAGTATCCTAATCTGCAGTGGTGGTCTGGCAAGGCTTTGGATAGTGAATCTTGATTTGAGAATACTCGAATTAAAAGTACATCCGTACTTTTAGACATGAAATGCTATCTGAAGTGTCAATGCATGGCTGTAGATTGGTATTATACCTACTAAGAGAACTCAGATGGTATGAATGCCAAAAAGCATGGAAGCCATACAAGTAGAAGGCCAATTTGAAACAAAAGTGTGCTTGGCTGAACTGTGAGGTATAGGAAAGAATAAAAACATTTACAATATTGAAAGGGGGAATCACTCGTCAAAAAAGCTAGTAATGACTGAGTATGAATAGTTTTTTGTGGGTTTTTCAGGCTATGTGGCCATGCTCTAGAAGAGTTTCTTCCTGACGTTTCACCAGCATCTGTGGTTGGCATCTTTTAGAACATGGCCAGATAGCCCGAAAAACCCACAAAAAACTATGGATGCCAGCCACGAAAGCCTTCGACTTCACACTAAGAACATCATCACACATGGCTTTTAAATAGTGATTATAATAATACAATAGCACCTTGGGTGATACTTATTAAATAATGTTGCCTCTGACCTGTTACTGCTGTGTATCCCAAGGGTGGTTTAATTGACACATGAAATCCATCAATTGCTCTCAATCACACAGCAGTCCCAATACTCCTCCTGTGTGAAACATCGCTGCGGGGAAAGTTGTGATATTGGCAGTCACATGGTTTCATAGTCACCTTCTCTGGCCCTGGCTCTCCTTCCCCTTACCTTCTCAAGTAGCCTGATTCCCTTTTTAAAAAATCTTTTCTTTTTTAATACTTAAATCACATTACCAGAACTGCATAACTGTGTTTATAAAGTTTTAAAAATTAAAAATCTAAAAATTAAAGGCACACTTGGTAGACCACAGGGCAAGAAGGTGGGGTTGAGGGGGAGACCAGAAGAGAATGCAATGTAAGCAACAGCTTCACTCATGCAGTTGTGAAGATGTGTGATAATGGCTGCTCTCAGACCAGTATGTTTGCGTTTTAGTTAATTACAGTCTGCCCACAGTATTCACAGATTCAGCCATCCATTTTACATATACTGTGAAGCAGAGGACACAATAGGGGAAATGCAGCACAGAATTAAGTAAAGAGGAAGTGCAGGAATACTTGGGCGGGTTATAAACCGCCATAAAGTATACGCTCCGCACGTACTAGGGTTAGGAAGGGTCGTATTAGGGTTAGGAAAATTCTTACCTTCCTGACGGCCCTTCCTCCCAGTACGTGCGGATTGCGGACTTTATAGCGGCACCCATCCACATGGCCGCCGCCATTTTGACATCTTGGACGCTGTGCGTCCAGACATGTCACGGCGGAAGTGACGCCGCGAGGGCACACTCTGCCCCTTGTGGTGCCACTTCTGCATTCCGAAAAGGAGCGCCATTTCGGCGCTCCTTTTTCGCTGCGCGGGGAAGCCTCGCGGTCTGGCCACTGGGGCTTCCCTACACAGCGAACGGCGGCGGCGGGAAAACGGCCCCTTGAGGGCTGTTTGTAACCCGCCTTGGTTAATCTAAATTAATTTAAATCTCCAGGACCAGATGAACTACATCTAAGTGTATTTAAAAACTAGCAATAATCTTTGAGAACTCCTGGAGAACAGGAGAAGTCCCAACATTGACCCCACCTTCAAAAAGGGAAAAAGAGCATCCCATCAATTATCTCCCAGTTAGTCTGATATCAACATCAGGAAAGAGTCTAGGCCAGATAATTAAACAGAGGGTTTGTGAACACTTAGAAGAGAATGTCATAATCACACAAAATCAATGTGGCTTTCTGAGAAACATGTCATGCCAGACTAATCTGATCTCTCTCTCTCTCTCTCTTTTTGAAAAAATTGCCAGCTTGGTAGATGAAGGGAATGCTGTGGGTATAGCATATCTTGATTTCAGTAAGACCTTTGACAAGGTCTCCAATGATATTCTTGAGGAAAAGCTAGTACAGTGTGGGCTAGACAGTGCAAATGTTAGGTGGATTAGTAATTGGTTGACTGGCTGAACTCAAAGGGTGCTCAGCAATGGTTCCTCTTCATCTTGGAGAGAAGTAACCAGTGGGGTGCCACAGGCTTCTGTCCTGGGCGTAGTGCTATTCAACATCATTATCAATGACTTAGATGAAAGACTAGAGGGCATGCTTATCAAATTTGCACCAAATTAGAATGAATATCAAATTTCAAAATGACCTTAATAGATTAGAAAGCTGGGCCAAAACTAACACAATGAATTTCAAAAGGGATGAATGTAAGGTACTGCATTTAGGGGGGAAAAAAAAAATGAAATGCATAGATATAGGATGAGAGACACCTGGCTTAACAACAGTTCATTTAAAAGGGATCTAGGAGTCGCAGTAGACCACAAGTTGAACATAAGTCAACAGTGTGATGGTAAAAAGACCAAAGTGATTCTAGGCTGCATTAATAGACGTATAGTGTCTAGTTCAAGGGAAGTTATAGTGCCACTCTATTTTGCTTTGGTCTGTCCTTACCTGGAATACTGTGTCAAGTTCTGGGTGCCATGATTTAAAAAAAAATATTGAGAAGCTGGAGCATATCCAGAGGAGGGTGGCCAAAATGGTGAAGGTTCTGGAAACCATGCCTTATGAGGACAGACTTAGAGGTGAAGCAGAATGGTGACTTAGAGCAGCGTGTGGCCACGCCAGCCCCAATTGGTCCCAGATTGACTGGGGACCACAGAGACCACATGACCTGCTCTGAAAGTGGGCTGCTGCAGCAGTCCCAAAAAGGCCACCACCATGAAGTGCTTTTTCTGTGCTCCTTTTTCTGATGGCTTCAGGCTGCCTTAGGCAGCTGCAGAGCACCTTTCAGCTGACCCAGGAGCATACCAGACCCCAAAGTGGCCAGAAGCTGCACCTTTTATATCATGTGTTTTGGGCCTTAGGGAGCTGTGTATGTTTAGCCTGGAGAAGAGATAGTTAAGAAGTGATATGATAGCCCTGTTTAAGTATTTGAAGGGGTTTCATATTGAGGATGGAGCAAGCTTGCGTTCTGCTGCTCCAGAGACTAGGATCCGGAAAAATGAATGCAAGCTATGGGAAAAGACATTCCACCTCAACATTAGGAAGTCTAGAACACAGAATAATGGATGCAAGCTACAGGAAAAGAGATTCCACCTCAACATTAGGAAGAACATCCTGTCAGTAAGAGCTGTTTGACAGTGGAACACACTAGAGAGTGGTGGAGCCTCCCTCTTTGGAGGTCTTTAAAAAGAGGCTGGATAGCCATCTGTTGGGGATGATTTTATTGTGAGTTCCTGCATGGCAGGGGGTTGGACTGGCTGTCCCTTGTGGTCTTACCCAGCTGTATGATTCTATGATCCATGGTGTGTGTGTGTGTGTGTGTGTGTGTGTGTGTATTCCCCAAAAGGAAACTTTGAGTTTGCCATTTTATGTAAGGGATACCATTTTATTATGTCATTGTTTTTATTGGGGTTTGAGCCTCCATGTATTTTGTATCCATGGAGGGTCCTGGAGCCAAACCCCAGCAGATAACAGGGGCCCACTGTAGTGCAATTTCAGCAAGAGCAGGGCTTATGTGATAATGTCCTATTATCAGTGGTCTACAGGCAACTTGGAATGCTGTGCGTTAGGCAAGGAGAACTGAAAGCTGGAGCAAGGGCAGATGGAGGAAGAGAATGGATTGATTTGCTTTTCTCCCTCACATAATATTCTGGAAAAAGGCATGGTTTCCTGACTGGCTCAAATTCTGATCAGAAGCATGTTTGTCAGGAGATAAGTAGACACAACAATATTTTTTGTTGCTGGTTCCACTTGCATAGTTTGTTTGGTTTTGGCCAAAATTTAAAGCATAATAAAATAAATAGAGACCTTAATGTCCTCTTCACTTCTGTGTGCTGATAAAAGAACTTCATTTGTTTACATTTGTCTTGTTATCTACATTACAAAGATAAACCAGCCATTTTGACAGCTGGTACATACCACACATTAGCAATGTACAGTGCAGACAATCCAGGAGGCAAAAGCAAAGTAGAGGTCACCAGGTAAAGATAGGGTGGCATAGGAGCATATATTACTTTTATGAATTATTTCACTATGTGGGGATGCCAAAATGTGTCAAATGCCCATACAGGATCCTTGTTTACTGCAGTAAGTCTGCTCCATTACGCTTAAACTTGTAACACAACCTCCTCATTTGAACAGCTTCAGCTCTCTTTCATTTCATATGTTGGCAAAAATAATTTCATCACTGTTCCCAGGGTATTGCAGTAATCTTCCTTATTTGGTCCTGTTTTTCCTGCCCATAAAGGAGTCTGAGTCCATTCCCTTTGATTGTATAGGATAGTCCCCTAAAGCACAGTGTCTTGTCCAGTGTTGCTTTCTAATGCAGAAGGTAATGGAGCATTGCTAATTCCTGTTGGGAAAAGTATGCCACACTCTAATAGCTTTTACTATCGAGTATAACCTCTTAATATTTAACATCCTTTTCCTTTGCTTTTGAATCTTTCCTCCTACTTAACACAGTGCTTCAGTTGTAAAAGACTTGTGCTTGGGTAGAGGCATACATAGAATGCAGTCCTGAGGCACAGGAAGTATGAACCGACTATAAAGAACCCTGTCTTAAATTAACCCTAGTTAAATCGTGGGATATTGGTGATTTAAAACATATAAGAATTTTTGCTTATTTTAAAAATGCCGCAGGAATCCTGGCCTTGTTCATTAATAACAACACATGATGGTTCACCATATGGGCAACAGTTGAACTTGAGCTGGCATGCTCCCTCTCTGTTCTCTTTTTGACTAGCTATAATTTCCTGGAGCATGCAAAGCTGAAAAACTTAGTTTAATTTTAACTATTGTTTGTTCAAACAAGTAAACTTCAAACCATGAGTTATGACGCTTTTCCCGTTTCAGCAAACTGTGGATAAGAGTGCAAGGTTTGGATGTGCTTCTAACTGTGGTTATTTCTTTTAAAAAATGGAAACAAAAGCTTTGGGTTACCCCTCATGATTGCACCGAAGGAGAGGGGAAGGGGCTGTGAGATAGAGGGGCCTGATACTAACAGTTCTAATAGCATGATGGCTTGGTATGCATCACTAAGATCAGGAATTCAAAGACATCGCTGTGTTAGTCTGTAAAATCAGTATGCAAAGGGATACTGTAGCACCCTTGAGACGAAAGAGAGAAGTTGGTAGCATGAGCTTTCATAGACTTGAGCCTACTTCTTCAGATGCATGCAGATTCATGCATCTGAGAAAGTAGACACAAGTCTATGAATGCTCATGTTACCAACTAAGATCTGGAGAAAGCTCCTATATTTTTTCTTTACATATGAAGCCAATATGAAGATTCCTGATAATTTCTTCCCAGCTGAGCATTGCCTCCAGCTTCTAAAAACCCAGTCACATTGGTTGTGGTTTCATTTGCCCTTGTTTTAGACAGGCAAACACAACATTATATGTGTATGCTGGGACATGCATATAACACTCAAGCTCTAGTTTGCATATGGAAGTTTTTCTGTGCCACTAAACACAGAATTCCTAGGCCCCACGTTAAACCATAGCAAATATTAGCACCTATTCTGATTTCTCATTTCATCACACATATGCATCTTCCAGACTGGTGAATTTTTACTTTTTAAAATAATTAGAAGTGAGATCTGAAATCTTCAGAGCATTTAGGGAAAGCTACTTCACTCCCCTCTCCATTTCTGTGTCTTTCAACCCAAGCCCCTTACGTTCCCAAATACCCTTCTTTCAGGCAAGAAGGATGAAAGTCTCTGAATCTCATTCCTTTTTGAAGCCATCCCTGCTGCTGTCCCTGCTGTGTGGGCAAGAAGCCAGAATGGCACAGCAAAGCTTTCATATTGTCCCATCCATGGCAGGAACTCCCTTCACTTGTTGAATTTATATGGGAGTAGTGGAGGCAATGGCAAAGATATCTTCTTATGGGAGTTGTCCTGTCCGGGTCCTGTCCACCTGTCCTGGGAGAATTAAAGAGATAGATTGACAGCCACAGAAGTAGAGATACTGTTTTATTTTGAAGGTTGTTTTAAAAAGAAAATGAAAAATTTTAAGGGGCTATGATATTCAGGAAATGCATCTGGCAAAATAGGAAGGAGGGGTGAGGACTGCGTACATCCTCTTACACCTTCTCAAACCATGTCACAAGTACAGCCACAAATAAAGTAATGTGGTGCATATGTTTAAACACACCTTTCGGTTAGAAATTTTTAAAAAAATGGAATGGGGGGAGCTGAAAGATTGTATGATCTGGAAAAAGACATTGATCTTTAAAGAGAGAGAGAGAGAGCAAAGTACAAAAATAAATCCTACTATTTCTTATTTCTACTCTGGATCCTGTTTGGGATCTCCACTAGATAGCCAACATTTAGAAAGCTATGTACTATGGAACTATCAAGCAAGCAAATCAAAGATTTCAGTTTCCTGTGGGCATTGCAGCAGACACTGTAGAAATGGAGCCAAATACCATCACCTGTCATGCATACATATGTCAGATTACTTAAGCCAAGCAAAGTAATCTGAGTAGTTTAATTTGCCAGCACTGTCATTGGCAGGAGTTGATCTATGAACTATAACTGACAGCCTTAATGTTTGTATACATTGTGGCTCTTTATGGACAATGTTATGCCGCATTATTATGGATTATTATTTACTAGCCCCATGCTCATTGAAATGTATTTGTTGTAGCATTTTCATTGTTCTGTAAGGTATTAATTGTGGGCCTGCTTCCACTATTGATGAAGCGTGGATCTAGAATTGATGTGTTCCTTTTTAGAACATATGGGTGCATTGTCAAAAGTGAGGTACTTCATAGATGAATCAGTTTAAAACTGATATATTTCTCCCAAGATTTCTGTAAAAGGAGAAAAGCTGAGACAAAAAGGGTGGAGTGTAGTTTTGTGAGAGACAGTTTTAGCTACTAACCAGAGAATAAATTTCCTAAGCTATCTTTCCTTCACTTCCAAACACAGTGCTTTTTGGAGGATGGTAAAAACACATCTCATGTGAATCATGCTTAAAGTATTCTTTTCCCTTA
>NC_056522.1:155637845-155684352 GCF_019175285.1 Sceloporus undulatus | reverse complement strand
CATGTGTAAATGAATGTACACACACTAAACAAGCAAGATATTTTTATTTATATACTATATCAACAGGGGGAGCGCAACATGTACAGTATATGTAAACCAGGGGTCACAAGAGTAACAAGTTTGAGAACCACTTCTCTAGGTGACATGGGGAGATGTTTTGTGGCCTTCCTGGCCACAAGACTGAAGGCAAATAATAATAATAATAATAATAATAATAATAATAATAATAATAATAAAAATTTTGGCATAATTTTGTTTTGACCCCGTAGTGGATAAAAGATTGTGCAAATGTCCTTCACAACACCAAGAGATCATACTGGGGCATCTTAAAGCAAAACAAAATTGTGACCCCTGATCTAACACCATGAGGTGTGTTAGGATTGTTCATTAAATTATTGTGACTCAATTGATTGCAAATCTAGTGTGCTGATCCTGAACCATGGTGGAAACTCCTTGCATCAATATCTGCTTTTATAAACAGGTATCTAAATGCCTTGTTGGGCCCTGGTGATGTGTATCTGTTCCTGTCCAGATAGTCTAGGCATTAGTTTCCATAATCATTGACTGAGGTTTATGGGAATTGTGGTCTAATACCTCTGGAGAATCCAAGTGTGCCTCCTCCACTATGCAGCTTATACTTATGATAGGGATGCACTAGAATATGTCTTGGTTCTTGTACATAGTGAATATTGGTTTCGACCACTTAATGAGTGTTTGCCTATATGTTTTTTCACTGGTACCTGAAGCCAGGCCATATAACCAGCACTGGAAATAGTACTAGGAACATTGCATTCATGCAAGCAATGTATGAACGGGACATCAATCTTCTCTCCACCTTCTCAGGCACCTCACAATGTGCTTTCCTTATGTAGTTTGATTCTAGAGCGGTCATCACAGATTGGCTTTGTTCAGCATCATAAACAATGCTAGAAGGTACCCATTATTCTGCCTCTTTATTTCTTTTCCTGTTATCTCATGCACTCAAGATCCAGGTTTGCAATGCTGTTTTAGAGCTGGAGAAGGTGTAGAAAAAGGCAAGACCAATGATCAAAGAGATGGAGACTTATACGGAAAGATTACACTGTGTGGGGCTCTATAGCTCATTGAAAAGGTGAGTAATAGGGAAGGTAAGACAGAAATATATAAACGGAGGGATGGTGTGGAGAAAGTGGATGAAGAAAAGTTGTATTTTTACTCTCTTAATAATAGCATCTGACTTGTCCAATGAACCTGAATGGTGAGAGATTCAGGACCAACAAAAGGAAGCAATTTGTCCTGCTGCACATGGTTAAACTTTGGAATTTGTTACCACAGGATATAGTATTGACTACTGACTTTCTAAAGGATATTAGACAGATTCATGGAGGAGAAGGTTTTCAATGACTACTGGTCACAAAGTTCCTCCAGTCTCCATTATATCTCCTCCATTGCCTCTTGTATCAGTATAGGAAGAGACATGAGCACAAAAGTTTTCATGCCCTCCTGACCTGGTTATGGCCTTCCTCTGGCTTCATCCGGTTGACCATGCAGGAGCAAAATGGTGGAGAAGTTTTTCATCTGAACCATCAGTATTCTTCATTTGCCCCCCTTTTGTTTTGCCTTGGTTCCCTTTCGTGAGCAGCTTTTGGTCCTTTCTTGGGAGAAAGGTGGAATAGAAATGAAATGAAATGAAATAAATAAATGGTGGTTTTCCAAAACTGAAGACACATTGAATTACTCTGCCTGTATGAAAGGAAAAAGAGGAAAGAGAGAAAAAAGATGTGGGCTAGAGGATCCTTTCAGCCTCTGATAGTGAAGTTCATTTTATCAACTTTTTTCTCCTCATCCTCTGCAAATCTAAAAAGTTTTCTTTAGGAACATCAGTATTAGGAAGATGGTGCAGGATGTTGGAGAAACACAGACTTTGCAGTTCTGATAATGTAAATAATTTAATACAGCTTGAGTTGAGAAGGAAAGGGATTTAACTGTAAACATATGTGTTTGCTTATAAAAGGCCAGATAAATAGCATCTGCCTCTAGAATCAGTAAGGAGTGAGCATGTGTGGACAGTGAAGCAAAGAGAAAAGTGGGAGAGGAGATTAGCCTGCCTCAACATATACCTCCAACATGATAAAAAAGAAGTATAGACTATAGTATGAGCACCAAAATGGAAATCATAAGAAACATGGAGGTTGGTAAAAGAACAAATAATCCCTCAATGCATTTGAAGAAACCTTAAAGTAATCTCTAGATATTCCCAGATGTTTTGTTCACTTAGGGAAGGCTTATCTGGCCTGGTTATAGCATCTCTCTGCCACTACCACCATCACCCACCACCACTACTGTTATTTCTACCTCTGGTACCAAATTTCCTGTTAAAGGAATAATGCCTGGGAAGTCATCTACTTTGTTACCTGAGGTATACTGAGATATACCTGTTAACTGAAGCAGACCTGTTATCATGTGTGGCGTGTCATTAATATTCTTTGTAGTATATGATTATTATAAATTCGCAAGATATATCAATTTAGAGAGTAGGATGCATAATTACAACAATGACCACAATGAATACCTTTGACTTCTTTTAAAATTAACCTGTCCTCTTCAACTACTAGATAAATAATGTTACATATTAATGTATTCGTTCGTAGAGACAAAGAAAGGAAGGAGATTAGGGTTACCACTGTTATGTAACATTCATGTAAACAGAGGCAATTATAGACAATCTTTTTGGTACTGCTTCTGCTGAATTTCTCCCTCCCAACCCTTGGTGCTATCCAATGATTTTTAAAATGTATTTTCCATCACTGGATGATGGATTGATTCATGCTGATTTGACTTGGGTATTCTGTAACCTTTTCTTGTTCTTCTTCTTCTTCTTCTTCTTCTTTAACTGTTAGTATAGCAAGCCTGGAGTGATTAATTAGCAAATTTGTGATTGTTCTCTTATTTTCCTGTTCAATCAGTGCTTAAATGGTAGTCAGCCCTTCATATGCATGGATTTTTTATACATAGATTCAAGCATCCATGGTTTGAAAATGTTCAAAAAAAGTATAAATTTCAAATATCAAACCTTGATTTTCCATTTTTAATAAGGGACACCATTTTGCTATGTCATTATATTTAGTGTGATGAGCATACATGGATTTTGTTATACACGGGGGAATCTTGGTACCAAACCCCAGCGTATAACAAGGACCCACTGTATATTCTTTAGAAAATACTAAACATCTAAAAAAAAATCAATTTAAAAAAGTAGATCAAGAAATATAAATAGATAAATTCTTCATTATGTCCTATGGTATGGGTAAATATTTTGCTACTTCTGTTGTTAGATGTCAAGTAAGAGGGCTTAATTCACATCTAAGACATGCTGATTATCTGTGGTGCTTTGCCATTTGTGATACAGAAGGTCAAGCATTGTGGATAAAATGGCTTTTTTTCTGGCATTAACTTTTTGACCATGGAACTTCAAAGTGAAAGGACATTTCTTAAGAGAAACTGAATTAAATGGGATGTATTCCTGTGTAAATGCATATAGGATTACAATCCATGGGGCTCTCTAGACTGCCCCAAAAGGGCAGGCTGGAGGTGACCAGTTTTCTTCCGGAGGGGTGCCGCAGCAGCCAAACCATGCAGCGTCCCTCTGCCCCAAAAAGAACCCAGAAAAACTGTGGCGCACCCTGACGACATCATCAGTGTGTTCCTGCATGGCAGGGGGGTTGGACTGGATGGTCCTTGTGGTCTCTTCCAACTCTATGATTCTATAATGTTAGAAGCACCCTGGCTGGCGGAAGGAGGTGGCCAGGAGGGTCTTGGTATGGAAAGGAGCAACCATCTACTGGGGTGTTCACTGCCTTCTGAGAGATCACTTGGTGCAGTCCAACCACATACACCTTTGTGATACTTCTGACTTTGACCCTGAGTTATCCTTACTCTAGGGGCATGTGGGGATTTACACATGAAAGTAAGCCCACAAAGCAGTCTTCATTTGTCTGATTGCTTTGGACACCTAACAGTACTTCCAGTGTCTTCTGTAATAAAAACTAATGCTGAAACCTATGCTCAACTTCCCACAGAAATAGAAGAAAGATGTTTTCTATATCTCAGATCAGTTTCTGGCCTTCTAAGAAATGCAAAAATCTTCACATAAAAATGTACTAGTTTCAGTTCAGCATGAACTTTATGGTCAAAGTGCCAGTCTCAGTTCAGTTTGAACGTTACAGTCAAAGGCAGTTAATATTAACATTAACATTTGTGTGTTATTTGAAGACCTTCTCCTTGCCTTTGACTGAATTAAACAGGGAGATTTGTAGCTCTGATATGACCTGAAAGCAACATTGGCACCACTGGCAAAATAACACTACTTCCCCTTTCCCTGTTGTATCCTGAAAAGTCATATATTTGTTTCAAGGATGGCTTTGAAATAAAATATACGAGTCATATTGGTGCCGCTTCCTTGGATCCTACAACAAGAAGTAACTGTAACTACTCAGTATGCTTAAGAGACTTCAAAGCTTTCTACAGCTTTTAAGTTTATCAAAGATACAACACTGAGGCCTGCTTCATGTGCTTTGTTTAATGCCATTGTCAGTGACACCATGAGTGCTTTGAAATGGTGATTCCTTTCTTTTTCACTTGGTTATTTTACAATAGGGATATCATGAAGTGCATTTGGATTTGTTTGGACTGAGACCTTCACACTATCTAAGTTAGCCCTACTCTATAAGGTCTTCCAAGTGATACTTTCCAAGATAACACTGGTAGTATCTAACACGGGCTTCATCTAAATTGCAGAATTAATTCATTTTGACATGAATGCCATGACTCAATGCTATGGAATTTTGGGATTTGTAGAACATAGGCGCTTTACAGACGGGCCTTATGGGGTGCTATCGTGATGTGCTAGGGTTGCCTTGGGGCGTCTTTCTCTCTTTCCCCGCAGCTATCATGAAGCTCCAAGCACACCCCTTTCCAGGGGGTTTTGCTGCTTCCCCGAGGCCTGGAGAAGTGGCGGATTGGGGCCTCTGGGGCTGCCGCTGCAGATGCCCAGGTCCCGATCCAGAGGGGAAAAGGGCGGGTGCAGGCTGCCTCAAAGGGGCGGTCTGTATCCCACCACAGAATCATAGAGTTGGAAAAGACCACAAGGACCATCCAGTCCAACCCTCTTCTGCCATTCAGGAAGACACAATCAAAGTATTCCCAACAGATTGCCATCCAGCTCTGTTTAAAAACCTCCAAAGAAGGAGACTCCACCACACTCTGAGGCAGCATATCCCACTGTTAAACAGCTCTTACAGTTAGGAAGGTCTTCCTAATGTTTAGATGGAATTTCATTTCTTGTAGCTTGTAGTTTTGTAATGTATTTATTCTTCCCTCTCAGAGCACTCTGGTGGCACAACAAACTGCAAATCCCAAGATTCCATAGGATGGAGCCATGACAGTTAAAGTGGCATCAAACTGCAGTAATTCTGCAGTGTGTCAGCAGCCTCTGTTTCCAGATACTTGTAAGAAGAAGAAGAACAAATAGAATTGTTTGTTAACTTAGACCACGTTGCTCAAGTTAAAGGCTTACAGTGCATTCTTGGGTAGTTTCCCATCCTGGCACTGACCAGTCTCTGACACACTCAGTATCAGTCATTCAGTTGCATCATGTGTCCTCAGACCATATATTATACAGCCCTAAACTACAGAAGGGATTTATTTATCTATATCATTTTGATTATGGATGTCTGTGGAATAAACATCACCAAAATACAGGACCTTCTCTATAGTTGCATCAATATTTTGGAATCTTCTTTTGGAGGAATCGGAATGATCTAGGTTTACTGGGATTTTTTAAAAACAAAAACACAATTTCTGTTTCTTTTTTTTTTAGCAGGATGGCTCAAAAAACTAGAATGGGCTGCTGAAGTATAAATGTGTTTTATGAAACTGTTATTGCAAATGTTTTAGTTGGATCTTTAAACATTTCAATTATTGAATAATTATATTTTGACAAATACTTTTATTGTATGTCTCTATTGTTGAGGGCTTTTTAGTAGAAATATCCTTCAAATATCCTTCAAAATGTATAAAATTTATAAAAATAATTAATTGCTTCCTAAAAGAGAGTAGCAGAAAACTTCTTAATCTGAATATTTTTTTCAAACTAGTTGGGTTGGGCAGAAATTAAGAAAACACTATTTGGTTTCCATTTACTATATTATACATAAATATATCCCCCTTCTCACATAAAGAAACACAAGGTTATATGTGATTTAAAAAGTCAGACAGATTGTCATAATATAGAAGATGAATGGGAGCCAGTGTGGCATAGTGGTTTGGGTGTTTGACAGCAACTCTGGAGATCAGGGTTCAATTCCCACTTGGTGGAATTACAGCTCACTAAAATATACATAAAAACAAATCAATAAAATAAAATAACAGTTAATATTAAAACTAACTCATCATCAGGTGGAAATGCAATAGAGTTATACAACGGTCCAGAGGATAGGAAATATCTCTTACACAAAGTCAGGTCTATAAGCTCGCTGGAAGAGATCCGTCTTAAGTGCCCTCTTAAATGCCTCAAAGGAGACAATAAGATGGATCTCTTCTGGAAGATCATTCCACAATTTCAGAGCAGCTACATTAAAGGCTCTTTGGGAAGTTGACATGAGCCTAGTTGATTGGTGTTCTAATGCATTTGGCATCAATTGGAGCAGCTTTTCCCAATATGTTGTTCATTGGAGGTTTTTGACTATAACACCTATCTACAATTCATAGTGAACTTGACTGTTGGTCAGTATGTAGGGGTAGCTGTGTTGGCTATTTAGCAAATTCAAACAAAAATCCACTAAACAATGATACTTTTATTGGCCAATCGAAATGCACAATATATTGTTGCAAGCTTTTGAGGCTCCATTGGCTTCTTCATCAGGCAAAATGTTACAAACCAAACAGGGGGGGGGGGGGGAAACCTGGAGATATTAGTAAGATGTCTGCATTTTGTTGTTTCTGTCCTTAGTTTAAATGGTATGAGAAGGGTAAATTTTGCAAGTTGGCTCCTTCTCCTTCTTCCCACATGGGAATTGGGAGTTTAACAAAGTCCAGGAAATTTAAAGTCCATTTGCATATCAACAGGACTCTTCTCTTGCAATCCAATCTGTCTCCATTTTTGTGAGGCCACAGGCCTCTTGTAGGCAGAGGATAATGGATTTTTCAAGAAGCCTCCATGTTTTTGCATCAGAAGTAATTTGGTAGGTGTAGAGGTAAAACAAGAAAAAAAAAGTTTTACCTTAGTTAAATGTCCCAGTCCACTGGCTTGTTCTTTAGAATTCCCTTGTTATAGCTACAATGTGGTGTCTCACAATCCAGAAACTATGCAGGGGTAGCTGTGTTGGCCATTTAGCAAATTCAAACAAAAATCCTAACTGTCTATTGGTCAGTGAGGGTTGAAATCATTGTACAGAGTGTCCTGAGGGCACCATGCCAAGGAAGTCTAAACAGGAGCAAATGGAGGATAAAGGATTATATTCTAGTAGTAAAACTAAAATCTGGTGGACAGAATTATCTTCTGTTTCTGCAAACTGCAAAGTATCAAAGGTGTTAGGCATCTTGGTATGCCTCCTTCTTCCTCATTATCAACATCATTAACATCAGTATCCTGACTTTTTATTGCAGAATGTGGCAGCTTATTGTATTGTTACTTGTAGTTTAAAATACAGTTGCTAAGGAACACTGTGATTAACATGCTGACAATGCAACCCTCTTTGATAATTTAGGCATCAGTTGTCTGCTTTTGTAATTGGCAAGGAAAGCCATTTGGGAGAGAAACTTTGTCGGCATGCAGAGGGAGGGAGGCTTCCTAAGTGAAAGACGATGGCCCATTTTCACACTCAGTGCTGAGGTGGCATCTTGGTTGTTCCCTTGGCATCACTTGATGAGGTATCTTAGTAAAGGCTGAGGCCTTCCATAATACTGCAAGTGGACCATTTGGAAATCTTTTTATACAGTGTGTAACAATCTGATTCAATCAGTGGTCTGCAGATGGCATCAATTTTCTCTTCGCTAGGTATACTTCTGGCACCTCTGATTGAGATAGCACCCTTCCTCCAGCCTACAATTAGGCACTATCAGCTAACTTCCTCAACAGGCAGATTCGGTGGCCAGTGGCAAATAGCCCAAGGCTGTTTCTCTTAGCTAGAAGACAGAAGTATGTACTGAATCATGCAGCTTATCCTGAGCTTTCTAAATTCCAGACTGCTTTCTCAATGGAAGGAAGTTGATGCTATCCTAGTGTTGAAACTAGATTCAGCTTCTAGTCCGGCTGGCTTCTTGTACCTCAAATTAGTAAGAACACCATCTTGTCCTTTGCCTTAGCCAGAAAAATGTCTTCGGTCCAATCTTTTACCACTCCCAAAAATGTTTCCCAAAGTTCGGAAAATCCAGGGTTCAGTGGCAAACTGACAAAAACCTTTATTTAGTAACTGTAGGTTTACACTAGAGATATTCCTTGTCAGAACTAAACAGCAAATGTTCTCAGTGCCTAAGTAAACCACACACAATTTCAACTAATTGGCAGGATATTTTCTTATTTGTTACAAAAGTAAAACAACCTTATTCCTCCCATTTTTTTTCTACTTCGCTCCTCCTTTTCTTCTGTCTACTTTCCAGAGAAAGTACCTTGGAGAAGTCAAGAGCCAAGCATGCCTCCCCTTTTCTCTGTTAATTCAACACAAAGAAATGTGATCAGCAGCTTCTCATGCTAAACATCCCACAACATATTCCATCACCTTACTTCAGAATCCTAGCACACAAATCCACGGCTGTTAAAATACACAATGGAAGTCCTGACATACTTTCATTATGTCACCTTGCTAGATGTGGTTATGAGTATGGCCTTTTATATTATTCAGAATACATATTTTTACATGCTTCAAAAACACATCAGACCAACCATACACACAAATGCATAGCAGCTCTGAGAGAAACAGAGAAACAAGAAAAAAATTGACCAAGAAACAAAAACAACGTAAAAACAAAGGTGGCCATGTAGGTATGTGTGTGTGTTCGAAATGCACAGTGTGGGAGACAACCAAATTGTTGCAAAACAGGAATCAAACCTTCAGGTTATCCAGAACTCTTTGTCAAGCGTAATGTTAAGCAAGGTATGGGCAAGCGGAGAAAAACTGTGTTGATACTGAAGCCCAAAAGTCTCCATTTAATCACAGGCTTCCAACAGAGTGTTGGAGGATGCTTGCGGAAGTAACAGAATATTAACAAAATATGGTTGGATAGGTACAGGCACTTGAGTAGCTTTCAGACTAGGTTTAGGCATTTTGGCCAGAGGCCAACACTCTCTTGAAACTTGCTTTTCCTGCGTTCTTCTGAGGTCACTGCCATGGATGCATTTCATTAAACTGTGGCTTGTGTTCAGCCAGGCAGAATCCGCCCCCACCTTTAGCCCACTCCTTCATTCCTGGCAAATGTGCCTACAGCAAAGTAATTAGCAAAACCAATGATGCAAATCCCCCATGGTAATCTCATCCTATTTAGGATACAACTGCAGGCTGAACTTCAATAACACCTTTGACATAATCAAACATCCTGGAGCCCTTTACAAAGCCATAAATTACTCACCTGTAAAATAATGACTGCAGGGAATTAGGGCAGCTTTGTGGAGCCCATTGATCAGCATTGGACTAAATGAGGAAGCAGAAAGGCATTCCTCACCACCCTTAGAAATTTCTACTCTATCTCAGAAAGAAGAAAAATTCACAGTGTGGAGTGTTCCTGTTTAGAGTTCCAAACCATCCACAGATGCTCTCTTCAAAGATGCTCTGATCCATTCCCCCTGCCCCCTTCACCATATCCCTGCAGAGTGAATCTGTGGCTGCTGAGCCTGTTCTGTTCGTGTGACTTTTATATGGGATAATAAAGTCCCTTGCTTGATTGTTCTAGGAGTTTACCTTTCAGATGTTGTTACACTGCAACTCCCAGAAACCTTTAGCCACCACAGCCAAGGGGAAAGAATGATGGGAGTTGCAGCTCAATAACAACATGTGAATAGCCTCACTTTTTCCACCCATGATCTACTCCAGTATTCTGTTTGCAAGCAGCTAATGAAGATAGTAGCCATCCTCCATTGATCCTCAAGTCTACAGTGCCCTAGTACATTTCTCATGATGCTCTGGCAGTAGCTTGCCAGAGAATATCACTGCTAGTTTCTTCTCTCCTGCACTGCATTGGCCCAACTTTACTGCTGATTGAAAACCAACCCCTCAACTTTCACTTGTGGTTCTTTGACCATTCCTGATTTGAAATGTAAATGTAAATAGCACAGGATCTATTAATCCAGTGGAAGATGTGGGGCCAGTAGGGTTACATATGCTTTTCAGACAACAGTTTGCTCAGGCAGGAACTGAGCTGCTTGTAGACTACCCTTCCCCATGTCTCCTTATCCTTGTATGCTTCAGGAATTGAGGCAGCCAGCTGCATTCCAGATGTTTGGGACTACAACTACCCTAATCTCTGACCATTGGACATGCTGGTTGGATGGGAGATGGAGCCTAAAACATCTAAAGGGTTTAAAGTTGCCTATTTCTAGTCCACTTGCTCACCCCAGCTCTGGCAATTGCCTTTAAATTGCCTTGGATTTAATATATAATATTCTTTAGTCTGCCCCATTTGATATCATATGAGAAACATGGGAGAATTCTGTGGTGTGCAACTATTCTGCTCTTGAGCTATACTTTGCTCCCATTTTACCTTATTTACAGGACCAGTCAAGACAAGGATTCTGTTTGTGTATAAGTTTCCAGCTGAGAGGGCAGTGTGTTCTTAAGCCACAATAGCAATTGTGTTGTAAAATTTAAGTATTAAGTCTTTTTGAAAAGAGATTCTTGGCTATACAGTATAATGGGAGCTGTTATGTCAACATCTGGTACCTTCCTCAATTATCTGTCATTCAGAGCTGCTACTCTTTACGCTGGAGTAGTTCCATTACCTGCAGTGGGACTGCCCTGTAGCCATTGGCTGGAAAATCCATTGTGTCTGTTTGATGGGATGCCATTAGATTGTCGCACAATGACAGCTAATTATTTATTTAATAGAGGGCTCAGTTCTGTAAGTCTTCCTTGTATTCCATGTCAAATGACACAGCAGTCAATCCCACTGATACAGCAGAGTTGATCTGTTGTTTGGCTCTGTCATATCCTGAAATCCATGCTTTCAAGGAAGTTACCTCACTGTAACATCATCTTTGAAACACTGAACAAAAATTTTACGTATATATACACATGCACACACACACACACACACACACACACTTTAATGGTATTAGGTTTGCAAGAAAAGTCTGTTCCCATTCTTTAGTAGTGAGAAAATCTGTAATACTTGAACTCATTCTAGTTCTCCAATTTCCTTCTTAACACATCGTTCAGTTCATAGGGAGCTGGGGATATTTAGCCTGGAGAAGAGAAGGTTAAGAGGTGATATGATAGCCCTGTTTAAATATTTGAAGGGATGTCATATTGAGGTGGGAACAAGCATATTTTCTGCTGCTCCAGAGAACAGGACCTGGAACAATGGATGCAAGCTCCAGGAAAATAGATTTCACCTCAACATTAGGAGGAATTTCCTAACAGTAAGGGTGTCCGACAGTGGAATGCACTCCCTTGGAGTGCAGTGGAGTCTCCCTCCTTGGAGGTTTTTAAACAGAGGCTGGATGGCCATCTGTCGGGGATCCTTTAATAGAGAGTTTCTGCATGGCAGGGGGTTGAACTGGATGGTCCTTGTGGTCTCTTCCAGCTCTATAAAAAGTAAAATAAATATCAGAAGGTAAAGATTTTTTCCCTTGTGTGCAACATGCATGCTTTTGTTGCACACATTTTGAAAATGTTTGCATTTCTCCCATTGACTAAAGTGCATTTTCATGCATATTTCCCCCAAGTTGATATATTTTTGAGTCAGCTTTGTTGTTGCATGAATCATATTGTAAGCATAAAAATGTGCAGATTGCAGACTGTCAATTGCATTTGGCTTTGCATTTGTTTCCAAGTAGCATGAATTGGATAAGCTGGTAAAAAATAAAGTGAAAGAAATAGCTCACCCATCTCTGCTATTTCCAACTTTGTTGTTGGACTACAGCTCTCACAATCCTTCACCACTGGCTACATTGTCTTGGACTGATGTGGACTGTAATTTAATACTATCTCTACACATTCCTTACTCCAGTCTGAAGCCTTATTTTTCACTGGTCTCTTTGTAAAGAAATTATATCAAAGTCAGATTTAAAGGGTATTTTGCCAGGTTTAAGGTGGGGATACCAAACTTACTATTATGTGATCACTAGATTCTTTTTGGAGAAAAATCAGGTGTAAACCTAAATAAATAAACTGAACATGATTGAAAAGCTTGGGTTTGCTTCTGTCTCTCTGACCCTACTATGTCTAATGTGTTTAGGCTATAGGAACCAGATGCTAATACAGTACTTCAAAACCCTGCCACAAAAAGTTTTGTTTTGGCTGACTAGCTGTATGTGCAGTTTTGTAATGTGAACTCTGCTCTTAAAGAGCCTCTATATTCCCTTAATTTATTGCCTTGGGTATTGAGGAGGAATAGATGGAGAAGGCAAGGGGACTGTGTTCATGAGTAAAGTGAGCCATGCTGAACCCTGAAGACTTAATTTAAGGATCTGGTAGAAGCAAACTTCTTTCCCTTAGGAAAAGAGCTTAACTAATAGTGAATTTCTTTCAGTGGATAAACTCTGATGAATTCTAGAAACAGTCTCTAATGGGACAGGGGAACTTCAAGTGGAGTTACATCTGGTTGCCATGTGCATCCTTCCAGCACTAAGCAACCCAGGCTTCCTTAGCAAACTGTACAACTTTCCAGATGAATAAATGTGTTAAGTCTACTGGATCAACAGCAGCAGAGTCTGACTAAAAGACTAACAAAATTATGGCATCAGACAGAAGTAGGCAACTTGGTACCCTCCAGATTTATTTTGAATTCTACTAACCCATTGGTATGGCCAATGGTAAGGGAATATGGGCATTATAGTACAGAACATTTTCAAGGCACCAAGCTGCCTCCTGCTGGCATGGGACGTGGGCTGTCATTTTGACAGATGCACATAGTAAGATTCTCAGTTGATAGTTACAAGGTGATGAAAAATAATGGTGCAAAAGTAAAACTGTTCTTATTCTGTTTTGTACCATTATTTTTGAACCACCCTTTATTTCTCTTTCATATGTGTTTTTGCTCCATGAACTTGTTCTTTCCCACTGGAACTTTCATGTGGCACAAATCCAGGTATCAGACCATGAATGTTAATACCATCTCAGATTTGTTAATCTTGGAGGTGCCACAAGATAGATCTATATCAATAGCCATGTGTATTTGCCAAAGGATAGAATTCAGGATGTTGTCTATATCTAATGGGGCATGGGGCAAGATTCATTTCGGGTGGGGATTGATACCTGAAGGCCCTTTCATTCCCCATTGGAGGCCCCTTAAGGGACCTTGGGTTTGCAGGTGAGCTAGATTAGTCCCATCTTGGCTTCCAGGTGGCAAGGAAACACTGTTGCAGCATGTCCATATCGATTCTTCAACTGTCATTCTCTCAATGCCTTCCCTGGCAGACAGGTCGCGGGGAATGGGTTTATCATATGATGGGCAAGTTCTTTGATACCTGGATTTGTGCCTCATGCCATGCCAAACTACATAGCTGTATCCAATGAAGTTGTGGCTGTTTCTTTCCAATCACAACTTAGCTATTTTTCTTGACCCCTCCTTCTCCTCTCCTCCCCAGCTCATTGCAAGGATGGCAGTGGCACACAGCTTTCAAGGCACAGGGCCTTTTCCAACTCTGCAGTTTATTCTCATTTGAACAATTTCCTCTACTTTTTTTTTCCCTGATGGGACCAATATATCAACCAATTTGAAAATATCAAATTTACCTGTGAAGAAGGAAACTCATAGGAAGAGACTGTCAAATCTATCAAGTCCAAACATTTCACCAAGCAGAGTTTGGGGTATTTAATTTTTTAAAAGTAATATTACTTATTACTTATTATATGATGAGCAATACTTTGGAAACATATTAACCTTTCCTTCTCTTTGCTATCTTTTAAAATGTTTACAAACCTTTTTGAATTCATTCTTTGGTTTTTAATATAATGCTTAATTGTTCTCAGACTTTATATCTGATTGGTTTAAGCTGAACTATAAGTCCTGGAAATCCCCACCCCTGATCTGCCTATAGAGATCATTTTAAGTGTTGCTTGTTATGCACACATACACAAAGCATATTATAGGTCATGTCATTAATTTGTAAACATGAAATTATTACGCCTATGTGATTTCCCTCCAGATGATAGTACATTCCCCCCAAAGTAGTATATTACGACATTGCTACTTAGAACAATTTATTTCTAAGCTTTCCCACCACCTGGAAATCTAAGATCTACTAGACGGGCAAACATCAAGAAGTTTCCACTTCTGCTAGAAAATTAATTAAAACCTAATGTGCCATCTAGAAGCAATAGCCAACTTTGCTGCTCTAAGAACCACAGTCTTCTTTCTTTCTTTCTTTCTTTCTTTCTTTCTTTCTTTCTTTCTTCTTTTCTCTAGCTAACAAAAGGCTTGTGCATGTTTAACTGAGGCAGGCAGTGATCAGGCTAACTACTGATTAATTTCCTAAACTACTCATTTGAAGATTTTTTTCCAAAGCATTACCAGCCACTAAATTAAATTCAAATCCAAATGAATTGTCTTCACCAGGAACTATTCAGTTGCTTCATCCCAGCATGACTTTGTGTAATGTGTGACTCTGCCATAAAGGAAATTTTTCAATATAATAATATCTGCAAGGACATTATTTTCATCTTCACTAGTTCAGTCTACCAGCAGGGGAAAAATGCAGCTTAAAAGCACATGCTCATCTGTTCTTCCTGTGTTTTGGAACATCTTGCCTGAGGAAGAGTTCTGTGTAACTTAATATACCATATACAATGATTGATGCTAATAAAAGGTCATATTCCACTGACTTTCAGGAGTTATTCTTACCAACAAACATAAACTTTACTTTTCTCGAGAGATGTTCCCATATTTCTGATTTTAAAAGACACCCTGGCAGACATGAGGGCAAAATTCATTAAGTTTGTATCTTAATGTGAACTCACCTAACTTGTACTTCCCAAATGGATTTACTAGTCAAAAGAGAATTAACCTTCTGTTTTCACACATCTCACAGTGTAGTTCTCTGAAGAACATACACACACACTCACACAAACAGAAACTTGCATACAGAAGGCATACATGAGGGAAAGATGCTTGCATTAGGATTAATAATACAATATTGGGAACATTGGGACAAAATGTGCAAAGATGTGCAAATTTTGATGCATACAGAAACAGAAATGAAATTACACATAGATGTTTGTGTGGACTTATGTCTTTTTGTGGGGTGTGTGTGGAAAACTAATGGGAAAGAAAGAATGTGTTACTATTACAGGGAGCAAAACAGACAGATTTATCTATCCTTTCATCCCAGTCACTCATAAAGATGCATAAAACTTTAGTTACTATGCTGAAAACCTAAAAGGGGTTTTATATAGATGATTTATACCATAATATCATTTCACTTCTGCCCAAAACAATAGCGTTTGAATATGGCACATTTGCTTTTGATGGTTACAAAGTTACACAAACAAGGCACAACCTGTCTAAGCTGAAAGCTGTCAGTATAGTGCAGGTTTACATCCTAGCTCTGCATTATCCTGAGCTATTTCTTTACTAATGAAAACTCATTACCAAACTCATCCAGAAATTTTATGTGAGTCAATGAGTAGAGATTGGAAAGGGAAGCATCAGGAACTATGAGTCCTTTTCTTCCTTTTGGCATTAGTGATAAATCTTGTTCTACAGTTAGTGGGCCTCTTACCATGAAGATTAAGAAAAAGTGATCAAAGAAACATAAAAAGGAGGGGGTGAAATTTCAAGAGCACTTTGGAGAGTATAAAATTGTGTCTCTTTCTCTGGATAGAAGACTTAATGTTCCATTGGCGCCGTCCATGAGCAGAAAGTTGGAAGGTGGTGGGGTTTGCAAATTATTCTTCCCTTATTGCAACCTGCTATGCTCTCTCCTATGCTCCCTGAAAGGATTTCTCTTCTGCAGTATCAGCATCATAGCCTCTCCTATCCCACACTCACTTCATGATTGGTCTGGGTTTTTTTTGTTTATTTTTTGCCATTGGGGTACCATGATGAAATGATGTTATGATAACCTTTGGCAACAGATGAGACCTTTTCTCATGAGAGAGCAGACAGGAAAAGAAGGTGACCACAATGCCCCCTGCCATTTCTTTCCATTCTCTGTAAATGAAACTACCTTCACTTTTCAAGTGTACTAAATTTTCCTGTTAACCATGTGACTGTTTTGCCTTTTGTGTGGTAGGGTCCTCTTGAGTCCTGTAGTGTACCTCTGCCATTGCTATGGCATGCATGCTTGAAACAAACAAACAAACAAACAAACAAACAAACAAACAAACTCACAGACTAGTCATGCACTGTCCTGGTGGAATGTTGCATGAAGCCGTTAAATTGTGATGATAAAACAATAAGGCATTATAATATTACAATCTTACAATGGTACAACAGAAGAACAAGTTTTTAATTGAATCGAATTGAATTAAATTAAACATGCATAAAAGTTGTCTTCACCTCCCAAACACTGGAGGAAGAGGAATAAACATCCAACCCATAGCCTATCTGCTAATGGAGTTTTCATGAAAGGAAGCACAATGAGTGTTTCCCAGCACAAAGGATTACTGTTTAGTAGCAAGAACAGGGGTCATTAATAGATTGTTTCCAGACTGAAAAAAAGCAAATTTGCAATGGTTCCAGGACACCAATGGCATCATGGGATACAGTATAATTGTGTGCAGTACTGATGTGTCATTATGGCTCTCTAGTAACATGATGCAATAAGGCCTTTAATTCCAGGTAGATGCACCCTATGACAAAGAAATCTTTCCAAGCTGGAGACTTTATACCACAACAGACTATGCTTCTAGAAGGTACAAGATTATGCTCACAGGTTTGGGAGGGGTGTTGTTCCCTCTCCTCCTTCCATTCTGAATCTCAAAGAGAAGGAAGGTTCATGCTGTCAAAGAGAACTTATTATCAGCACCAGGACTAGCATAATCACCTTGGCTGCATCTCTGTTTACCTTTAGGCTTAAGGCTTCTGTACTGAGTAACTCAAGCAGAGTACAATGAAGCTATGAAACGTTTAAAATGTGAGTTTAAAGCAAGTTAGCATATATGTATGTAGCTGTAATATAATAAATCTGTATGTATGTATATATGGATGAGAAGCCCAGTTATTAAAAACTCCTTGTCAGTCTTTCATAAACACAACTTGCTGTAACAATATCTACAAACAAACCATCATAAAAAATTAGACTGTTTCCTCCATCAAATACCCCATGGTATCTGGGGTTTGGGTCCTGGTCCCTCCATGGAGACCAAAATCCATGGATGCTTAAGTTCTGCTATATACAATGGGGCAGTACAATGGTGTCTCTTATATTGTTTGCATATCCTCCAACTTGATATGGGGTATTCATAATTAATAGCTAGCAAGGAGCATGACTGGAAAGCATGATGATGACTTGATGCATAATTTGGGCACCCCAATGACCCAAGGTAGCTGGAAATGTGCCAGTGTCAAGGGCATGTGAGACTTAGATAGAATAAAAGGACAAGCACTGATGGGCTATGCTAAGCATGCCACAAATCACTAAGTTTTCCAGACTAGTTTGCCCATTCCTTGGGAAGATTATCAAAGCTTTTGGGTACACAACACATACTCTGAGAGCAGGTTTTGGGGTATGTTCTTGCCTGACCCCAATAATTTTTGTTCACTTTTCGCAGAGCATGCTTGGATGCTGTCTGAGTGCAGGATAGGTATTTTATACCCTGTGCTATCCAATACACTGTGCAAATTCCCAGTCTTCCCTTTCTGTAGCCTTGTGTGAATCTTATTGCTGGATCAGGTCTTATATGTATGTGTGCTTCTTTGCACATTTCCTAAGTAAAACATCTTATTTACCTCAATTTTAGAGTATTTCCTTGAAATGAGTACTTGTATAAAATGGTGCAAAAAGATCTTAGTACAGTGGTACCTCGGGATACGAAATACCCAGGTTACGAAATTTCCGGGATACGAAAAAATCCCATAGGAAATAATTGTTCCGGGTTACGAAGGTTTTTTCGGGTTACGAAAATTTTTTTGGTGCTTTTCGGCGCTATTTCACACGGAATCGCGGCTTTTCCCCATTAGCGCCTATGGCATTTCGGCTTACGAAGGCTTTTCGGGTTACGAAAGCGGCCGCGGAACGAATTAATTTCGTAACCCGAGGAAGCACTGTAATGTGAAGTCAAAAGCTTTCATGGCCAGCATCCTTAGTTTTTTGTGGGTTTTTCATGCTATGTGGCCATGTTCTAGAAGAGTTTCTTTCTGACGTTTCACCAGCATCTGTGGCTGGCATCTTCAGAGAATGCTTGCCTGGAAAAAGTTGGGTGTATATATACTGTGTGAGCCTGGGAATGCAGGAGTGATTTGTATGTGTATTGTTATGTTGCTGATGGCTGGCCTCAGGTTGGGAAGCTAATGCAACCCAGGTGTCTGCTAATTGGTGATCATTATCTGCTGGGAAAGCCCCTGACTCTGAGTAGTTTCCCACTTGCATTTGCTGAGTCCTCATCTTAGTAAGTAGCCCACCTCTTGCATGCCTCTTTTTGAGCTAAGTAACCCCCTAACATTCAACAGAGATGTTGAAATTGCTGGTGAAGGTCCCAGGTTTCCCAACAGAAAATGGCAAAATCAAAGTTTGCCTTTTGGAATTTTTAAAAATAATTTCAATCCATGAGTAATTGAATCTGTGGATGCAGAATCTGTGGATGTGGAGGACTAGCCATACAATTAACTAGGTCTGATTATGAGTACTATATACATTATATTGAATATTCATGACAGTGAATTTGTATTTTTTGGCTGCCAAAAATATTGGTTTCATAACTTGTTGATTTTATACCAGTATGCCCACCTGAGGAAATTTCTGCAAAAAATACAAAGAGAGGAACTGTGTTAACTCCTTGTTTGTTCCAAAGGAAAACCAGGTTGGCCACCATTGTGTCACTCATAAATCATGGCAGATGCACCATAAAACCACATTATTTTTTACTATTCTTTTCATTTATGTTTATAGATAGAACTGCTCATTAAATAAATGTTTCTTAAACATATGTTTTTAAAAGGCTGATATGGACCTTCCAGCTGAAAATAAAATCAGAGAAATGAAAGACTTTAGTTAGATAGGTCCTAAATTATGAAATGGGTTTCGCTCTAATTGAAGTTGTATTCATTATTTCATTTTCTTTGATTAATGGGGATGGTTCATAAAGGAAAGCCCTGTGGACCATTTCAACTTAAAACATGAGCCATAAAGGAGCAATCAATAAATTCTCAGCAGCCCAGAAGAAGCTGAACAAGATGTACATTTCACATCAACCATTTTTAATGTCACTTGATTTGCCTTCTATAAATGTAAGGGACCCTAGCCTGAGTGATTTGTAAAAAAATCCAATAAGTGTTAGTGACTGGCAACATTAATAGAACCATAACAGCAATAGATGAGAATATGTGTAATTTTATTAGTTATAATCATTAGGGATGAAAAAAATATTTAACAATATTCAGCATTTTTTGCACAGAAACAATATTTCACATGCAGAATATTTCCCCAGATACAGTATTTTCTGCACAAAATTTTGCATGTGAAATTTTGTGCAACAATAAAACAATATTGTTGTTCATATTATTCTCTGCACAGAAAATACTGTACTTGGAGTATTCTGTATTCTGCTTTGGACTCTCAGGCCTCACCTTGAATACTGTGTCCAGTTCACTTCAGCTCAAGAAGGATATTGATAAGCAGAAACATGTTCAGAGGAGGGTGACTAAAATGGTTCAAGGACTGGAAGTTATGCCCTATTAGGGAGCTGGGTATGTTTAGTCTGATGAAAAGACGGTTAAGAGGGGACAAGATAGTCATGTTTAAATATTTGAAGGGATGTCATATAGAAGAAGGAAGAGGCTTGTTTTCTATGGCTCCAGAGACTAGGACAAGGAGCAATGGATTCAAACTGCAGGAAAAGAGATTCCACTGAAATCTCAGGAGGAACTTCCTGATGGTCTGAGCTGTTCGGCAGAGGAATATGCTGCCTTGGAGTGTGGTGGAGTCTCCTTCTTTGGAGGTTTTTAAACAGAGGCTGAATGGCCATCTGTTGGGAGTGCTTGACTGATGTTCTTGCTTGGCAGGGGGTTGGATTGGATGGGCCTTGTGGTCTCTTCTAACTCTATGATTCTATGATCTCATTTATATAGTTCATCAGTGTATTGCTTCCTTTGCAAAACAACAATAACAACAACAAAAACAGTCATGCAAGAAAGGGAAAAGCAAAGAACAGCCATAGTTTGGGGGGTGTCCGATTGCTGTTTTTATTTAAAACCAGAAAATGACAGAACACCACTAGTTGTCACCTACAGCTTCCAGGTGAGAACAACCAAATGCATTATCACCGAGCTACAAGCAATTCTGGAGAACACTGTCCTCTCACATCTCTGGGTGGCAAGCTTTTACTTGCTTGCATGATCAAAGAACTGCTCACTTGCATTTGTTTTATGTTGTTTGACCATAAAATATCTATATACAAGGACAGATGCATTGAAGATGTATAAATGAGCCTCTGTCACTATTATCCACCATTCTTAATCAGATGTGTATTGATTGTTGAAAACTATATCATGTCTAGATCATCTCATCAGGTACTATTTTGTTTGTTAACTGTCTTTTCTCTCAGTCAATTTTCTTGATTGTTCTTTCCAATATTTTCTATATCTGTTGTCCCTATCCAGATTATTTTCTTCTTTTAATAATAATAATAATAATAATAATTTGTTTTATTTGTATACCGCTATTCCAAAGATCATAGCGGTGAACAGCAAGTAAGCTAATTAGCAAGTAAGCTAATTTGCCCCCCAACAGTCTGGGTACTCATTTTGGCGACCTCGGAAGGATGCAAGCCTGAGTCGAGCTTGGGCCCTTTTGCTGGTCTTGAACTCGCAACCTTGTGGTTTTGAGTGAATGGCTGCAGTACAGGCATTTAACCACTGCGCCACCAGGGCTCCTTTTGGTTATGAGTGCACTTTTGGTGAGTGGGGAATTTGTTTGGATTTCCATGTTGCTGTATACAGTCAGTCCTTCATATCCACATATTCTTTATCAATGGATTCAAGCATCTATGGCTTGAAAATTATATATGTGTGTGTTTTTTATATATTAATATTACAAATACACACACACATATCCTAAAAATCAAACCTTGACACCCCCCTCCCCATTTTATATAACGAAAGTCATTTCACTATCCAACTATCCATTCTATTTAATGGTAGATTTAATTTTAGTATCCACAGGGGGTCCTGGAAGCAAATCGCAGCAGTTACCAGGGCCCACTGTACTATGAATCATACTGAGAATGACTGTTGGATAGATGAGGTCAACTACAATGCAAGAGGCAATATAACAGTGTCCATGGCACCTATAATACAACAGTATGACCTAGGAGAAAACAGAAAAAAAATCCAAACACTTTGTTAGAAAGCTGACAAATACTATATGAACAAATGCAAGAATAGATTGCAATTCATTAACTAAGATGTTTTGTTGGAAATGGCATTTAGCAGATTAAATATCTTTCTTAAAATAGGCCTATGTAGTGTCATAAATTTAATTTTCCAGAATTTTCATTTTAGACTGTCAATGTGATGAAGCCTACAAATATATCCTAGAGGTTTGTGACCTCTTTTTTCCTAGATACAGTTCAACTCCACATCATGCTTTTTGTCCCATGAGGGCTCTTTTATAAACACTTTGTTGTGATGCTTATATTGTTAGCGCAGGTTTTGAAAGTCAAGTTGGCATTTGGTGTAAATAAATTGGTTATTAAACAAGCAATAAAAAACACAAGCAGGGTCATGGTCTTTGTTAACCTTATGAGGGAATAGTCATTTAAAACGAAGCAATACAGTTGCTATGGAAGGCCAAATTTGTTTTGTGGAAGTGTTTAAATGCAGACCAAGGCTCAACATCTTTCTCAGTGCCTAAAGTGTTCAGTATTATTGTCATTACTAAACTTCTAGGCATGAGTAAATAAATTGTGGAGCTCATTCACTTTTCAGAAAGTGTGGCATGGATCACTGAGCCCAGTTTAAATTAGAAACTTTATCCTTTGCAAGGAAGAAAGGTAAAGCATCCTACATTTCATACTGTATGTTGAAAATTCAAGATTTCTCTCACTGTCAGGACACTATAGCACTTTGGTTAACCGTGCACCTCAGAGCCAAGGTTTATAATGTTTGCTGGAAATGGAATATGTTAGAAGGAATGATAAGTGGCCGTGGTAAAGGCCATGTCAGAATGACAACCGTTTTCTTCCTAGAAAAAAACAATGTGGACCTATTTTCTAGTCTTGTCTTACCTCTGCATTGCCTGGGTAGTTTTGTTTTGCACAATAAAATGTTATTTGAGTGAAGTCACATTTGAAAATGGCTTAGCACAAAATCCTGGACTGAGCCCTGTGTGGAACATTATCGTTGGACCTGTGGCTGCTTCTCGTGAGAGTTAATTTGTGTATGATATTACAATTCTGTGACTTGCTTGCATGCATTATAAGCGCAATCACACAAGAAGGCTTCCTTCTTGAATACAGTGGAAGTTCCTCTTGACATCAGAAGCCAAGGTTGCAGTCCTCAGATAGCAGCTAATTTTAGAAATTTTGCTTCAGAAAAACAAAGGAGCCTTGATTCCAAGTAAATCTGTTTCAAAGTGAGATTCCAAATGTAATTATGATGGCTTCAAAGAAACATTCAGGGGAAAACTCTACTCCAAATAGGCAACTGTAGCCCAAAACAGTAGCTGTAGCTGTCTGGAGGATATGTAGGGGATCAATCCAATGTCCTTTTATCCTAATAGTATAGAAAGCCATCTCCAGCCTAGCAATGGTGCTATCAACATTCAAATAACCCCTTGTTCCTCAGCTACAAGTCACATACCTCATGAATTGCAAAATGTTTATTTCTTCTAAAGAATGCTTCTTCTCTTAGAATAGTCTTCTTCACAAGAAAGATACATTGTTATCCACATCTATCGTATCTTTGAACCCTCCCCTCCCCCATTTAGCAGCATGGCTTGCCTTTCAAAAGAAGAATATGTGATCCACAAATCTATCTGAGTGAAGTAGGAAATAATAATAATAATAATAATAATAATATGATTTATTTATAGCCCACCTTTTCTTAAGGAATCAAGGCGAGTTACACCATCTTAAAAACCATACAATGTAATAGAGTAAAATATCAGTTATCATGAACTGATCTGATATTGATTCTAGGCCAAGTCTACTAGTCATAGGGTTCATCTTATAGAAATAATGCGGTTTGATGCCATATTGAGCCCTATCACATTACAAATGTAAGATGAGATGCAGTGAGATAGAAGCAGCTTTGTATTTACCTCTCCACATGCCCTCAAAGCATTTTTATTTTGTTCCTGAAGGGGAAGGTCATACAAATATACATTTTGTTGAGCTGGAAAAATATATTTGGCAAAAGGCATACTTTTATGACCATCTCCCTTCGGAGGCAGAACAGAAGTGCTACAACATCATGTGGGGAGGTAAGCAGAAAAGCTTCTTTTCTTTTGAAGGGTTTTGTCATACTTTTGTAATACAATAAAGTTCTTTAACTCCCATGACTCCATCCTACAGAATCCTGGGATTTGTAGTTTTATGAGGCATCTACACGCTTTGGCAGAAAAAGCTAAACACCTTGTAAAACTATAAACCCCAGAATTCCATAGGATGGAGCTACAGCACTTAAAGTGTTATTGAACGGCATTAGTTCTACAGTATAGATGCATTTTGGGGGCAGGTCTATTCTGGCCAGTATACTCTGCACTGCTCCCAGAGTATTCTGGCCCAAAGCTTTTTCTATTTCCCCCTGTTACCTGGGCATTCTGAAGCATGCTGTGTGGCTGTCTATACATGTGTTCTAATGTGCCACCTGGTGCTACTGTCGAGTCACTGCCTCTGAGGATGAAAACAAGGCTCCCAGTGTTGATCATTTGGCTGGGCATCTCATTGTGACCTCACAGGGAGTGACTCACAGCAGTGGTGACAATGTCAGGTGGCACAGTGGGACAGGTGTGTAAACAGCCTCACAACATCATTCCTGACTGGGTGAGTGAGCTTTTAAAAAAATGTGATTTAAGGCAGGGATGGCCTGGATTCAATGCAGAATTAGCCTCACATCATGAAAACCGTCTGCAATTGAATCAGATCTTTGCGACAGTAGGGTGGAGGGAAAATTGTGTAAATGGCCCATGCAGACATACCCCTAGACTAGAGATTGGATAAATAAATGGAAAATGACTGATCCAGTCTTGGTCCTGAGTCTG
The DNA here is from genome assembly GCF_019175285.1 of Sceloporus undulatus. Taxonomy (NCBI): domain Eukaryota; kingdom Metazoa; phylum Chordata; class Lepidosauria; order Squamata; family Phrynosomatidae; genus Sceloporus; species Sceloporus undulatus. The sequence goes on along the minus strand of NC_056522.1, from coordinate 155,659,802 downwards.
GTGAAGATGACCTGGAACCCTTGTCACTCTGATTAGATTCACCAGTCACATCCTCCTTGCTCCATGACTTACCTGGGAAGCACTTTCACATTGGCAGTTGTGTTTATTTTATAAATTATCCATTTAGATAGTTGCTTATAACTCCTTTTAACTAATACTACACACACACATACACACACACATTCATTTCCCCCAATATTCCCATCATGCCTGAAATCTCCATCTTCATAATAAAATATTACTTCTTCTGCTGAAAATCACAAATTGAAACATCCACATTTTATCTTTCCTTACAGTAAAAGGTTTGTGCTTAACTTTCCTCCCCTAAATTTAGGAATACTGTAGGCTTAATCTAGCAGTATCCTTTCCCTGAACAGTTGCCGTGTCAATTGCTTCTACCCAATTATGCACTGGAGGAAAGAATAATCACTACACTGCAAAAAACCAAACCAAAACAAAAACGCCTTTGGTATTTTGTTTTGCTTTGCGAATATATGTCTCTCTCTTGTGTGAGCCTCAGATGACTGGAGAACAATGGAGCTGTGAAACAGAAAATCCCAAGGACACAGCCAACAGGCTTCATGGCAAAGTTAGTAGAAAGGACACACAGTATACAGTAGATGCTACATTTTTAAACACATTGACCCAATTCCCCATTTTCATGTTAACTTTAATTCTCCTGCCACATAGACCCACTAAACAGTAGTATCATTCCACTGAAATCAATCTGCTTTTCTCTAATTTGTGCTGCTGGAATCAACATCTGGGATTTAATCATCTGCAGCTGTTGCTCAAGCAGGCAAGTAAAGAGCCTGCAATGGCTTCCCTTGACTACAAAAGGGCAGGAGGGAGAATATACTAATCCTCTTTGGCTTCCTTAGGAGGGGCGGGAGGAGACAATATTATTTCAAGTACAAGGCAGCAATGTGAGCCCCCATACATTTCATTAAAGGGATAGATTCTGGCAAGTGCAAAACCATGGTGAGAGAAGCAGTAGTACATATTACCCTTTTTGAGGGTTACTACGCATGTCGGGCTTTTTAGGGGCATGCCTTTGTTCATTTATATTTTCATATAAAGGTGAACCCCCCCATACATTTCATTAAAGGGATATATACTGGCAGGTGCAAAACCACCAATAAGCAAGAAGTGCAAGAAGCAGTAGCACATATTATCGTTTTTTTGAAGGTTACTACTCATGTCGGGTTTTCTAGGGGCATGTCTATATTCCTTACATATCAATATACATGTTCATTTATTTAGTAACCCATAACCTCTTCTCCTTTACAAAGCGAATGCCAAGTGGCTCATTTAATAAATCATATAATAAGTCCAACATGAAACCTTGCATTCTGAGGTGGTGCTGGTTGCAATTCCATATCTCCTCAAGATTTTGAGAAAACTGACATGCAGCATTGCTGTGAGATAAACTTTATTGGTGGTAATGGCAGAAGGTCTGTAGTAGAGGAAGCATACCAGTTCCTTAGCTGATGTGATCCAGCCTTCCCATACAGCAAGTGGCAGAACTGGGATCCTGAGCAACTAATTCTACCCAGACTGTCCCATGGCCAACATTCCACCTTCCCATTACTAGCTAATGGGGTTCGTCGGCTGGGGTGAAATGCCTTGAATGAGTCACTGGAAAATGAACTCCCAAGGGCCATATAGTGCAGAAGCAAACAAAAGAAATTGAAGCTGGTCCCATCTTGCATCTGAATAGCTGTGAGAACTGTACAAGCAGGTGACTAAAAGGAAACTTACTGCCCCTTTCCCTTTCCAGCCACCACTCAATTTTCAGCCTTGAATTGCCACGTTAAAGATAAACTATTTAGCAAGTGGTGTCAGCTATATTTCAGAGGAAGGAAGAGCCAAACCACTTCTGAGTATTCCTTACCTAAGAAATCCCTATGAAATTCATGAGGTCGCCATAGGTCAACAGGCAACATGAAGGCACATACACATTCTAAATGCAAAACAAATGTTTCTATGCTACTGAACAAATCTGAACATTTAGCCTGGATGCTGACTATGGACAATGTCATGCTACAAAGTTATTGTTGATGTTGTGTGCCTTCACGTTGTTTCTGATTTATGGCAACCCTAAGGTGAATTTATCCTGGGGTTTTCTTGGCAAGATTTGTTCAGAAGAGGTTTGCCATTGCCTTTTCCTGAGGCTGAGAGTATGTGACTTGATCATGGTCCCCATCTTCAGAATTGTAATCCAACATTCAAACCGCTACACCATACTGATTCTCAAGGTGAATCTATCCTGGGATTTTCTTGGCAACATTTGCTCAAAGATTTGTCATTGCCTTTTCCTGAGGCTGACAGTGGCCTTTATCACACTAGGCTAGAACCCATTGGAAGATGGGAGTTAAATACAATTTAAAGTACATTCCAATTTAAACCAAACTTGCAAATTTGGTTAGTTTGTTACACTAGGGACTGCCCAAGTGAAATAATGCGAAGTTAATCTGAACGCAAAGCAGAGAAAAATGGCAGCTTTTTTATTTTCAAGTTGTCCCGAAAGTAAAAAGCTGCAGTTTTTCTCTGCTTTGTGTTCAGATTAACTTCACATTATTGTACATTAACTGCGACATCGTATGATAAACTTTGGACATTTCTGGGTGTTTTTTTGTTTTGTTTAAGTGTTGTATAACTCCCATTTTCCCATGGAACCTCGCTAGTGTGATAAACTCCACTGGAAATGCCCAAAGTTTATCACACGACATCACAGTTAACATGAAATAATGCAAAATTAAACTGAACGCAAAGAAGAGAAAGCCCAAGGCCACCCATTGGGTTTCATGAGTGAGTGAAAAATTGATCCATGATCTCCAGAATCATAGTCCTACATTTAAACCACTATACCACATTATTCCACTTTAAATGCTATGGCTGCTTCCTGTGTAATCCTGGGAGTTACAGTTTAGGGGAGGGCATTTAGAATTCTCAGCCAGGAAGCTCTTGGGCCTCTCTAAATTATAACCCCCCAGAATTCCTTAGGAGAAATCCATTCCAGTTAAAGTGGAATAATAGTGCATAACAGTGTAGTGTAATACTGACCAAACACTCTAAAACACTAGTGAGGGGGGACGTGCTCTGTGCAGCATGTAAATTAGTGGTTCCCAAACTGTGGTCCCTCCTATGTAATTGGAATCTAAATCCTAGAATCCCTAATTATTGGCTGTGACTAATAAATCAAACCGCTAATATTACAACAACAGTCAGGGAAGGGAAAGTATCCAATAAATGGACACAGCATTCTCATATGGAGTCAGGGATGAATAGCATGGCAGTTCCGCTGCTGGGTCCTAAATCCTGCTTACTTAGTATGGCAGGAGGTGGGGTTTTTTGGTTTTTTGGCTAAGGTTTTTCCTCCTTTAACACCCCCCTAAAGCAATGGGATGAAGTTTTATGTACTAGATTTAAGCTGATATGGCTAAGGAATCTGGACCAGCATCCTCATAAGAGAACAGAACAGCTCTGGACCCAGTGAATTCAAAGTCAGATCCTTTGTTCAAGGTTTGGAAGCTTTATCCATGGTTGCATCAAGAACAGCAGCTATAATAACTTGCTTCCTGCACAGCTTTCCATGGGTGTAGCTGGGACATCCATGGTGTGGAACATTTCCCCACAGCACAATTCTCCTTTACCATCTGGCAAACATCACTGGATGATGATGATGATGATGATGATGATGATGATGATGATGATGATGATGATGATGATATTGCTTACTCACCTCTCTCTCCATAGGAGAGGTTAGATAGATTAGGCCACCTCTGCAAATGTAAGAAACCAATTAATTAAAAGTTCTCATTCAGCCATATTTTGACTAGATGCCTGAAGGACTCAAGTGTTCTTTTTTTCTTTCATTTTTAAACAATTGTTTTGGCTTGGCAAACCTACGTAGGGAAAATCTTCCAAAGAGTGGGCTTCGAAGTCATTCAGTTGTTTGTTCCCAGATTCATTCAACTGTTCCTGATAAATAGATACATTGTTAAAATGCTCAACTGAAATGGCAAATTAATGAAAGAAAAATGGAAATGATGGGAGAAGAATGGAGACCATGGCATAAAAAGTCTGTTGCTGAAAGGTGGGGAGGGACAGGTGAGAATGAGTTCACATCTGAGGCCATGGAAAGACACCAAGAAAAGAAAAATACAGGTTGAAAGTTAAGAAAAATAATCACTCTGGTCTGTCAGGATACAGTATAGTCTCCAGTGGTAGAAAAGTGGAATCTGTAGAACAATGCCTGGATATTGCATTGCTAAATGTGTGTGGAAAATAACTCCAAGCTGGCAGAGGATTAGCTGAACTAATTGCCTTGATTCGAAGATAACATGCAACCCTCACATCATAACAGATGTCATCACCTTACAACTAAAATTCCCAGCAGAAGGCTAAGAGACACCATCTGTGACAGGAAATTTCATTTTTGAAAATTATGGGCATGAAAGGACTGGAGGGCTGTTTTTTCAAAAAGTGTAGGAGTTGCTAAATAAAATTAAGCAATGTATGAAATTGGAATGATAGAGGAACAAACTTATGACAGTTGATCTGAAAGTATATGGGTTGATGGTTTTGACAGCCACTATTTCACTGCCTCCTGTTGTAATTGTTCCATTATGGTATAAACTAAACCATTAAGGCATGTTTGGTATTTTAGGCTCAACTTAACTTTTATGACCATGTGTTAAGTGGCTTCTTTCTCTATCAGGATCTATCCCAGCATTGGGAATGGCAAGGGAAAAGGCTGGTTGTTTTAAACCATGCTTTGCGTTTCACTGCAAGGAAGTAAGCAATTTGAATTACTGAAGATTTATTAGCAGAATTGTTATTCAGATTTCTAATACCAACCATCACTTCTCAATAAATAAAGCTCTCCATGTAAGTGCTCTTAATGTTTTACTAGACTAAATGGGTGATCAGAGAAAAAGGCAGCTGTAATTTAGTCTGTGGCTTTCTAGTCATAAATATTAATACAATTGTGTTATATTTGCCTGTGACACCAAAGCAACATCGTATTTTATTAAGTCTGAGGAGCTGTACATTTTTCTCTATATGGCTATGTGAGATGGTGTAGCATGACTCAAAAAGTTATGATTGGACTGTTACTCACGGCTTCCAATCCAATGATAATTTTTCAGATTTTACTTCTCACTGCTACCCCATTTTGCTTGAGAATGCTTTCACTTCAGAAGGCTGTGAGAAACCTGGAAGTGGAAATGTTCTGTGCAACAATCCCCCTAGCTATGTCCTACAAGTAGACTCCAAAAATGAAGGCATCTTTCTTGATCCAGTTCTCTCTCACTCTCATATGTGTATCACACAGCTCACAACCATCTGCTGTTGCTGTGAAAATCCATCTCACCCTCTCTCTGCTGAAGATTTCCATTCAGCTCGGAGGGCACAGAGAAACCTGATGATGGTGGATAATGTCACTCGATTTCATTGCCAATCAAAAACATTTTGATTACAATCAAAAACACTTTGCTATGCCTTGCATCACTACATCATCTTATCTATGTAATGTTCTATTCTTTAGAATTTTGATGAGAGTTTTTATTTTTGGTCCACCCATCGGCTTTGATAAATGCACCCTACTAGTTAACTAGGTGTTCCTTTGGTCCCGAGTTTTAAAAACTTTCCATGGCCATAGTTCATTGTTCTGTATGCCAAACACCAAATCTATTATCATCTACTGCTGGTGCATCAAAAGAATCCCACGGGTCATCAAGTACAACCCCCTGCAATGCAAAAATGCTCAACTACAGGACTAGGTGCTAATCCAGTCTCTGTTTAAGGACATCCAAAGAAGGGGAGTCCAATGGCAAGCAAACCTCATATGCTACAGTTTTTTGTTTCTTTTTCTGTCTCTCTGTCCTAAGGAAATCCCCTCATCAAAAAAGTAATCCAATGTAAAATGAAAATCTTAATACTATGGTATTAACAAACAGAATATTCCTATTGAAAGGTATAGCCTGAAGAATGGGTGCATTTCACTAACTGGGGAGACAACAGTACAACAGAATTTTAAGAATCAGTGCTTACATATAGAATAATGCATATTGTTATTTTCTTGTTTTGGCATCCAGTTGTGAAAATAATTTTACATTTTCAGTCTTATTCATAAAGAAATAAGTTTAAAATATGGGTTTATGAAAGACACTTGTGTTGCACTTTTGGGGGAAGAAATCTGTAAAAAAAAGACATTCCTGTTTTCTTCGAATATTTAAGCAATTTAAAAGTGTTCCCTTAAGACTGAAGGTGTCTTGTAAGAGGTGCATTTCATCTCAAGGATGGAGAGAACTGTTATCAACAAAAGCAATGCATTTCTTAAGCAGAAAGCAGACTTTTCTGAAGAATACTGATCCAAAGAAGGAGTTAATTGGTTTCATGGTAATTCCTCTTATCTTTGCCAACCATTAAAGAAGTCTGGATTGCACACAAATTCATTTTGGATCCTCCCCCACCCTACTTTTTGGTAAAGTAGCAGAGTAGAATAATTTTATAGCATGCAAAGAGACAAAAATGTTTAGCTGTCAGAAAAATATATATAGGGAAACAAACAAACAAAAAAAAGGGAAAAAAGAGTTTATAGTGGACTTTGTGGCTTATTGGAAATATATACTTTTCCCATGGAAATTGTCTAGATACTGTCTGTTAATATCACCAAAATGGAGAAGACAAAAGCACCCAACTATTTGTGAATTTCTAGATGCTATTATGAAGATGACCCTGTATGTGAGGATAGTATTTTTTTTTTAATCCCAAACTTCATAATTTTTTAGACTGTGAAAAATTAATTCCTGCGAATTGTAGACACAAATTTGTATTCTACTTTCATGTATCTAGTAGTGCAAAGATGTATGACTATCCTAGGTTTTGAAGGCACCCAAGGACAAAATCAAAGGCCTGTTACAGATAGCCAAAATAAAGCTGCTTCGAGTCACAGTGGAGGTATGGTGTTTCAATGATGCATGCATCCTAAGAGTCCAGAAGTCGCACCAAAGCCACGCTCCAAACCTAAGGACTGGAGCGTGGCTTTGGTGTGGTTTCTGGGCTCTTAGGACGCATGCATAATTGAAACACCATACTTCCACTGTGACTCGAAGCAGCTTTATTTTGGCTGTCTGTAACAGGCCAAAGTCTCCTTTGAGTATAACACAGCCACACACTTAGCATTTTGAAAGCAAATTGGGGTTTATGACATTTTTTTTAAATCAAGAAATGGACCACAAAATTCAGAACAATGCTCCAATTAGAGGATAATTGTGTTCTGAATACCATATTAGTGCAGAAAACGCAGAATAGGTCCACTGACGTTAAAATGAGAAGTAGATAAAATTCTCATCCATGTCTACCTAATTTAGGAATTTCTGCATTTCCTAAAGTATCTGCAACCTTCATTGATTGTCTTATATGAATCAGAACTGTGTCCATGTCCAGTTTATTTTATCAAATCTGTACATCAAAAGGAAAATGAGCAGAGCTTGGAATATATTTGGGGTGTAAAACCATGCTTTTGTCCATACAGGTGAGAATGAGAAACCTCTTTCCTAGGATGTGAGACAGTGAAATATTTTCTATTGGACCCAATTACATATGTAAAGCTTTGTAAATCTCATTTCCACAAACCAGAACATAATGCACTTTGGCACCACTAACTGACATGGCTCTATCCTACAGAATCCTGGGATTTGTAATTTTGTGAGGTACCAGCATTCTTTGGCAGAGAAGGTGCTAAAAATACAAACCCTAGGATTTCATAGGATGGAGCTACAGCATTTAAAATGGCGTTGAACTGCGTTATTTCTACAGTGTAGATGCATCCTAAGTGACCCATTGACTATCATTGGAAGTAATAAAATTAAATAAATAAATGGCTAGAAGTTTTGTCCTCTTTGTCACAATTGTAGGTAGCCCATAAATTTTTAATAAATTTAAGTGCATTTCGCCCCGGCAGAATAGGAAGATCTTTGGACATTTTACATCCCCATAGGAAGAGACTTTTTCTTCACAATTTAGACAAATAGGATTTTGGTGGTGGTGGTCGTGGTGTTGTTTTTTTTAATGCAAGAAAAGCCATTCTTGGAGGCAATCCAAAAAACAAAACAAAACAAAAAACCCAATGTGTTTAGTTCTCCTGTGTTCTTGTGACCTTTTGCTGTGAAATCAGAGGTGGCCCTAAAGATGCATAAAGAAGCATGAATGATCATATCAACAATTTCATATGCTTAGTGGAAGTGGTTCATGTGGAAGTGCTAAAATGGAGGGATGGGTAATAAAGGGTATTTTACTTTCCTTTCTTTCAACTATGCATCTGACAAAGTGCGCTGCTGTCCTCAAAAACGTGCGTCAAATAAGATGTGTTAGTCTTTAGGTGTCATGCTAGGCTCTCCATTTGTTGGTTTTGAACTTGCCTCCGCAAGAAATGTGTACAAAATGCAGTAGAAGTAGGAGAGACCACCTAAGAGATAAACAAAATCTGCTAGCCTGCTTTCTCTTCCACTTGGTATACCTTTCAGTGCTGTCATTTATTACTTGTCAAATTAAAGGCAACTGTAGTGTCCGCTGGCTTGTGTAAAACCTAGAAATCAATTGCAAGTAGCGCTTTAGGCCTATTTAAGGGCCACAGAGTCACACCAGCATGCAAAATAATTAGATGCGTTTATCTTCAGAGAGAAAGCTGCTTAAATTGAGCTGCATTTCCTATTTCTGAGCCCATTTTGAGAAGTGATATTGAGTTGCCACATTATTCATGGGGCCAATTAAAATGCTTCTTTCGTGATATTCATACAACCTGGCTGAAAATTGTGTTAGATTCTTGCCCCCCCCCCAATCCCCATCTCCTGGCATCTATCTGGATTAATAATTGTGGTTTGCTGACACTGACCTTCTATTTCATTTTGAATCTCAAATGTGTTAATTTATTTAAATTTGTACCCAACTCTTTAATTCTCAGCATGAGTTTTAAATAGGCAACTGTGGAAAATGAAGGACAAACATGTTTTCTCTAGCTCATGCCTTTACAATTCTGAAGTTGCAGGAGGAGGTTTCTGAAGTTGCAGGCAATTTGCAGTTAAAGCATTCTAAACATATATCACAAGTATGGTTCTGTTGTAATTTTCAGTTGGCTGAGGTGTTGAGTGGAGGGGATCTCTCTTTCATATAAACATATTTAAACTGCCTCAGGGTAGGCTATCATTAGGCAGAGTGAATTTGCCGCCTCAGGCAGCACATTTTTGGTGGCACAAGAGGTCAACAAAATATTAGTTATTTAATTTGTCACAGTATCGTTTGCGGCTAAAGCTGGGGAAATATGCTTGAGGGAGTTTCTCCTCCAGGTGGCAAAATAATTTGACTAGCTTTGGAAACTATGCACTTTGACTTAAGGGGATGCCATTTGCAACTCTGCTTGAGGCACAAAAAGTTTGGGGCAGCCCTGAACTGCCATATAGCAAGTCACACCATTCTGAGCAGACCACCTACCTACAGCACATATTCCCAGTTCTGCTAACTGCAATTCCACCTGTGACTCCTTCCTTTTAGTGGTATCACACACACACACACACACACAACCCTGACAGGTGGCAGTGTTGTACAGTGTTGCCAGCATCTGAGAAAAGTGTTGTGATCAGCTGAGGCTGCACCCCACAGTGCACACCATTCAAAATGTAAGTCAAGATCACAAATCACATTTGTAGCTATGTAAATGTAGCTATGGATGACCTAAAGAATCAGCTTCAGGAACTTACCTTAAACTCCAGGGAGCTGCTCAGAGTGACAGAGGTTTGTGTTGCAGGTCAGAAGGGGGATAGCCAGATCATCCAGAAGCACTCAATTGCACTGCAGGCGTGCATCTCTTGGGGTGGCTCCCTAGAGTTTAAGGTGGGTTCTGGAGGCATTTATGATTATGACAATAGTGCCATGAATAGCATAACTGATTATGTTGGAGTAGTTAACAGATCCATACTTCTAGGTTAGGAATCCATAACTTTAATGCAGGATGCCAGCTGTAATTCTTTCTTCTTGTTAAACCTGATTGACGTGAGTTGAACCAATTAGATACTGCCTTTAGAAGTACACTACAAAGGAGAATACAGGTTTAGCAAGAAAACCACTCTTTCACTGAGCTTATTGTCTGCATGCCCACAAAGGCATCATTGAATTGGTTCAGTTTGCTGCTGTTGAAGCTCGCAAAGGAACATGCATAAAATTAATGAGGCCACAATAACAAATACAGTCGGCCCTTTGCATCAGTGGATTCAGCCATCCATGGCTTGAATATATATATATATATATATATATATATATATATATATATTCAAAAAGCAAAGTTTTATTTTGCCATTTTGTATAAGGGATGTCATTTTACTATGCCACTGTATATAATGGGATTTGAGCATCCATAGATTTTGGTATCCATGGCAGGTCCAAGAACTAAACCTGAGTAGGTACCAAGGGTCCACAGTATTTGTTCATTGATTATATTGCTGTCATGCCTTTCTCCCCAAAATAAGATCCAAAATTGGAAGCAGTAAAATGAATAAAACAGGTACAAATTGAAAATGTAAACATGGTAATCTAACATTTTTTTTTTTTAAAAAAAATCTTTTAACATAATGAAAAACAAGTGAAAGAAAGGCAGCATCTGCCCACAGTAACCCTCATTCTTTCACTGCAACCCAGCTAAACTGCCAAAGCTCTGTTTGTCAGTTGGAGGACAAGGAGGGTAGGGGATCATCCTAGCACAAAGGGAATTCTAGAGTGTAGGGCCAGCCACTGAGGAGACTCTTTTTAGTGCCCCGATCAATTATGCCTTTGAAGATGGCATGACTTAGATAGGGCCTCTCTTGAAGAACCAGTCAGACTAATATAGCACAATATGGTTCTTCTGATAGCCTGGATCCAAAATGTATTAAAAGGTGTGTACATCATAAACACCACTTTTAACTGTGTCCAGAAACATAGAGGCACATTGATTGGTTAGTGACTACAGCACTTTGCTATATTGTGGGATGGGAAAACTCGGAGCACTAGCAGCCATCTGCAAAACAAACCAAGACAACAGGGAAGGGTTGGCCAGAGAGAGAACATCACCAGGAAATAATTTTTCCAGAGGCCCCTGCAAATGTGGCTATGCCTTTGATCCTTGGATATTTCATATAATGGGACTTGAGCATTCATAGCTTTTGGTATCCAAAAACCAAACCCCAGCAGGCAAACTTCTACTTTTTCTTCCATCTATAACAGGCACAAAATCTTGATTGTATCAAATTCCTTTGCCTCCTTTGTCCCTGTATTCATTTGCCAAGTCATGTTGCTTCTTCCTTCACAAGATGAGAAAATATAAGATGTCCTGTCTGCTCCTTGGGCAAAAACCTTAGTTGTCTGTTACCCAGACTACTGCACTTTTCTCCTCTCTGGTCTTCTGTTATCTAACCTTTCCAGCAATTTACTATGCAAATCATGCACTTTCTGATTACACAAGAATCAATTGGTTGATCAGCCAATCAATCAATCAATCAATCAATCAATCAATCAATCAATCAATTATCCAATCATTGTTGGAATGAACCTGGGCTTTCCTTCTTTCCCTTAACTTCCCTCTCCTTGCATCAGTGGCACTCTATAGTCCAAGTAAATACCTATTGGATTCTTTTGTGCATCAACGTTATGGGAAGCATTAGTCAGAAGGATCCAGTGATCATCACTGTAACCTTGCTGAGGCTCATCCTGAAGACCTTGTTGAAGACCCTTGAGGCCTCACAAACCCAGTCTTCTATCCATCAGGAAAAGGGCCAGTAGGGTTAGTGGAGCCCCTGGAGGATTCTGGGGCATAGAGGTCTTGTAACAGTTGTGGGAAGAAATTTGTGGAAAAAATACTCAAAAGAGATGATGGAAGGAAAAATAGGAAGGGAAAACAAATTTATCTGACCTTTCCTCTCCTAATCCAGCCTTGCTGAGTGAACAGCTCAAATAGCTTGCACACATCTTTTTATATACGATTTCTAAAGCATAGTCAAGATATAAATATTTTGGAGGGAATAAGTTTTTGGTTGCCTCCTACTATATTTTCAGCAGGGATTAGGGTTTATGACAATCAGAGAACATCCTCCCATGCATACAATCTTCCATTGGCTCACTTCTGAGGAGTCAGAGATAGGATTCACATAAATATCCAACAGTATGGAATGAAAACCCCAGCCATTCTTGTGTGGTCTAATGCCACCTTCCATTCTGCAAAATCCGGAAAATGCTAACAAGTCTTTTTCCTGTGTGAAGGATCATATCCTTCAATCAATATCCACTTTCAGGAAAAAACAATACAAAACTTCAACTGGAACATCGACATCAATAGTCACTTTGAATCAAGTGCCTGACATTTACATAGCTTTGATTTAGATCTGAAACACATGTTATCTCTTCAAATGGGATGACGTAACCCTGTGGCAAGAATAATATTATCTGACTCTTAGGAATCTAAGATCTTGTATACATGTCATAGGATATAATATAATCCTACTGTTATTGGCTTTTTCATTTTCTGTGTATTTAATATACAGAACACATTCTTCTTTATATTTAATACTTATAGAATGGAAGCAGTTATGCAATCAAAGAAGATATATTATTCAAAGCTCAACAGCTAGAAGCACTGGCATCTCATTTTGTTCCATTTGATATGAAAACCAAGGATGGGTGAGAATTCAGTTTGGCTTTTGGATATCAATTTTCTGAATTTTACCAGTGCTTCTTCGTAAACCTGTTGGTAAGAACATGAGATTTTGAAGAAAGTCAGATCTGAGAAAAAATAAAACTGACACATTTCACCCATGCTGTTAGAGACAGATCCCCTCCCTCCTCCAGCAAAGACTCCTCCTTTATAACAACTACAGGGAATATCAATTACAAGTACACTCAATTCATGTGTACAAAAATGAATTGGGCCGGTGCAAGTGGGTGAGAATTTTGTTGAGCTTGCTTTTTTGAGAAGTAGTTACCAAAAGTGGCAAATATTTTCAAACACTGAATATATATATATATATATATATATATATATATATATGAGAGAGAATGTGAAACTGGAAGATTAGTTCACTTCCAGTAACAGTCCTTTATTTCGAGTTGCCATGGATGGGTCTGATCTTGAAAGAGCTTCTCAGCCTTTAGAAGTAATACACCACCAGCACTGTCAACATCAGTGGTAGGAATCACGTGGCCCTCCAGATATTACTACACTGGAACAACCAGCATTCCTCACCATTGGCTGAGCTTACTAGGGCTGCTTGGATTTGCAGTCCCACAATATCTGGAGTGCTGTATGAGTTCCATTTCTGGTCTACGCAGTGCAAGTTATGGGTGCCACATATGACACTTTGATCACATGGCTTTTCATACAATACACATGGCTGGCAGGTTGCCCTTTCTTAACTCATGAGCCTGCCTGAATATAAACATCCTACATGGATCTGCCAGGAAATGATATTTCTGCACAGAAATGGCTGTTTTCTGCACAGCAAATGCTGTTTTCTGTGTAAAACAACCACATGTGAATATTTCACAGATTAAGTCTCAATTTGCAAATTGACTTTGAAGAGCTGCATGGTTTGGGGAGTGAAAAGAAAATTGTTAAAATTATTTGTTGCTTCCTTTAAAAAGAAATTTAATGAAGAATTGCATCCCTACTGCACACCTGAATTCCTTTTCCATGCAGAATCTTCTAGAGCTATAAACTAGAGCTCATTTAACGGTAAAACACTTCCAAGCTTTAAATAGTTTCTTATTGCTAATCTTCAGTTACTGATTAGAGATAAGGGCAGAAGGATAACAATATAATGAGTTATAGCTCTCTATTTGCTATGCTAAAAAAATTAAGAGTAGAATATAGTCCATGTTAAGTCAAAAGCAGATTATGAACTTGTTAAAAAAAAGTCCTAGTGAATTAATATAACACATTATTCTTAATGCATTATTTCCAAACTCCTGATTAAACTCTTATCTGAAGCACCCTTTGGTACTTCTTTGTTTTTGCTTTTCCTTTCCAAAATGCTTGATGAGCTCAAGACACAGCATTGCTACTGTATATCACCCTCATCCTCATCCCTTCCATGTTCCTCTTCATCAGGTTTTATACTACTTAGAATATATCACACTATCTCAATGTGTTTGACTTATTGTGCTCTTGAAATTATAATTTTTTGTTTACTATGTCCTTAATGCTGTTGGCTTGTATGGTAGAAGCAAATGAAAAGAGGGAGCCATTAGCTGTTAGCACTGATTATAACAGCAGCTGTTGTACAGCATTTGCATTGAAAAAGAGGCTAACAGATAAATTGGCAAACCAATAGGATTGTAATAATATTAAAGTACTTTTGCTGAGAAATATTACTGACAGCACTACTTTGAAACATATGTGTTATGTCTACAATAATTTACTTATCCTTAGGTTTCGTAGTGAGACACCAGTCTGCTACTCTTGTCAATTCTTTGTTTTATATGTGACTGAAAACATACCATTTATCACATCACAACTTCCCATCCCAAGAAGGTAGATAAGCCAAACATCTCTTGCAATTGCATGTGGCAAAAATAATAATTTTACCATATACCTCCACCAATTAGGGATTAAGTACCATCAGACCATTAAAATGTCCTTCATTGTGAAATAACTGGTCATTCAGCAAACCGTGGCTTTCTATTTACTCACAGTTTGCACAACTTTCTGTAGTGTTATTAGAAGAATGCATAATAAGGAGCCATCAAGGCCTGAAATGTTTGCAGAAAGTTACGTGATAGTGTTTGGTTCCCTTCCTGTCCCTTAATGGTGTGGTAAATTAAGGTTTTGCAACAGTGCTTTTCTGCTCCAGGCCTTTTGAATGTCTATGTTACAGCTGGTTTCACCCTCTTTCACTGATACTCTCTTCTCACTCAAGGTCATAGGGAAATTTCTGCTGCTTTTGTCTGAAAGAGTCTGCATTTCTCTTTGTGGGTCAATCCTCAATTTGCTCCAAGCTCTCTCTTGCCTTCAGGAGATTTTATTCTTCAATTCATCCCCAGGTTTATCCTAGTTCCTCGGCCACCACCAAAAGTTTATCTACAGATGCTGAAGCTATCATCAGTTTTTCGTCCCAGCACTGTTTGTCTGCTTTTCTTATCTGACCAGCTAGTGTGTATGAAAGAGGGGGGAAATATGAGAGAGGGAATTATTTATCACAGTGACTTTGCCTGACTTTAAATAACCAAGGTTAAAGAACAGAAGGACTTAGAAGAACAAGGTCTTGGAGGGGGGATTCTATGAACTTGAATAAAAAAAAACCCAAATGCAGAGTTTTAATATTAATGGTCTACATACTTAAAATGAACATGCCCACTGTTTAGAGTCTTCCATCTCTTTCTGTAACTGTAAGGACAAGATGGATGTAGGAAAGAATAGCAGTTTCTGGCCAGTGGGAGGAAAAGGATGCCACCAGGGTTTTTTTAGAGGGTTTTCATTCACTTATATGTGCATGGCAAATCCCACTGTATTTTCAAATGGTGAAGGGAAAATCCACAGTACTCATCGGCCCTGAAGCACAGTCCAACAAAACATATTGCTGCAATATACAGCACCGGTGGCATTGCCTGGGGGCTATACCATTTGCCAATAAAGGCTGTGCTCCTAGGCACACATACTAGAAAATGACTCTCATGGAACTTAGTAAGACTTATTTCTAAGTGACTGTTCATTTCTATACAGACATAACTCCCAGTTCTTCGCTGCGGACATAAACATGCAATTTAATCAGCCAAATTCAGTAGCACAAGAACACCTTCCTCCAGCCATCCTTCTGTACTATTGCTGCTAATGCTGTTGCTACCACTAGTACTTCTTCACATTCCACTCTATAGTGCACTAAACTAATGAACTAAGCCTACAGTCAAAACAAAAGCTATTGAATTTCTCCATGCTTTCCCTGTTTGAACCCCCCTCCCACCATATGGAATAGTTCAGGGATGGATAAAGTGTGGTTTGTGGGTTGCACATGGCTGCCAGAACTGTTTTAATACCTCTTCCCTACTCTGGTTAAAATTGCCAGTGCAAGATCTCTTCAACTTTAATTTTATTTTTTAAAATAAACTTCTGAAACAGATCCAAACACCCATTCCATACTCCGGAGGCTTATGGAGCCATAACTGGCCATTTTTAATCCCCTAAACCCATGTTTTTCAGAATGGGGATTGGTTTGCATATAACTGTATGAAAACCCAAAAGACATCACTATGGAGCAGCTTAACAATATGCTTAAATGTTCCTGATGTTAAGGATTCAGCTGGTGCTTGGAGAATTGGTGAATCCTTCCTAGCTTCAACCAAAAGTGACTCCAAACTTAAATTTGTGGGCCTTATGGAGAAACATTTTATAAAAGGTAATAATAATTTAATAATTTGTTTTATTTATATACCGCTATTCCAAAGATCATAGCGGGGAACAGCAAGTAAGCTAATTAGCAAGTAAGCTAATTTGCCCCCAACAGTCTGGGTACTCATTTTAGCGACCTCGGAAGGATGCAAGCCTGAGTCGAGCTTGGGCCCTTTTGCTGGTCTTGAACTCGCAACCTTGTGGTTCGAGTGAATGGCTGCAGTACAGGCATTTAACCACTGCGCCACATTATATATACAGAATTGTTAGATTATTAGTATGAAATGGTTTCTCTGTTCAAAGATGGGCAATTATTTTGTAACTGAGGCCTTACAGGAGCACAGGATATTGTTGACAGCACAGTAACTGACAGTAAAACTACTACAGTTGTTACCAAGAAAGCAATCCTGACCTAGATGGTTTATCTTGGACTAGGAGTTTATATACTGGAAAGGAAATGAAAAAGTCAGTTTGTGTTAGACCAGGAAACATTCTGATTGATTTGACTGGCATCATAATATAGCTAATGGCTAACAACTAATAATGTATTAAAAGGTCATTGGTCCAAAAGATCCTGGCTAGAGAGTATGACAGGACAGTCTGAACTCGGTCCAAGTTAGTTGGAGCAGGATGATCCAAGTAGATGCAGAACTTTAGCAGCATATCATGGGAAAGAAGACTGAAGAAAGTGGTGGACATCATAGAAAGAAGATGAGGTACATTTTTAGGAGAGGAAGACTGGAAGCAATTCTGAGGGAAAAATTTCTGGCCAGGTTATCAACAGAATGGTGTCTGAAGAGAGCAAATAGATCACTTCATTGCTATCAGTGATGTTTGGTGGCTTCCATGTCAATGGGACAATGGTGCCAGGCCCATTTTGGGAGCAGGCGGCAGAACTTTGGATGTTCTTCACCGTTGCAGACAGAGATATTTCCCATCACCTGGAATCACCTTATCCATTTAAACTGGAGATGCAAGGATTGAACCGGGGACCTTCTTCACACAAAGCAGATGATCTGTCCCTGAGCTACTTAATAGTTCAAACTCCCAGGCTGGTTGTAGGAATCAATAGTTACTTTCAGTATTTAAGTTGAAATTATTGGATTTACCTTACCATTGTCATAAACACCTTTTAGATTCTTCTCTCTCTCTCACCCCCTTTCTCTTTCTCTCTCTCACTGTTTTACTGGTGCACATGTCAGGATCTCTTTTGATACTATGTTCATGTTAGATCTCTGGGTACACGCTTGGGTTAGAGGCTGTCTGTTCAAACACTTCACATTAACAAATGAAATCTCTGGAAACCTTATTGTCAGTTCTTCAGAGACTGGCACAAATAACATTTATTTGATGTTAGCACAGGAAAGCTTTCATGTGTTTATGTTTGAACCCATCGTTGGAATAGAAAGGAAGACATGAAGGATATGAACCCTCTGACTTTTCACAGTACTTTCTGATCTCTGCAGCCTTTTGTTCTATCACTGTTCTACAGAGCATGTATATTATGTAGAACCCACAGTATAGTTAAGTATCAATTGCTCTTTTATGGACTTTCCCCCCATTTTCTAAAGGTTATCTTCTTCCTGAATGTATTTGATTCCAATTAAAACTTCTAGGTTACTTGAAATCATTTGGGAGGAAGATCTGCTGAAAGACCCTCCCATTCACTGAAAGAAATCTGCCGATAAAAACTGAAGAGAGCACAGGAGTGAGAATTAATTCATTATTTGGACAGTACCCAGATTTGCCTGATGAAATATTGGAGTCCCTGTATGACACAAGAAATTAGAGCATGGACTATTGGTAGCTAGGGTTGGGGGGAAACATTTTGTTGGGTCTGACATTTTTTATGGAGTTGTTCATTTTGTTCCTCCTGAAGGAAGCTAGGGTTGCCTCAAAAATCTGCATATATGGTAGGCTTGCAGTGCACTTTGTAGACAAAAAATATAATAAGGACAAAACAATGCATACATTTTTTAAAATGTGAAAGGCATCCAGGAACAAAAAGGCATCCAGGAACTTATCAGTTTGGCACATGTGTTTTAGTCAGTGGGGAAAAATATGCTTTAAATGTTTTAAAAATGTGTGTGTGAGAGTGAGTGCATGCACACACACACATGTGGAGAGTATACATGTGAGTTAATTTGGGAATAGCAAAGCAAATACTTATACCCAGCAAGTTCCATCAAGAAACAAATTGTCCTTGCCATATATTATGGGTGTATCTGCACTGCTGAAATAAAGCAGTTTGATACCACTTTGATTGCAATGAATATATCCTAGACAATCCTGGGAATTGTAGTTTGGTGAGCCACCAGAGCTCCCTTGGCAGACCAGGCTGAATACCACACCAAACTACAAATCCCAGGATTCTGCAAGATGGAGTCATGATAGTTAAACTGGTGACAAACTGCTTGATTTCTGCAGTGAGGAAGAGCTGTATATTTGTAATATTGTTTAGAGATGCTTCTCCATTTCTTATCCAGAGTCCCAAATTAGCTGGTCTTACTTTTAAAATGCAATCAATATACCAAGATTTCTTGAGTACTTCATCCATGTACCTGAATGTACTGTTTGCCAGTTTTCAGTCCTTTCAAGCCTCCCTGCCCTCTCAATCAATGAAATCAATGTGGACATGTATTTTGTTGAAATACTGAAAGGAAGAAAGCAGAAAGAATGATAATGGTGTCATTATGTAAAACTCCATGCACACTGAAAGCCCTGTATATATATAAAAATGAGAAGTGGCTGGATCTAGGGTCCACCTTTTGTAGATCAAAGGACTTCTTCTCTCTATGGAAAATGTCTGATACAGTGCAGCATTCTTGCTGGCAGAACAGGGAAGGAAGTCACCATAAAGACACCATATATGCCGAAAACCCCCTCTGCCCTCAGTTCCCATTCCTCCACCCTCCTAATGCATTATGGACTTTTGGGGGATTTTGCACAACAGGTGCCATTGGTGGCTGCTGTGGGAAGCAAAGATCATCCCATCTTTTTTTGCCCTGATTCAAGGAGTAATGGCAAGCCAATAGTGATGAGAATGTTGAAGATGGTGACGATTGGTTTGTAGTTGTTATGAGCCTTCAAGTCATTTCCAACTTATTGTGACCCTAAGATGAACCTATCATGGGGTTTTCTTGGCATTTTTAAAAAAAATATTTTATTAAGCAGTAAAATATACACATTTGTTTTGACAATCATCTATATACGTACATAGTTTACATTCACTTCATTCACTATTCACCTATATCTTTATAGCTTATCTTCGAAGCTTGATTTCCAATTCTAGCAATACTTACTGTTTAACTAAATTCTTCAAACTATTCTTAGGCTATATAAATTTCACATTAAAATCCTAATTTATATAAAAGGATTCATACTAGTATATTATATGATCTTGGCAGGTTTTTTTCAGAGGGGCTTTGCTATTGCCATCCTCTGAGGCTGAGAGTGTGTGACTTGTCTGGCAACATGGTGATGATTACTCACTGCTATATCAAGTTTATTTTTATATGATTTCAACACCTTGGATAGCTGATAGTGAAATATAAAGTAAGCAAACTAGAAAATTCAGTATTTTGGATAGAAATTCAGATTAGAGACTTGAGTGGTTTCATCAAACCACTGACATGGAAGCCATCAATGCTCACTGCCTTCAACATGGCTTCAGAAAGGCGGGGAGATAATACACAAGTCTGGAGCTGAAAGATTTTCTCACTGAGGCGGGATACACACCGCCATATAGTATGTACTGTATACGTACTAGGGTTAGGAAGGGGCGGTGCTTCTGCACCCCCCTAACCCTAGTACGTATACCGTACGTACAAGATGGCGGCGCCCCTTCCACATGGGCGCCACCATCTTTACGTACTGGACGCATAGCGTCCAGACGTGTCGCGGCGCCTATGACATCGCGAATGCGCCTGCGGTGCCTCGCGACGTCATAGAGGCACCGCAGAAAGAAGCTCCGAAATGGAGCTTCTTTTTTGCTCTGCGCGGGAGTCGCGCGGTTTGGCTGCTGCGGCTCCCGCGCGGAGCAAATGGCGGTGGCGGGGGAGCGCCGCAAAGCGCCGGTTTGTACCCCACCTGAATAACTCTTCCATCCTGCCAGTTCTTTCACTTGGCCCTAAGTTATCCATCACCTACCATCTTGGAATTGTTCTGTAAATGTTCCCACACCTTCATTGTGCTCTTGTCTACTCCATGGCCCTTGATATAGTTTCTCTGTTCTCTGGATCCACTGGGAATGAGAAGTTCTATATTATGTGACCTGGATCTTATTTTGACAAGTAGTATATGAAGCAGTGTAAAAAACAAAAACAAATGGTGAGCGAGAAACCAGTATCAATAGCATCTAATACTATTGCAAAATAGATAAGCCACTAAATATATGAACTGGAAATTCTTTTCATTGTTATCCCATTCTTAAAATTATAAAATATTTTCTATTGTTTCTCATGATTATGGCTTTAGCTCTGAATATCCTGGGTCGAGCCATGCATTGCCTTTGCCAAAGATAAAGTCAACATTGATGGGCGCATTAGCTGCTAAATCTTGTATTACATGTCATGCAGCCACCTGGAAAAGATACATGGTGTTCCAGCTGGGTTCTGAATGTGGACTTTGACTCTGGCAAATCCAAGGCTGTGCAGTTCCATGGGCTTTTGCCTGTGAATCAACACTGAATTTGGCTTACTGAAGGAAATTGCATTGTATTCCTAACTCAATCGCATTACTATGCTATTTACTAGCAAAGGACACTGATTGTGTGTACACTGTAAAATCCCAAGGTCCTTTATGTTCCTGCCAAACAGTGTGCAGTGGGATTTAGTGCATTATCCATTATCAAGTCCAAACCATTGGTTTTTGCTGTTGTTCTTGGTTTTTTTTGCCCTTTCCATTTTGTGTCTCCTTAGCTTATCGTCTCTCTGGATAGTTCTGATCCTCCCATCTCTCATTTACGTTATACTGCTCTGTACTGAACTGTGTAAGCCAATTAACTGGCCATAAACCTTGCCTTTCCACACTGTTTTGAATGCTTATGCACCATTTCTCTGTGTCAACTGCTTTAGATCCTATTTTGGCTTGTCGTTAGCAAACAAAAGACTGTCGGGAATATTGGAGCACCCATCTCTTGATCATTTTTTAATTAAGTAGCCATTAACTGGATAATGTTTATAAAGTGCTTTAAACATGCAGATTATCATTCACTATCATTATTAAACACCAACTAATCCTCTCATTATTTTGAATTATCCATTTTCTCCTACTTTTAAGCTAACCATTTGAAAGCCTGTTGACTGAGTAGGCTGACCTTTTAAGTATTCTTCAGTTTTAGATTTTTATTCCACACTTGGGGAACAACTTTAATAGGCACTAACCAAAATGATCCAAAATTGTGCAAGCTTTGCATTTCTCCACAGCTCTTCATCAGGTTAAGTAGTACAAAAAATCAGAAAGGGTGCAAAAACTAGGCCAGATATTTTGGCTGTGAGGTCTGCAGTTTAGATTCAGTGAAGATTGTATACTGAAGAAGTCACTGT
>NC_056522.1:155494873-155637445 GCF_019175285.1 Sceloporus undulatus | reverse complement strand
GCTCATCCTCTGAGTCCTCCAAGCCATCTTCCAGGCTGGGCATGACACACTGGTAGGTAGGCAGGTATCAGGCTGCACTGTCAAATGCCAATGGGACATAGAACTGATGACCAGTTTCCATCTCTGAAAACACAACTCAGATATCTGTTTATTGCTTTATAAATATATTTTAGCAATTTATATACTTTTTTCCTCCATGAATGAATACAAGGCGACATACCTGAGGTTCCCCATTTGTTCTGCTATTGAGATCCAAACCTGCATAACTTAGTTATGATGGCTCTATTGTGCGCCTATTGGCAATGTGTTGAGACATGAACTTTACAGAAGACAGATTTATTAAATGGATTAAATGGCATCGTCCACATAAGATTGCTTTCTGAACAAGTCAGGCTTAAATCAAGTACTTAGGGCAAGTGCTTACTTGAAAATAAATACCATCTCATTTGTGTTGAATTTACTTCCAAAAAACTGTGATTAAGATTGCAGATTAGAAATGGAGAATAGAGGAAAGGATTCTCTGTCTGTCTGTCTTTGTGTGTGAATATTAGTACCTTCAGAATCAGTGGATCCAGAAACACCAAGTCACAGAGAGAAGGTCGTCTGAACAATCAAGAGCCATCACCATTGTGGCGAAACAAAATTAATATTGTGTCATTTCCAGATTCAAGCACATGCAACAGGACTGGTAAACACAGACTTCCCTATGCCTTCCTCTCCACTCAACAAAAATGTTGTGCAGGGGATTAAAGGAAGTTTAAGAATGGGATAGATTGTGATGTGTGTGGGAGGGATTTTTCCTGAAACCAGAGGCACCTTCTCAAGAAGCTTCTGCCCAATCAGGAATACCCCCCTTCATTTTTTTACAGCACACTGTTATATTCAAAAATACAAGATGCCATTCAAAACTAGAACCTGACTCACCCTGTAATCCTTTCCAAGGGCTCAAGTGTGTGCTTTGTGAAGAAACCAGCAGACAAGTTTGCTTCCAGTAGTTTATTATGCATACTTATATCTGGATCTAACCCAGGAATTGTAGCTCCATATCATAGGTAGTGCCTCTTACGAAGAACAGTGTTTAGAATCTCTGATTGTGCCACACAATAGCCTATAGGTGTGTGGAAATGAATTGGTTGCAGGTTCAAAAAAACCCAGTAAGCCATTCTGTGTGTTGAAATAAATTTCAACTGTATCTCCAAAACTTTTGACAGATTTATATGACCATCCTTTCAGTCTGTTCTAACCACCAGCAGTGTGCTTAAAGGATTTTGGACAACTTGGCACATGTTCTTGTCACTTGCTGGGTAGCGATTCCCCCTCTTAAACTCGTAATAAATTTATGAGACTATTGTGTAGAAAAACAAAACAAAACATAGACGCACAACCTCCCATTCCTCTATGCTGTGGAAGGTTTTTCAATAGCCCGCTGACCTAGTTCAGATGAAACTTGGCAGGAATTCTGATGATTGTTTTTGCTACTTTCAGCTAGCAAACCAAGAGGGAACATGAACCATATCAGAATAAAACTTCTCTGCTCTGTAGCATTGTCCTGACTTGATACCTCAAGAAATACAAAAGTGGTGAGTTCAAAATGTGTACCACTGCGTGATGATAGTACCATGGCATGACTTCTCGGCCACAACCACATGGATGCCTGGTGGCTATTATAGCTGAGAATTATACCCTTTGAAAATGGGTAACTGCAGCATATATTGAGGTTGCTTGGCTGCCTACATCCTTACACATCTGTTGGAACAACATGAGGCCCAGTTGTGTGCTGGCTACTGCTTTGCTTCAGGATGTAGGTGGGAAGACATTTGATATTTAATGAAATACAGACCTGCACGAGTAAAACATTATAGCAAAAACCCTCTTCATCAGGAAGTCCTTTGTGGACACTAACACAATAGCCCTGGAAGTATAAACCTGTTAAATTACATCCAGGTATGAGTCCAATCCAGCAAGATTAAAGGAAAGGTTATCAATAATGTGCCAGCTTTCCTGTGTGTGCCTCCTCAGAATACCGGCTCTTATGTGTCTGATGCCTTTATGCTTTTAGAGGCATAATGTTAAAAATATGTGCTAATGACAGGATGAAACCTTTGTGAAAAGAATAGGCTTAAGTAAGAAATGGACAAATATTTGCCAAACCATCATTCCTTCTCAGTTCACAGCAGAGTTATACAAAGCCTTCTGATGGCTGCCAGTGGGAAATGAGATCTAGTGTTAACAGTTCTTTTAAGAATGAGGATATGAAGTTGGCTTATACTAACGCTAGTGTGTGCAGCCCAGTGCTGTCAGTACTGATTGGCAGCAACAAGATTTTAGCTAGTCTTCCATAGAGCACACATTGTGGAGTACCTGTATTTTATTTCCAGGGCTATAGAGGAGCTTAGAAAGAATCTTATAATGTAAGAATCTGGAAATTTATATTTGAAAAGTAATTATCTATAGTTATAGTTCCAAAGCTACTAAAGATGTTGCAGTTATTTAATTCTTTTAAAGTCACTTTGCTTTCCTATTTCTCACAATCGGTTAAAACAGTTGCTTAAATTACTTTTCAAAAAACTCACCCAAATTCAATACACTGCTAATCTGTGATTCCAAACACAAACTACCACAACACCCACCATCCATCACCAAACATAAGGTGACAGTGTGAGGCACAGCACAAGCAAGCCTTTCAAGCCAGCAGTATGATGTTGCAGCCAAAAAGGCAAATAATATTTTAGCTTTTATTACTATAATAGAAGATGACTAGCAACAACTGGAATGACACGACAATGATAAATATTGTACATTTTCCATGATGTTTCACATGTACCACTTATTTATTTACTTATTTTAAAGCAGATATATATTACTTCCCAACCCACAAGAGCTCCTGTTGGCTCTAAACGAACAGATTTCTACCCACTTCTTATCATTGGCTGAGAACCAGTCTAGATGCTTTTTTGCCTGCCCACATGTAGTACATAGAAGTTGGTGTTTTATACTGCATCAGGCCCTATCTTCCTTTGTTCAAGACTGTTTGATTGGCTGGCAGTGGCACCAGCTCTTAATGTTTCACGCAGAGGTTTTTTCCCCCATCCCTATCATGCCTGGGGCTGAAGGTCTCTCATTTACATGCAAAGCAGGGGTTCTTCTCATACTGAACAAGTCCATAATTAGTATACATACACAGAACAAATAATTGAAACAGTACACACACAAACATTCACATATACACTGTATATACTCATGTATAAGTCTAGAAATTTTAGTCCAACAATTGACCCCAAAAACATGAGTCGACTTATCCATGGGTCAGTGTAAGTACTGTACTTTAACCTTCCCCTTGTGAAAGGCAAGAGTGTAAACTGTCCTGGAAGCACTGACCTCCCTCTACTCTCTCATCTATTCAGTCTTTAGTGTGATCACATACAGTTATGCCTGCTGGAATTTTGTGAGTTTTGACATTGTTTTACTTTGCTTTAGATCCTTTGTTACATGCCACTAAGTCTTACCCTTGACTTATCCATGGGTCATATAAAAATCCATAATTTTGGCCCCAAAACCTGCCCTCGACTTATATACATGAGGTTGACTTAGTGTCGAGTATATACGGGGTAATACACACACACACACACACACAGAGAGAGAGAGAGAGAGAGAGAGAGAGAGAGAGCATGGTATAATGGTTTGAGTGTTGAACTAGAAGAGCAGTGTTTGAATCCCTGCTCAACCATAGATATCCACTGGGTGGCCTTGAGCAGATCACAGTCTTTCAACATCTGGTCAAGAAAAACCTGGAATAGGGTCATCGTAAGCTGGAGTCAACTTGAAGGCATAAAACAAATACAACATACAAAAAAAAAGCTTTCCCAGTGTAATACTGTTAAAACACAGAAATATGCAAACACCAGTAGAGCAACACAGAAATTACACATATAATTAATAAATCTATAAATAGAATCTGTAATTATTAGTATAGTAAAAGGTAAAAGTAGTCCCTTGACATGAATGTCTAGTCATAACCGACTGTAGGGGGTGCTGCTCATCTCCATTTCTAAGCCTTGGAGCCAGCGTTGTCCAAGGACTGCTATGGTGGTCATGTGGCCAACACTTTTACCTTTCCACTGAAAAATGGTATCTATTTATCTACTTGCCTTTGCATGTTTTTGAACTGCTAGAGCAGGGGTAGGCAACCTTTTTGAGCCGGGGGCCGGGTTGCTGTCCCTCAGACAACTGGGGGGCCGAAGCCAAAAAATAAATAATTAAATAATTTTTTTAAAAAATTAATTAAATAAATGAACTGGGACAAATGTAGGACAAAATTTTCAAATGGAGGACACATTTTTTAAATAAATGGAGGACACGTAAAAATTTTTGCTGATTTTTAAAAAATGTTAATATAAATGCATGTTTCGGAGGCTTCTATAGACAACTGCCCCCTTGCCCGCCGCTTGTTCCCCTTGCCTGCCACTTGCCCCCCCGCCCGCCTCCTCCTGATAGACCAAAGGCTCCGGCAGCAATCGGCGGCAGGACCGGGCGGGGGCCAGTCCCAAGGCCTTGCCGGGCCGCATCCGGCCCGCGGGCTGCAGGTTGCCTACCCCTGTGCTAGAGTGACAGAAGGTAGGACTAGTGACAGGAGCTCACCCCATCGTGCAGCACTCGGGCCTCAAAATGCCAACCTTCTGACCTTATGATCATCAGAATTGGCATCTTAACCACTAAGCCACCGCATCCCTTGTATATGACCCTCTAAATGTACTATCTATGTAGATGATTAACTCACACTCATGTTAGATATAATTCCAAATTTAACAAGATGAGGTTAGCATATAATATATAACATACAATGAGTGCTTGGTATTCATTGGGATTTGGTTCCAGGACATCTCCTGCCCCTCCCAAATAACAAAATCCAAGGATGCTCAAGTCCCATTAAATACAATAGCATACTAAAATAGTGTCCCTTATATAAAATGGAAAAATCAAGGCATGCTTTATTGGAATTTATTTTTTCTTTAATGTTTTCATGTGCTTAATCCATTTATATTCGGGGGGGGGGGGCAACTGTATAGCAAAATTGTTGTTGGTAACTGTCATCACATTGACTTCAACTTATGTCAACCCTATGAATGAGAGACTTCCAAGTCACCATTCTCAACAACCCTGCTCAGACCTTGCAGACTCAAAGCCATTGTTAATAGCAGTGCACTGATTTTACTGGTTTGGGTTAAAAAAGCTCCTCTAGGCACTTAAGGCCTCAACAGGTTAGCGATAAATGCCAGCCTCAGGGCAAAGTGGGGGCGTGGCATTCACACGAAGCATGCCCCTAAGATGCCCTGATGCTGCTGTCATGGCGTGCACCTGATCTCATGGAGAGCAGCATCACGGTGCTCCTTTGGTGCTGCATCCAGATGACACAGCACCAAAAGGATCATCAGAAGGTGCCTCCATGGGGACAAAGGTGCCTTTCTGTGGCGCAAATGGAAATGCCAGATGTAGTTGTCGCAACCCTGATCAGGCACTGAAAGGGGATGCTGCAGGCCACCCCACAGGGGTGGTCTGTTTTGCCCATAACACCCTGCAGAAACCTACAGGCTGGATGTTTTAAAAATGAACAATTAACCAAAGTGACTCTGAGTAAAAATGCCCTGGTGGTGCAATGGTTAAATGCTTGTACTTCAGCCATTCGCTCACAAACCATAAGGTTGCGAGTTCAGTACTAGCCAAGTGTGCAGGCTTGACTCAGGCTTGCATCCTTCCAAGGTCACTAAAATGAATACCCAGCTTGTTAGGGGCAATTAGCTTACAGCTGTAAACCACTTAAAGACTGCTTAGGTGGTATGAATCGGTATATAAATGGAGCTGCTATTGCTGTTGCTGCTATTGCTAAAAATGTGGTAGAAGGACAAAATGATTTTGTGGCAGAAACCATAATTTCTTTTTTTCCTTTATTTTTTATTAATGCAAAATTAAATATACACAGATTAATGTTCTTTACTACCTTGTATTACAGTGAGTCCTCTCTTTACGCGGGGGATGTGTTGCAGATCCTCTCGTGTAAGGGAAAATCCACCTATGCTCAAGCTCCATAGGAAATAATGGGGTGTGTGCATGTGGCAGAGCGGCATGCAAGTGCCACGGGCACATGCGCTATTGTTTGCCTCCCCAAGCAGCTTCTGCGTAACCTGGAAGCCACTTAAAATGTGTCTGCGCACTGTATTTCTGTCTTCCTGCTATTTGCATTGTATATATGGAAAATAAATAAATTTTCTACTAATAACATGTTACCATTTTCTTCTTATTTTATACTTCCTATGATAATATTTCTTTGTGTGATTGCTTCTTGGGAGTTAATTCCACTTCTGATTATTGTTATGTTCCTTGTTATCTTCAGTATTCTTATTGCTTCCTTAACTTTTCTGATCCTTTTAGTAGCCATTCGTCATTGGTTTTCTACTATTTCCACCTATTTTACAGTATTTGCTAATTGTTTTCCATTCCTTCACAATCTTATCTTCTGGTTTTCCATGTATCAGGTTAGTTAATCGATCTATTTTGACCATGTTCTGTAGTTTAAGTATCCATTCATCTGTTGTTAAAGTATTTGTTTTCCAAACCTGTGCCAAGAGTAATCTCCCTGCTATGATCATATATAATATTTTGGCAGTGTTCCCCCCCCTCCCAGCTCTCCTGTGCATGATTGTGCATGATTGCCTCCCCTACACATGTAAATTTACAGTGCTTTATAAATAAAGGTTAATAATAATAATAATAATAATAATAATAATAATAATAATAATACACATAACACAGCTACCATTTACCACAGTTCCCTCCTTATCCAGCAAGCCTTTAGGGTGCCTACCAGAATTTTGCAAGTTCTTTGGCATCATTTTCCTTTGTTTCATCCTTTGTGACATCCCCCTAAATTTTACCCTTGACTTATCTACGGTCATCTTAATATCCATAATTTTGGCCCCCAAACCTGCCCTTGACATATTGCAATAGCAAGCAAGTACATTTCTGTGCCACTTATCAGTGCACTCAAGAGCTCCCTAAGCGGTTTACAATGTGTAAATTGCCCCCAACAAGTTGGGTACTCAGTTTAGTGACCTATGGAAGGTTGCAATGCTGATTGAATGCTGGAAGCCCTGCCTGGAATCCAATTCACACCCTTGTGGCTGTTAATGGATGCAGTACCAGCATTTAATAACTGCATCAACAGGGCTCCCTAATATACATGAGGTCAATTTATAATCATGCATACACGGTAAATCTGAGGTCTGGATTTAGGATAGTAATGCGGTCGGCCTTGATGCAGAGCGTTCACACTGGCAAATTTCTCATGAAGCCTAACATTCTAATTCTAAACAGCTGAAAGGACATTAGGAGAGTATTGAATCTGTCTTTAAAATATAAAAAATGATTTCTTGAATTACTTATAGAAGACAAGGAAGCATTGTCAAGAGATAAGGGAGGGTTATTTTTCTGCCTGCTCTTAGAAGCAAGAGTTCTCATTGCTAAAAACTGAAAAAGAAATGAAATTGTTGAGGAAGAAGAATGCGTAATTATGGCATTCAGGCTGCAATACTCTTACCTGGAAGTAAGCAGTCCTGAACTCGATAGTAATTACCCTGAATAGAATGTATGAATTTATATAGTTAATAGTCACTTTAAACAAAATTATGTTCTATTTTAGGCCTAAACAAGGTAAATGCAATATGAACAGATTAGGAATGGGGAGAGCTTGTAATGAAATACTAGGTACTGCCAAGAGATTCCAAGATATCGTAGAATGACAGACAAGGTATTGGTAATGACAAACCTTTTCCTTTATTGTAGGATATATATATATATATATATATATATATATATATATATATATATAATTTTATATTAAATCTTAATATTTACGACTATGTGTCATATTTTATGGCAGGTAAATTGCAGATAGCCAGTTTCTTAACAGTTGTGATTTTTGATTAAATATTTTTTGGTTTAGAAGACTAAAATCCACTAAATGCAGTAACTAGATTTAAGTAGACATTTAAGAATCACTATACTGAAACTGGAGTTTAACAGTCACATATCTCTATATGGTGTATTTCTTGATTAGATTGACAGTGCAATCCAGCTTGTTTCTGCACAGATATGAGACCCACTGACATATTCATAGTGAGGAGGATAAAGGATTGAAGCCTCAAACTGGATGTTGGTATGTATATGTTATACTTTCTTTTTCTTCCAAAAGATAGTATTGGAGTTCTGTAATTTGTAATCCTGTAATCAAGTATCCTGTAATCCTGTAATCAAGCTTTTGCATGCAACCATAAAAACAAACCAATATAATATTCAACCATAGCTAAAATAAATAGCTTAATTGATAATAAAACATACAAAATAGGTCTGAGATTATATCTTGTCACCAGACAGGTTAAAATTTTCTCTCTTCACCAGGTCTAACTTGACATACTTGGCCATTCATCAGGGTTTTTTTTTTTTTTTTGAAGGGATAGCATCTCTAATATGAAAGATAAAGAGAGTTAAGGTGTTGAGTTTTTAAATCTAAATACAAAGAGCATTCCAGGAAAAAAATGGCATAAATCTTCAATTTTTCTACAGTCTTATGAACACCATCCCTGGGTGTTTGGGTATGTCATCATACCATCCTTTGACTTCCATTAGATGCAAAGTACCCAGTCTGCGATTAGTTAAAAGGATTTTAAGGTCACATGAGCAAGTAAAAGGGTAAAACCTCACATCAAATAAAAAGCTGCCTCTTGATTAATATATGAAGTCAACCAGTGTAATAAATTATCAAGGTCAATGGGGCTAGATCCCTTTAGAAAGAGGTGCTGAGCCCACCCAGCTTGCTGTTTCTTGGGCCCACTTTGTTTTCTTCTCGATAGCCAACCTGTGGACCCTTTCCTTTGGAACAGTTTTGAAAGAAGTGGCTTGCTCCACAGACTGAACACTCATGTTTGAATTTGCAAGGCATCCGATTGGAAACTCTCTGAGAGTAAAACTCCCAGCATAACATCCACTGAAGGTGTACAGATCCTTGTTGGGAATAAAAAGAACTGGTCTTTCTGGCCCTTTGCAGGTGACCATTGTGGGAACACTTTCCCTGTAAGGGCCTGGCAGGGGTCATAAGCTGCATTCACAATTTTGAATGCAGAAAATCTGACTGAAGGGAGGGATAAATAGCAGCCTTCATATGGAAAGCTTTGGAATAGAGCAACCAGGCTGGCCCTGAAAAATTGACATAAGCTCTATGAATTATGTCCATATATTGAATGAGGGCAACAGCATATATTGAATTGGCTGGGACCTGGCAATAAACCCTGCATATACAAACATTTCAAAGAATCAGTTATGCTCTACAGTTCTCTTTTTAAGCTTTTCTTTTTCTTTGTCAGCTAAATAATTTTTTTTTCTTTTGTTCAACTCTCTGTAGCTGCCCGTTTTTATGGTGCAAGGAGGCTGCAGCAACCAAATGCTGCAGCCTCCGTTCTTTTTAGTCCATGCGCCGGATGCCACTGTTGTGTCATTGGTGCCTTCATGCACACTGATGACGCATGCATAGCATGGTGACATTTGGACACTTCACTGTGCCTGCATCATCATGGAAGCCCCCATGTGGATGGGGCCATGCCATCATGGCACCAGAGATGCACAGTAGGGCTCAGGATTCCAGAGCCTAAAATAGGCCCCAGACTGCCACTTTCCGGCAGTCTGTACAGGACCTAAGTGTGTCAGATCTTCCTTTTTAAAAAACTCTTTATTGGTAATATTTACAGTTAAAATACAGTGCTTTATACATAATCTCATAATAATCTTTCCTTCTTCCCCCCTACCATGTTCTGATTCTACATAGCTACACATAATTACAGCCATTTATCATATATTCCTCTGATAATTTTTTTTAACATAACTACTTTATCTCTCATTTTCAAAATAATATTTTGTTTGGAATAAGAGGCAGTGCATTTTCTTGGCATGCTTTGCCAAATCTTCCTATTTGGACATTGTTTCACAACAGGGCACATCTGTGGCTACGTGACCAAACATCCCTTTTTGATATTGAGTCGATATCAAAGGTTGACTGAGGTGATGGAGGGCTGGTCTGTGTAGTAACTGGGTTCATAGCAACATTCCCTCTCAGATTCTTCATATACTCCATAAAAGGTTTCCAGGTATCCACAAATTCATTTAAATCCCTCCCTCTAACAAGATTGGTCGGTTTCACTAGTTTTGCCAGTTCCATCATTTTATCCAGCCATCCTGAAACATTTTAATTTTCTTCTCTTTTCCAATTGCTTTCAAAGACAATTCTTGTGGCTGTAACCATATAACATATTAATATTTTACATCTTCTTTCCATCAGATTGTCATAGTCAGTTATATTAAGCAAGTATAATTCTGGTCTAAAGGCTATATCTTCCCCAAAAATCTTCCGCATAATCAAATTAATTCTTGTCCAATATTTCTTTGCTTTAGTACATGTCCACCATATGTGGTAAATGGTTCTCACCTCCTGGTGAGATCTTTAACATTTATTATTAGTCCCTTTATACATTTCTGGCAATTTATCAGGGGTTAAATGCCATCTAAATAACATTTCGTAAATATTTTTCCATCAAATCATAATTGTAAGTAAATTTTAACTCCTTTGTCCATAACTTTCCCCATCGGTCCATATCAATATCGTGTCCTAAATTCTTTGCCCATCTCACCATACAGTCCTTAATCTGCTCTTCCTAAGTATTAAGTCTTAATAATAATGTGGATAACTTGGATAGAATGTGATTATCTCCTGAATTATTCTTTCAAATTCAGTAATTTTTTTTCTCAAAACCAAATTCTACCTCATTTATCTTAACTTAATTGTTAGTAAACCAACCACTGTATTTTAAGTCCTTTTTCCTTTAGTTCCTTTGTTTCATATTGTGACCATTCTGTTTCTATTTAGCAAATCTCTCTGTTATCCAATTTCCTACCTTGCCTATCTCCCTCCTATAGAATGTTTCCTTAGAGTTTTGGGAATTAATCTCTTTTTATAATTATCCCACACTCTCAACAATGTCTTGCTTACTATATGGTTTTTAAATCCTGAATTCACCCTAACTTTCCTATACCAAAGGTAGGAGTGCCAGCCAAATTTTATCTCATGGCCTTCTAATTCTAATAATTTTATATTATCTAACTTAATACAATCCTTTGTCCATAATAAACATGATGCTTCAAAATACGTATTCAAGTCTGGAAGTGCTAATCCTCCTCTGCCTCTGTCATCTATTTAGAAACTCTCATTTTATCTTTGTTGTTTTTTTACTCAGCCATATAAATGTAACCAAATCTTTTTTCCATATCCCATATGGATTTGCAAAACTTTAAAAACTTTTAAGAATTATGTCTCATTTTGCTCTTGGGCTTTGGGAAATAAACCACATCTGCTTGGGTACTCTTACATGGACTACTCGGGCAAAATTTTCAAATGGCCTGTGAAATGATTGATTAAGCTAATGAGAAAAGCATGTGGACTGTCATACTGTGTGGTGATGAAACTTTCCTCACCTGCTCCCTTCCTCACATGTTAGTTAGCATGCAGGGAGAACACTCAAACAGGTTACTGCATGCTCAAAAATGAATAGCAACCATGTGAAAGCAAAAGGCTGTGAATAAGTTATAGCTTAGATCCGTGGGCTCATGCTCATTTCTCCTCCCCCCCCCCTATATAAAAACACTGCCATTTAATCCTGCTGTTTCAACAGCTGTAGCTATTTTTACTGGCCAGTCTTTGGAGCTTCACACTATATTTAGCTTCCAGAGGCATTGTGCTCATATCAAAACGCAGGATGAAATTATATCTCAGGAGCAATGCACCGATTCTCTGAATAAGGAACAGCATTTTGCATGAAGAAAAAATAATTCAGACAAAATTATATGATAATGATAACCGGACCTTATGGTATTGTTACTACAGGTTGGTCATAACATGAACAATAATCAACTTTATCTAGTCATGTAAACCCAGTCTCAGTTCATGCCCAACATAAACATTTGCCACTAAGACCACTACAGCACCACTTTGGATAATGGACTCATATACAATCCTTTCTATCTGTACAGCTAGTTTGTCTGAAGAATGAATCCTTATTTTCTGCACAGGGGCTGCATCTGCACTGCAGATATAATGCAGTGTGACACCATTTAAACCATTGGTCCCCAAAGTCTGCTCTTTAAAGGACTTTGGACTTCAGCTCCCAGAATCCCAGGCTATTGGCCAACATGGCTGAGGCTTCTTGGATGTTTCATCTCCTTCGTGTGGCTGTGCTTAAGTTTCTACTTCCTTCACTTCAGCAGAAGATTTTCATTTAGAAAAAGGCAGTTGTTTAATGGAAAAGTCCACATTTTGCTCCCAGAGGGTCCTGGGTTCAAATCCCTGGCATATTAAATTAGAACAGGAAAAAACCCTAGACAGAGCTTGGAAAAAGTACTTTCCTAATGACTGGGAACTCTGATAGCTTTATTTTCTAAAGTGTCCAGATTTAATCCCCCTATGCCAAGCTAAGATTGTGTGAAGATATTCTATAATCAACAAAATTATGAATTACAATATGCGCAGCATATGCAGTGGACCCTGAGTATCTGCTGGGGTTTAGTTCTAGGACCCCATTGTGGATACCAAAATCCATGGATCCTCAAGTTCTGTTAAATACAATGGTGTAGTAAAATGGTGTCCCTTATAGAAATTAAGGTTTGCTTTTTGTAATTTATATATTTTTGGAATATTTCCAAGCTATGGATGACTGAGTCTGTGGATATGGAGGGCTGACTGTACATTAAAAAATGATGTCAGTGTTAGAAAAGAAATCTAGCCAAAAGTACTTGTCACCAGTGCTCATCATGTGATCAGCCTGTGTGACTTTCTGAGATTTGTATTAGATGGTCATGATTTCATGTCAGGGGTGAGATTCAGCTGCTAAAGTACATTTCATATTTTGGCTGCTCTTGATGTCTTTTTGACTGATACAGTAGATACAAAGTTAGCCTGTGCAACACACTAGTAATGGTTAGTGTTTGGAAGATATACTTTTTAGACTACAACTACAAGATTCCCAGTGCAGAATGGCAAGCAACTCTGGGAGTTTTAGTTATCAAAAGTAACTTTCCTGGGCCTTGGTAGCTGCTTCGGTTCTCTTTGGAGGTATGCTATTTAAATGATGCATGGATCCTAAGAGTCTGGAGGTCGCGCCAAAGCCACACTCCATTCCTAAGCACTGGAGTGCAGCTTTGGTGCAGCTTCCGGATTCTTAGGATGCATGCATCATTTAAACAGCATACCTCCAAAATGACCCAAAGCAGCTTTATTTTGGCAGTCTGTAATAGGCCACAATGTTGTCTACTCCTGCTCTAAATAGTGCCCTATGGATGGTGGATGATTCTTAGATAATCCCTGTTACTGGAATTCCTTTTCATCCCCACAACTACTAGCCCCATTCCAAGGACTCTTCTGAAACTTTAATACAGACACTTTTCAACAGTAATATTTTTAATACGAAATTTGCCATGGACTTCTTCTAAGGGTGAGAGTGTGACTTGCCCAAAGTCACCTTGTGGATTTTCATGGCTGAGCAGGGATTTGAACCCTGGTCTGCTGTAGTCCCAGGCTACAGCCACACTGTAGAAATAATGCAGTTTGACACCACTGTAACTGCCATGGCGCAATACTATGGAATTCTGGGAATTGTAGCTTGTTATAGTATCAGAGCTCTCTAACAGAGGCGGCTAAATGTCTCACAAAACTGTAGTTCCCAGAACTCCATAGCATGGACCATGGCAGTTAAAGTGGTGTCAAACTGCATTGTTTCTATAGTGCAGATGAAGCCCTAGTTCAATATTCAAGCAACATAACCATGCTGGCTCTCATGTTTTAAGATTATGGAAGCTTTAAAAAAAAGAGTAACTTGAAGGTTATGTAGCAAGCATCTATGAGCAAATATAAAGTTCTCTTTCATATTTGACCATAGTAATTCAGGGTTGGGAAGGGGATACCAGCCACAATTTAATGCTTTTGTTTTTTGTTTTACAGATGAGGCATAACATTATAAATATTCACAGTTCTTTTGCTTTATGCCGTGAAATTATCTGCTGACTGGTCAAGAGATAGGCTAAGCCAGGTTTCAAGACTTAAAAAAAAAAATTGACTATAAACTAATGAAAAAGAGAAAAGGAGATAGAAAATTAGCTTGCTTGACTTATTTTCTAGCGAACAGACCAGTGACCTTGAAAATAGATGTAGATAACTTCAGAGATGGCAGAATACTAGTAAATATGCAAATTGAAATACCAGCATGGGCTTATTTTACAGTTACAATAGTTGGAATCAAGACGTCTGTGTATGGGTTTAATGCAAAGATTAAAAGTTTCCTGAAATTGCTTACTTCAGCTTTTGCGCTGCAGAGGTTAGCAAATTAATTTTTGTTGTTGAGCTGACCATGTGCTT
This sequence comes from Sceloporus undulatus, assembly GCF_019175285.1. Classification (NCBI taxonomy): domain Eukaryota; kingdom Metazoa; phylum Chordata; class Lepidosauria; order Squamata; family Phrynosomatidae; genus Sceloporus; species Sceloporus undulatus. Next base: position 155,622,942 of record NC_056522.1, on the reverse strand, counting down.
TCTTGCAAGTAACTTGCGAATTGAAATTATATGTTCTTTGTTCTGCAAGGGGATTTGCTTGCTTTGTTTGTGCATAAATATAGGAAAACAACTACAACAAAAAATGGTGATGGACTATCATTATCCAAATTGATAGCAGCTGTGCTTACTGGAAAAAACGTTTCCCTTAAATCTGTTGACATGTTGGAAATAATAATAAAAAAAGAGGAAGCCCGTCACATATTATATTTCAATGCATCCTGCATTCCATCAGAGATCGTATCTGCTCAGTCAATACATTTGCTGTGTCATTGTAGCCCATGAATTTTATTTTGAAGAGACTGCCGTTGAATGATTACTGTCTTCACGTATCAGTTTCAATAGGGAATTTTCCTGTACTGGGAAGATTAGCATTTTCTTGACTTACAATTCTGAAAGATTTTATCTTGTAACTAGTGTTGACTATAGCTAAGAATGGGTGAAAATATAATTTCTGTTCATGAAACAGGTACAGCAATGAAATCCATCACAGCTGGTTAAAGATGGGCTGTGAGGGATTTCTGATTCACTCATGTCCCTGAGTGGCCTTTATGGGAATTTCATACCTGACATTGGTTACCTCCTGCATGAGATGAGATTGTAGGCATAGCTTAGAGCAGCTAGACTTTATTCTTCCAGGTGTTTTGGACTTCAGCTCCCAGAAACTCCAGCCAGTGTGGCCAATTGTCAGGACTTCTGGGAGATGAAGTGCAAAATACAAGGAGCACCAAAGTTTGGGAACCACTGGCTTAGGGGAAGAAGAACTCTGGTCTTTATGAGCAGGCTTTTATAACACTATGGGTGCCATTTTCCAAAAGTAGCCAACGCTCATCCTTCTGCACTGCCTGTATCGTGAATGATGGCAGATACATCTGTAATATTTAAGTCAGTATATATTTTGTGTTATAATATAGTCAATGGTAATGCCCCCTATTCTCTATTTTAATGATGCCTCCTATCCTGTACAAGGCCCCTATGCTGTATTAGGTTCTGTGAAGGGTTTGTGCTTTTTTGTTGTTGGAAAGGATTTCTGTGGACTTTATACCAGAGCTAGCATGTAATAGTGCAGTGATTCCCGAAATTTAGTCCTCCAGATGTTTTGGATTTCTACTGCTAGAAAATCCTTGGCCAGCTTGACCACAAGTCAGGAATTCTGGGAACTAAAGTGCAAAGCATTTGCTAAGGTTTGGGTAGTGGTTTGAGTGTTGGGGCAGGGCTCTAGGAGACTAGGGTTTGAATCCCCACTCAGCCATGAAAACCTATTGGATGACCTTGGACAAGCCACACACTCTCGGCCTCAATGGAATGCAAAGGCAAGCCCCCCTGTGAAAACATTTGTAAAAGAAAATGCCATGTTAGGTTTGCCTTAGGGTTGCTATAAATTGGAAAATGACCACATACTTTATACCAATCTGCCCATGAAGTCTGCCTAAGTTTTTCATTTGAATATCCCCTTTTTCATATATGTGGAAGTTACTGTCAGGTACAAAAATTTTATGGATAACTGGATCAAGGACACTAGCATGCATTTCCTTTTTTAAGGAAAGAGGTAAAAAAAAAAAAAACCAGTTCTCATTAGGGTATCTATGGAGCTTGACAGACTGCCCTGAAAGGGTGGGCTGGAGCCGCCCATTTTTACTCCTGATGGAGGCTGCACCAAGCAAATAGCGTGGCTTCTGTCAGGAACATCACACGTTGATGACACAAGCGCGGTGCTGCAATGTGTGCCATGCTTGTGTCATCATAGTGGCCCCCGTGTGGATGAGAGGCCACCATGATGGCGCCGCTGCTGCACACTAGGGCTCAGGACCATGCGGTTGCTCCACAATCCTGAGCCCCAGACTGCCCCTTTCTGTATCAGGCCTATATCATCCTGGCCTAAATGTGTCCTTTCAGCAGCACTTTGATGCTGCAACTGGGATGGCTTCATAATTAGATAGAGTGAAGGAACTGCTTCAGATGGGAGATGCTGCACCTTCCCAGCTATTGTCATAAACATTCCAGCTGTTCTCCACTATTTCTGGATAAAGCAGTATACACCACACAATGGTTGGGATACTGTAATAAGCAGACAGGGTATAATGCTCTCCCTACACAATTCCATGTTCTCTCCTTGGCCCAACAACTATCATCCCTGGAAGGTTCTGTGGCTCCTGCTCATCACTGAGAGAAACAAGGGTATCGCCACAGATTGTGTACACTCTTCTTTTGCTTCCCCTCAGAGCTCAGACCATCTGCTTCTTTATCATCCAATGGCATCCCTATTTCTTCTCCCCTCTCACTACCAGTAAACAACAGCATCCCTTCCTGTGGTTTGACAACTTCAAGGGAAGAAACTTTGAATGAGATACAAATAGCTAGATAGTAGCTCTCTGCATCACATCCAGAAAGAGACATACGCATACATAAGCCACTAGCAGGATAGTGCCCAAATTTTCCTGGCCCGCTAAATTGGTCTGCTGTCTCATGTAGGATGGAAGCTGATAGTTCAGCCAGCTAAATTATATATGACAACTGGGAGGAGATTTTGTCCCTTCTTTTTCTCTGTGTTTGGACATTATGTTGAGACATTGGTCAATGCTGTTTTCTGCAAAATTGATTATTACTTGCTGTAGCTTTGTGCATCAAGCTGGCATTAAAATGAACAATTGTACTGTCCAAACGAGAAGGTAACAACCCTAATGCATCATACCATCCATACCCCAATACTCCCAAACAATAGGAAGTTCTGGTGGCGGGACAGGAGAGACAGCCCCTTACAACATATTGGAAGCCTGTACTGTTTTGTGTGTGTGTGTGTTTGTCAAATCTTTTTCTTTACCTCAATATTACTTTATCTCTTGTACTATGTACTGTTGTTCATGAAAAACAATGAACATTTGAAAGTTCCTCCACTGTGAATGCCCTTTCTTGTCCTTGTCCTTCTGCCACTTTCTTCTTTGCTTTGACACGATAGAGTACTACTGGTGTTATGTGAAAATGTGTAGCATTGTGTACTGCTAAGAGTGGCAGGCTAAGGAGGTTATCACACACACCTTTAAAACTGCTGTTAAACCTAGAGAATAGCACCTTTGGCAATACTTATCACACAATGTCATCTCCATTTAGTCACTGCTTTTCTATCAGGTGTTGTTAGAGCATCCCTTTTCATTGTCAGGGAAAATCTGTCAATCAGCTCCCAGTCTCACCGCAGTCCCATTAGTCCTCAGGTGTGAAACGTCTGTTCTGTAGCAGTTTTAACATGGCAATTATGTGGTGTCAGTCTCTCCTGCTCTCCCCTAGACTTCCACCCCCTCACTTTTCCCAAGCAGGCTATTTTCCTCTTTTTCTTTTCTTTTCCTTACTTTTTTTAAAACTTAAATCATAATAGCATAACTCTGAAATTATCTTAAAGATAAAAAATAAATAACCTGAAAGGCAGGCTGGTTAGAGCATAGGGTATGAGGGTGGGGTTAAGAGGGAGTGCAGAAGAATGGCGGAAACAGGTCCAGTCTCACTATTGTGGAGACATGCGATAATGAATGCTTCCAAGCCAGTATGGTTCCATTTTCTTTCACTAACACAACTGCAGCAAGAATGAGACTTCTGTGACAATGCCGTATGACTAGGGATACCCAGGCTCAAACTTCTAGTCACCTTTATGACTAAATGAAGATTGGGGTATTCAGATATTATTTACTATATTGCTCCAGTGTAGGGAGAGGGAGATTGAGTAGCCTTTTCATGTCCTATCATTACTTGAAAGGAATGAATCTAAAGAGAAGTGTGAAAAAGAGTTTGTAAGGGTCCTCTCCATAGGAGCAAGAATCCTGGTTTTCTAGGTTATTTTTTTCTTGCTTGGAGTACCACTATGCATACTGGAACGTCTGCTGCTCAGACCCATTGATTTCCACATTATGAAACCAATACCAGAAGAAATGAATCATGTGCACTCCACTCCTTGCATGTTGGATCAGCATGGTAAGTAGCAACTGAACAGTTCTATATTGATTGGTGCACTCCGCAGTTTAGCTATGAAGATAATAAGAATAGAACTGATTTTTCAGCCTTACTTTCCTTGTAGGGGTTTGTGAAAATGCAAATAGAGAAGAGGAGTATGCATACTGCCTTGGGAAACATGGAGGAAAAGCAGGATATAAATGTAATCAGATCTGGGTGGAAATGTAGTGCAATCCTTTTTCTTTCAAAGCACCTGATTTAAGCAACTCAGAAAGAACAGCTGTGGCAGGCAATGCCTTTTAAATAGCAGGGTAACGAGCAAAAGCATTGAATCTTCTTTTGTCAGAGGAAAAATGGGAAACACTCTTCATTTATCTGCCTTCAAGAGTTTGTATGGCTGGCATACATAAATGGTTTGAAAATACAGCTTCGATGGGCAGCTATTTTTGCTAATTGCCAACAAAATCTGCTCAGAGAAAATGTCCATCAGGCCTCCTGTAAATTTTCCCATTCTTTCAGAAAGAAAATGTCACTGAGCTACACCCATAATAAGGAACCAAGACCAAAACAACATGAGGAACATACCTTAGGCCTGATACACACTGCCAGGAAGCGGTGTCCTTGTGGTAATAGTAGGGCTCGGAACCGCACACCTACTACTTGTGAGTGGTGCCATTATTGCGTGGCACCACCAACACGGGGGCTATAGGGTTGATGTGTGGGCATCTGAGCGCCCACATGTCTTTTAGCGGAAGCGGCATTGTAAGGGCTGTGTCGCAACCCTTACGACACCTCAAAAAAGAAGCCGCTCTGCAGCTGTGCCACATGGTCTGATTGCCATGGCATCGCTGTGCCGTACAAAAGGCCGTCGTTTCTTTGCCGGTCTGTACTGCACCTTAGACAGAGAAATTCTGCGCCAGTCCTGTAAAATATTTGAACAGGCAAATTTAAGACATTAAATTCACCAATTTCATTCAAGATTTACTAGATGAGAGGCCAAAAGACTAACCTGAGCCACTGTAATGTTGTGGTTGGAATATAGTATAGGTTTTGTGTGCCTTGTCTGAAATGTCAAAATTTGAAATATGCCAAAATCCCAAATTGTCTACATGAATGGCTGAGAAAGTGACACCTTTGCTTTCTGATGATTCAGTGTAAACAAATTTGGTTTTATGCAGAAACTTTTTAAAATTATTGTATTATGTATATACATTTATCTTTGGGCTATGCATCTAAGGTGTATAGGAAACATAAAATGAACCTCTCATTGGGGTCGTGGCACATGGTTGCTGCGGCCTTAATCCAGCGCTGAAAGGATGGGAGGGTGGAGGCTGCTCTACCGGGGTAGTCTGTAGAGCCCCATTGTCTTCTTTGTCTATATTAACCTGGAGACTTGATCCACACATCAAACCAGATTCAAGGATAAATAGGGGGGAAAAATAAGACTGCTTGTGTGAAAGAACAACAAAGATTGTTCCAGTGTTGCAAGATGGATACAAGTAATAAATAAATCAAGCAAAAGAAAGCATCCAACCTTCCTCAGTGTCACCAATAGAGCTTCCTCATTATGACTGCATATCACTTGGGGGCACAGGGTTCTTTGACAGATTCTGCTCCTCTTCTCCCAAGGGAAAGTAAAAGAATAACTAGCTTGCCATAGATTTCACATATTTTCTCTCTGTGTCTTCTAGAAGCTCCGAGAAATTGAACAAATGAGAAACACTAACAAAAGGAAAATAATTACTCTTAATGTGGGAGAGGCAGAGCAGTCCACTTCTCAGGGAACAACCTAAACCCCAAAACATGAGGTAAATGAGGAGGAAAATTCACAATGGCTGGTATCTGGTTATACTTTGAGATAGGTATGTCAGTCCCTGTATACCACTTTTGCTGCACCTGAAGCCCCCCCGCAAGTCCCCCCAAACCCCCCCCCCCCACAACCATCCAAATAATAATAAAAAACATTGACACACTTTCCTCATGTTGTTCACCCAAGAATTACACAAAAAACCACTGAGACATACTAAAACATCCTCAGCCCTGCACACAAAGCTCCTGAAGGCTCCCCCCACCAGCATCTCCAAATACTGTGAAGCCAAAGGCTTTCCCAGCCATCATCCATAGGTTTTTTTGTGTGTTTTTCGGGCTATGAGGCCATGTTCTAGAAGAGTTTTTTCCTGACATTTCACCAACAGCTGTGACAGGCAACTTCAGAGAATTATCTGTAGATGCCAGGTACAGCTGCTGGTGAAACATCAGGAAGAAACTCTTCTAGAACACAGCCTCATAGCTGGAAAAACCCACAGAAAAACTATCTCCAAATACTTCTTTATAACTAGAGACCTTCTCAGAATGGCAACAGGATGTGATCCAATGCCAGTTCTGGTCTCTGTATGGGGAAGGACTCCAGTGGAATTAGTGGCATTGGGTAGCAACTGTTAGGGTGTATGCCATCTATGGGGAGTGAGAGGATTAGAAGTCGAAAAACAGATCCCTTGCCCCTATGCAATTGCCCAGCCCTGGTCCCACAGGTTAGATGTGACATTCTGGTTTGGCAGTATGGGAACATAATTTTGGAGAAATAGTATTTTGGTCTGATCTAGTGTGGCTTTTGCAGAGAGAAAATACTTGTGTGTGTGAGTTAAATGTTCAAGATCCTCGAAAATGCATTGTTTACAAACAAAAATGCAAAGAAAACCCAATGAGCCAGCCCTTTCAATATGAACATAACACGTTTTTTAAATATAAGATTGAGTGGGTTATTCCCATTGTGCTCATTCATTTTTCCCCTGTGGTTTCACCCTGACCTGAATCCTATGGCTCTTGAATTGTGATTTAATTAGGAGGATTTTCAAAATTAATTTTGGAATGATAGTATCTCTGCTCTCTCTGTCATTTCTATGCATGTCTGCCTTCATGTGTAAAACAATGTAAACAAGCAATTTTGATGCAATCTGTATATGATAGCATTGTGTTTCTCTCTTTATGAAGCATTCTCCAATGCAAACCTGCACTCCTGTAGACTACTGCTTTAATTTGAACATCTAGAGGCTTGTGTACAGAATTAGGAAATACAAATAACACCAAAATGTGTTGGATTCTTAATGCATTAGTTCCACTTTAGAAGCAAGGCCAAGTGATTTAGAATGCCAAACTCTGTGGAGAAATTCAATTGAGGAAAATTTAGGTAGCAGTCCTACTTAATGCTCTGACTTTACTTGAACACTCTCTTGACAAAAGAGCAATACTAGTTCCTAATCTAAATTTAATACCCTAATCTTGTCCCTATTGATAACAAATGCTGACTTCTATTTATGTGACAATCCATTTCTCCATGTATGCTGTCTGCTTGCTGAAGTACCCTATTAAATAATAATTGTTGTAGTCAAGGACAGTGTACTTGTTCCACCATTTAGATATTTCTGAAATGTTAATCCACCTACTTGCAAAGGCTGCCATGTGAGTTTCTCCTACTGTACATGCAATTTATATTGGATGCTATCATTAAATTCATTTTCATTTAGTCCCTGTGCAAAGCAAGAATAAAAAAAATTAAAACTTTCATCAACAATAAAATTGCTTTTGCACTGGGCTGGCTATGTAATTGGGACAGATATGATGAGGAAGCAATAGAAGAGTAAATGAGTCACTCCCAGCAGGAGGCTAAGAACAAGCACTTCTTGATTGAAAAATCATTCATATCAGTCATTGTCTCAAAAATAGCCTTTAATGTTACTCAGTGGATTTTGATCACAAGCTGCTACTGGGATCTGATGCTGATGGGGCTGGTGTTTCACAGCTGATCCACTATGAGATGTTTGCCTGAAGAAAAGTGTCTTTCAGAGCCACTGAGCGGCTAATGGAGTTTCTAATAGGGATCAAGACTTTACCCTTCAGGTCAGCAGGTGTGACAGAATATTATTAAAATATGAGACCTTGTAACTTGTATGAAAAGAGCTGTCTCCATAAATCTTGCTGCTTTTCAGCATGGGTAACCAAATCCATGTGTCATATTGGGTGCTCAGACTATGGGGAAAAATAATCTGGCTGGATCCACCATCCTATCAACCTTTACACCCATTTATGATTGTAAGAGGACACAAAATACAAATCTTGGATAATTCATGGCAGAAAGATTTTTATTTTTATTTCTAATTTGTCCAGGGTTTCTTGCTTTTTGAACTGACCCAAGTAGCTCTGCCTTTAAAAATAACCTGCAGAATTAGGCAGTAGGAATTTTGATGTCCATGCTGAGCAAAGACCGATCCATAAGCCAAGTTTCTGGTAAAAACCAAACCAGATTCACCTCTCTTGTGGCTATTAGGTAGATGCAAATCTGGTCCTTTTCTTATATAGGAAAGGAAACACTGAGAAGAACATTTCTAAAAAAGACTTCAAGTGGGGAAGAAAAGCAACACATATTGATTTTTTCCTCATACATATTTGTTGTAAGGGAGGCAATATTAAGGAAGGCGAAAGGGATGGCGAAAATAGTCAAACTGACATAGAGGAGACAAGGCAAACAGTGCAAGGACCCAACAGTGGGAGGCAAAAAAACTTGCACAGGCAGCAAGTAAAAGGGAACCATGGTCTGCAATGTCTCTACACTAATGCACAGAGCATGGGAAATAAGCAAGATGAACTCGAACTCCTAGTACAACAAAGCAAATATGATATAATAGGCATCACTGAAACCTGGTGGGATGAGTCTCATGATTGGAATGTGGAAATAGAGGGGTAAAACCTTTTTAAGAAAAATAGGCGAAACAAGAAAGGAGGAGGAATAGCACTATATGTCAGAGATATTTACACCAGTGAAGAGATCCTGGACATCAATCATGGAAGCCAGGTGGAGAGCATCTGGATAAGAATCAAAGGGGAGAGAAACAACAAGGATGTTACGGTGGGAGTCTACTACAGACCCCCAAGTCAGACGGAGGAATTGGATGATATCTTTCTAGAACAGATGACCACACAGTCAAAAAAGAGAGATGTAGTAGTGATGGGCGACTTCAACTATCCTGATATTTGCTGGAAGTCAAACTCAGCAAAATCCTCAAGGCCTAGCAAATTCCTCACTTGCCTGGAAGACAATTTCATGGTCCAAAAGGTGGAAGAGGCAACAAGGGGGTCAGCTATTTTAGATCTGATCCTAACCAACAAGGATGACTTGGTTAATGGGGTGCAAGTGGTGGGATCATTAGGTGGAAGTGACCATGTTCTCCTGGAGTTTGTAATACAGTGGAAAGGAGAAGCCAGGCATAGTCAGACATGCATCCTAGACTTTAGGAGAGCGGATTTCAGTAAACTTAGAGAAGTATTGAGAGCGATTCCATGGTCAGAAATACTAAAAAATAAAGGAGTTCAGGACGGATGGGAGTTTCTCAAAAGAGAGATACTAAAGGCACAATTTCAAACAGTTCCAGTGAGAAAGAAAAACGGGAGGTGTCTCAAGAAACCAGGATGGATGACTAAGGAACTTTCAATGGAGCTAAGTTTGAAACGGAACATGTATAAGAAATGGAAAAAGGGGGAAATCACAAAAAAGGAATTCAAAGAAATAGCAGGCATGTGTAGGGGTAAAGTCAGAAAAGCTAAAGCGCAGAACGAACTCAGGCTTGCTAGAGAGGTTAAGAACAATAAAAAGGGCTTTTTTGGATATGTCCGCAGCAAGAGGAAGAAGAAGGAAACAGTAGGGCCACTTCGTGGAGAAGATGGCAAAATGCTAACAGAAGACAGAGAAAAGGCAGAATTACTCAACACCTTCTTTGCCTCAGTCTTCTCAGAAAAGGCAAAGGGTGCTCAACCTGAGGATAATGGAGCAGAGGACAGAATAGGGGAATTTCAGCACAGAATAAGTAAAGAGATAGTAGAGGAACACCTTATTAATCTAAATGAATTTAAGTCTCCGGGACCAGATGAACTCCATCCAAGGGTATTAAAAGAACTGGCAAATGTAATATCGGAGCCATTGGCAATAATCTTTGAAAACTCCTGGAGAACAGGAGAGATCCCAGCCGACTGGCGGAGGGCAAATGTTGTCCCCATCTTCAAAAAGGGGAAAAAAGAGGATCCCAACAATTATCGTCCAGTTAGTCTGACATCAGTACTAGGAAAGATTCTGGAGCAGATCATTAAACAGAGAGTCTGTGAACATCTAGAAGGCAATGCCATAATCACAAAAAGTCAACATGGGTTTCAGAGAAACAAGTCATGCCAGACAAACCTAATCTCTTTCTTTGATAAAATTACCAGCTTGGTAGATGAAGGGAATGCTGTGGATATAGTATATCTTGATTTCAGTAAGGCCTTTGACAAGGTTTCCCATGACATACTTGCAAACAAGCTGGTAAAATGTGGGCTAGACAAAGGAACTGTTACATGGATCTGTAATTGGTTGACCGGCCGAACCCAAAGGGTGCTCAACAATGGCTCCTTTTCATCCTGGAGAGAAGTGACCAGTGGGGTCCCACAGGGCTCTGTCCTGGGCCCAGTGCTATTCAACATCTTTATCAATGACCTGGATGATAGAATTGGGAGCATACTTATCAAATTTGCAGATGACACCAAATTAGGGGGAATAGCTAATACCCCAGAGGACAGGATCAAGATTCAAAATGACCTGAATAGACTAGAAAGCTGGGCCAAAGCTAACAAAATGAAATTCAACACAGAGAAATGTAAGGTATTGCACTTAGGGCGGAAAAATAAAATGCACAGATATAGGATGGGTGACACCTGGCTGAATGAAACTACGTGTGAAAGGGATCTAGGAGTCCAAGTAGACCACAAGTTGAACATGAGTGAACAGTGTGATGCGGCAGCTAAAAAGGCCAATGCTATTTTAGGCTGCATCAATAGAAGTATAGTGTCTAGATCAAGAGAAGTAATAGTGCCACTGTATTCTGCTCTGGTCAGGCCCCACCTAGAATATTGTGTCCAGTTCTGGGCGCCACAATTCAGAAAGGACATTGAGAAACTGGAGCGTGTCCAAAGGAGGGCGACAAAAATGGTGAAAGGTCTGGAAACCATGCCCTATGAGGAACGACTTAGGGAGCTGGGGATGTTTAGCCTGGAGAAAAGAAGGTTAAGAGGTGATATGATCGCCCTGTTTAAATATTTGAAGGGATGTCATATTGAAGAGGGAGCAAGCTTGTTTTCTGCTGCTCCAGAGAACAGGACCCGGAACAATGGATGCAAGCTGCAGGAAAAGAGATTCCACCTGAACATTAGGAGGAACTTCCTGACAGTTAGGGCTGTTCGACAATGGAATGCACTCCCTCGGAGGGTGATAGAGTCTCCTTCCTTGGAGGTCTTTAAACAGAGGCTGGATGGCCATCTGTCAGGGATGCTTTGATTTGGATTTCCTGCATGGCAGGGGGTTGGACTGGATGGCCCTAGTGGTCTCTTCCAACTCTATGATTCTATGATTCTATATAGAACAGGAAAGGATTCTTGAGCTAGACACTGCCGCTGCTGTGAACAAGTGGCCTAGTATCTCCCTTGTGTTACAGAAAATGGCTGCTTGTTCTTAATTGCTAGCCATCTGAATGGCCAGGAAATACTTGGAAGTGTGAGTCTCTCCACCCACCCAATAAGGAAGTTGTGATCTAGGCATCTGGATATGAAGCAATAGAACAATTTGAATCAGACTGTGATGATGAAAAACACAGAGACAGAGGTCAGATCTACACTAGTGAAATAACTTGTCCTTACTTTTTTTTTGCTGTTGGAACACACAACATTTGACAATTTTGAAGGGGACAGTGCTTCTTTTAGACATTAATGCAATTTAGTCTGATATTTTGGATAAAAGCTGGATTTTGCAACAGTGTGTTATGCTTTCTGAATTGGATTTGGTGTATTGGACAATTGGGCAGTGTGGTTGGAGGGCTGGACCCATTGCTGTATGGTTACCAAGGCCAGGTGATCATCTGATCATTCCCAACACCCAAGGTACCTCCCCCTGTTTATCTTCACTGGAAAGAATGGTTTCAACAGGTTTTTTTTTTTTAAATTGACTTTGCATGGGCTGTAGTGCATTTTGTGACTTCCTAAACCAGCATTTCACCCACACCATTTGCCTTTACTTTCATTAGAATGGTATATGCACCCCTGATATGAAGAAAAAGAGAGAGAGAGAGCTGTTTCATGAACCCAGGAGGAAACTATCGACCTAATCACCATTTCGGGGTGAACTTAAGGTTCAGGTTCAACTGAAGGAAAGCCACATAAACACACACATGTATGTATATTTTAGAATATTGCTCATGTGATGCAGGATAAGGGCCATGAAAGACAGTTGAAGAGTGCAGGATGAAAAACCAGGCTCTCTGACAAAAAATATAGGAAAGTGTGTGATCACAACTACCAGAGTGGCAGTGGCATGACCATCATGACCTTCTATGGAGAATTCAGCAGAAGTCTCCATTGTGATTCCACAATACACCCTAACCACATTTCTCGTAGCACAGTAATTTCCCAGATTCCTATGGGACAGTGTCCAAGACTGCAGCAAGGATGTGGATGTAGACTTTCACAAACTTTCCTCTAGCAGCCTATCGATTATTGATGTGAGGGAGGTGAGAGCTATTCTGGATGCTTCACCCCCTGATACTGATTCTGTTTCTCCTTCATGGAGTTTTAAAAATGTTCCATTGCTCCCCACAAACAGGCATGGCAGGTGGGGATGTTTTTGCATGTTTTATCAGTCGGTGATGCTGAGATATCTGAGTTCCAGGACCTCAATTCATCACCCAGAGTTTTGTTCATCAAATTCTCAGTCCTCAGACATGGTGTTAATTTATAGGGTGTCCATGATCTTATCTAGGGAAAATAGGCTTAAATAGTTGTGACAGCACAAAATAAAAATGGGTACAGAGACAGTTTGTTGCCTGTTTCATTGAATCATTTCCTGTATTGCTATGTATTATATATGTATTATCCTACTAGAGAGGCAGGCTAGCTCCAACAGGCCTCCCTGGAAGAAGATTACCCATCCATTAAGAAGCCAAGCCCTCCCTCCAGTCCATCTCCCCTGATCCAGGCCTTGGAGGTAGAGAAGCACTGCTGGCCCTCATCCCCTTCCCCGCCACCATTCCCTTCTCCTTCTGTGTCATGTCTTTTTAGATTGTAAGCCTGAGGGCAAGGAACCGTCCAATTAAAAGATTGTATGTACAGAGCGCTGTGTAAATGTTACGAGCGCTTTAATAAATAAAGGTGTATAATAATATATAATTAATAATAATAATATAGAATAAGTTTACCAAACCCTGGGGAGATTATCAGACAGGGATGAGACAGGGTCAGGAGCAAAGTGGATTGCTCTCCTGTTCTTATCCCATCCTTGCTCCAATCATGCAAAAGCATTTCAGAGACATCACACTTATCCTGACTTAATCCTGCCATTAAAATGGAATTGTATTAACGCAGACTCCAGTTAATACAAAATGACAGGACAATTCCACTTCAATGACAGCTTAATGACTGGATAAGCATGACATCCCTGGGGAAGTCCTTTGTGCGATCGTGGTCAAATGCAGTTCAGTGATGGGGCACTGTGCGAAGTTATGTGAAAATCTTTTCCTGATTGTGCCATAAGGACATTAAAAGGACGGGGCAAAGATGTCCTTTTCCCCATCTGACAATCTCCAGTGATATGCATCAAAAGCACAGAGCAGCATTTGTTTTGTAAGGGATATTTCCTTATTAGTACAATGGGAACTCCTCATAGCCAAGACAAACAAATAACAGAAGGGACAATCTGTACATTTTAACCCCCTCTGTACTTGTTTGAGGAGGATCACCATGAGCTTGTACACACTGGCCTGAAAGACTGGTTGGGGGACAGAGTTGGGGTGTGGTGTCTCCATGATGCATGGACTGGCTCCGCCACAGGGCGCTGTGATGCCGTGCACCGCACTACACAGTGTGTGGTGTCATGGAACTCCTCCAGTGCTGCATCCACATGGCACAGTGCTGATGGAGTGCCATGTAGTCGCAGCACCACAGCTATTATGCACTTTTCAGGGTGCAAAATGCAGCTTTTTTTTGCAGTTCATTTTCATGCCTTGGAAAGGCCAGGTCGGGGCCGCAGTGTGCAGTTGCCACACTCCCGATCTGGATTAAAAGGGGGCAGCTAGAGGCTACCCCTTTTGGGCTGTTTGCATAGCCCCTATGTCTTCACTATGTCTAAGAATATTGGTACATCAAAAAGGAACATGCTTTAAAAAAAAAGATAGATGGAAAGGATAGGGCAAATACAATGTGAACCTCAGCTTCTCAGGGTATGCACCCGAGGCACAAAGGAAGAAATAAAAAACTGATGTGAATATTAGATTATCTAAGTACGTGTCACGAATAAAAGGGAAATATGACCAATAGTGCAGTTGAACCCTTTAATGGTCAACTTAAAGTTATACTTCGCTGTTTGACTCCATAGTAGTTTTGCCTTCAAAATACAAACAGAATCAAAGGGAAATAGGACAAACAATGCAGTTGAACCCTTTAATTGTCAACTTAAAGTAATACTTCACTGTTTGACTCCATAGCAGTTTTACCTTCTAAAGACAAACATCTGAGGAAAATGGTCTGAGGAGGGAGCACCAATTTCATAGCCAGGCACACTTCTGTAAAATAAAATAAAATAAAATAAAATAAAATAAAATAATAAAACAAAAATTCAGCAGCTGTTGAGTGACTGATGCCAAACTGATTGGCTGCAAGACATAAACACAATAGTTGGCAAGCAGCCACAGAGTGATGGTGTCTCATTTTTCCATGAGGATGGCATTTCTCAAGATTTTTTCCTCTACTTCTGTATGCTTGGGCAAAGTGCATCCACAAGGGCAAAAAAAAAAGCAGAATGAGGCTTAAAGAAACTGATGATCTATTGCTCAGCTGACCATACTGATATGACAAAATTTTTCTACCAATCATCACTGCTTATTTAAACCCAAGTCTATGTGGGCTCCCTAGGAATTGCCATGGTCTGGGTTCCTGCTCCTTGTACCAATCCACTAAGACCCTGCAAATCCAAAGCACAGCATCAGTGGAGACATCTCACATAAACATTTGCTGTTTGATGACCGTCAATGTACAGCTACTAAAGAATTTTAAAAAAACAAAAACCTGTGAGTCACTTCTGTGAGTCACTGGGGGTTGGAGCTAACAGCCTACCTCTATAATAACTGCAGCCTGGGGCTTTCCAGGTCAGTCCCTGCATAGGGAGAAGAAAGAAAGTTGTTCCTGGGCAGCCATTTTGACTCAGTGAGTTTTTAATTTTTTAAAAAAGTGTGAGTCATTTCTGTAGTCAGAGGCAGAGCCAGAGGTTTATAGAGCAGTGATGGCAAACCTATGGCACGCGTGCCAGAGTTGGCACTCAGAGCCCACTCTGTGGGCACATGTGCCGTCGCACCAGCACAGAGTTTGCCAGAGTTTGTTACTAGAAAGCCAGAGGGGCATGGCACTTTGCAATAAATAAGTGGGCTTTGGGTTGCAGTTTGGGCACTTGGCCTTTAAAAGGTTCACCATCACTGTTATAGAGTTTTCACCATCAAAGAAGACAGAGTACAGAGACAAAGGTAAGCTGAGAGTGGTGTTTGAGGGGTTTTCCTTTAATTTTTATTTCTTTTTTGTTTTTTCACTTGTTTTCTTTAAAGGGTTTGTGCAGGGCTTTTGCTCAGAGGAAGTAAGCCAGAGACTTGCCTCTGGAAAGAGCTAGCACCCAGGAGCTCTCTAGATATCTATAGGCCCAATTGATTGAGCTCGCTGACAGAGCTTGGGGACAAAGGCCAGGCCAACAGAGGTCCTTTATGTGGGTGTTTAATAGGGGACTTTTTGAAAAAGGGAGCCCACATTCCTGTTTCAGTGCCTACTTAAGACTTCTCAATATGGACACAGAGGGAGCTCCTGCAGTCACCTGCAACACTTGTGGGATGTTTGTCTTCGTGTCTATGAATGTGGAGAACTTCACCTTAGCCAAGTTCAAGTTGGTAGCCCTCATGGAAGATAAAGACCAGCAGCTGGAGGCCGGGGTATCTACACTTCAGCATATTAGGGAAAAAGAGATTTTCTTGGACAGAATGGAATGGGCAGTCTTGGATGGGGAACACACAGAGGAAGTTGCTAGGAGGAGGTCACTTCACATACACAGCAGGTAGATCTGATCCTAACCAACAGAGATGACCTGGTTAATGGCATGCAGGTGGTGGAATCCTTAGGTGGGAGTGCTCATGTTCTCCTGGAGTTTGTTAAACAGTGGAAAGGAGAAGCCAGGCACGGTCAGACATGCATTCTATACATTAGGAAAACTGATTTCAGTAAACTTAGGTAAATACTGGGGGTGAAGTAAGGCCACTGTGCGGAGAAGATGGAAAAATGCTAACAGGGGACAGAGAAAAGGCAGAACTACTCAATACCTTCTTTGCCTCATTCGTCTCACAAAAGGAGAAGGGTGCTCAACATGAGGAAAGTGGAGTACAGGACACAACAAGGGAAATGCAGCACAGAATAAGTAAAGTACAGGAATACCTGGTTAATCTAAATGAATTTAAATCTCCGGGACCAGATGAATACTAGGAAATATTCTAGAGCAGATAATTAAACAGAATCTGTGAACATTTAGAAGGGAATGCCATAATCACAAGAAGTCAACATGGGTTTTGAAAAACTTACCAGACTAATCTGATCTCTTTTTTAAAAAAATAAAGTTGTCAGCTTGGTACATGAAGGGAATGTTGTGGATATAGCATATCTTGATTTCAGTAAGGCCTTTGACAAGGTTCCCCGTGTCATTCTTGCAAACAAGCTAGTAAAATGTGGGCTAGACAATGCAACTGTTAGATGGATTTGTAATTGATTGACCAGCCAAACCCAAAGGGTTCTCAGCAATGGTTCCTTTTCATCCTGGAGAGAAGTGACCAGTGGGGTCCCACATGGTTCTGTCCAGGGCCCAGTGCTATTCAACATCTTTATCCATGACTTAGATGAAAGAATAGGGAGCATGTTTATCAAATTTGCAGATGATACCAAAATTAGGAGGAATAGCTAATACCTCAGAGAACAAACAAACAAACTGGGGTCACCGTATTAGTCTGGCCAAAAATAACCTAAATCAGTAGTGGGACTTTCCCTTCTATCCCGGAGGGAATTCTGTGGAGTTGAATGGTGTGGCTGTCAATACACATTTAGTGCAAATTATATTAGTTAAAAGTGTCACAAAACAGAGTCGAAATGTTTCAGGATGATGTACAGTGGAGCTGAATTATTTGGCAATGTAGAGGCGATAAGAGAGCCAAGTTTTAGTTTAGTCAGGTAAAGTATTTTGGGATGCTGACTGCCTTTGTCTAGAATTTTTTAATGTGGGAGCAGTAAATATTGGCCATATGCTGAAGTGTTAAAGCTGTGCTTCCACCTACGCTCAACCTGTAGATTTGTAAATAAACAAAAACACTGCAGAATGCCAATAAGCCTTTAGTAGTCTTTCAAAAAGGAATAAAAACTGAGCCAGTGCAGCATCTCTTGAAAGGAATTTTTCACCTCTCAAAGTGTGTGTGTGTGTGTGAGAGAGAGAGAGAAAGAGAGAGGATGGTGGTGGTGAATAAAATTATTAAATGGACAGAAGTCTTAGACATTTTCATGTGTAAATCACATGAAAAGGATGAAAAGGAGCCACCCAGACCTGGTGGCAGAGCTCCACGCAACTGGAGGCCTTGCCTTATCAGAGCTTCTGATAGCATGGAACAAATAGCATGGGATGGTGTCCAGTTGATTGTGGTTACAGCTCTTTTTTACAGCTCTAAAAAGAGGGGATGGGATGGAAAGCATGACCTGGTTCCTTCATTTTTACTTGTCAAGAAAAAAAACCCTGAACAGATCTCCAGCTGCTTAGAAAGGCCAATATTTCTCTCTTCACCATGTCTGACTCTTCACTATGAACATATTGAGCGTTTCCCACCTCTTTTTGCCTTCATTTTTGTGCTCTGGATTTTTTCTCTTTCTTTTTTTATATTAAAACCCCCATAAAATTAATAAATAAAAAACAATGATTTGTAAATGAAAATTTTTATGTCTTTTGCTATTATTCACTTTTATTTCTGCTTATCTATTTCCTACTTAATATATATCCTTAATTCTGTGTTTCCATTCAGTTTTCTGTTCTTGTAAGGCCCCTTAAAGAAACCATAAAGAATGGTTACTGGTCATGGAATATTGAAAACAAATTGTGGAATTGATACAAAAAAAAAGGGGGGGGGGAGAAGAATGAAATAGGAAGTAAAAATAATTGAGATAGCTAATTTATGATAGAGCTAGAAATTAGAAAGACGATAGTAAGATTGGAATTAATAGAACCAGAGGAATATATGTTTTTCACACTACTGTTTTTTGTTTTGATTTTTTTATTGTTTAGTATTTCCCTAAGGTTATTTAGTCCATTTTTGTCAGTTTTGTGTGTGTGTGTGTGTGTGTGTGTGTGTGTGTATGTACTGTATTTTTGGAAATCACTGGGATTTTTTTTAAATTTCTTTTGGGGAAAAATTAAGAAATAAGTTTATTAAACAAACCAACCAACAAAGCCTTTCTGCTGAGGTCATTCATAATGAATAGTTCCCAAGACAATGGCAATTGGAGTATATATTTCAAGACTCATGGTAATATTGATAAAAGCAATCTGCAAGTATCAGCAGAAAATATATCATGATCACAATTAGAAATGCATAACCTGGAGTTACATATTTGTGACTGGCTCATATTCACAAGTCCTGCATATTCAGTAGTAAGAATGCATACATACACTATAGGGATGAAGAAAGTCCACCAGTTTGGACTTAGCATGCAACAGCCATTGAGGAAAATAAGAGTCACCTCTCGATCATGACACAGCAGACTGACATTTCTATTCCTCTCCCCTGAGCAATTTTTGGTGTGAAGAGGAATTATGACAGGGATCCTGCTTTTAGCTGTTGTACCAATGATCACTTGTGGGATGGAGTGAAAATGTCAGTCTTCTTTTTCCCAGTGAAGAGGATGTGTTTTACGGTCAAGATCGGGACAGTTGGGGTGAGAGATTGTATTTAGCTATGTAACTAAAGGACTTACATAACTGGGTTGCTGATCTAGAATCATGGTCAATATCCTTAAACCATTCATTAATTTTTAATATCCTTGTATAATACTAAGATACAATTGTGCATAAGTTATGAGAAAATCACATTATCCAAAAGGACTTGTTTTCAAGTACTGTAATGTTCGAATGGACTAGTGATGCACATCTTTACTTACTTCATCCTCACAGACATGGGTGAATAATTTTACTTGTTTCCACTATGCTTAAGATTATAAGAGTTTTTATACATTTTCATTTATTTATTTATTTATTTTTGCATTTCATGCAAAAAAAAATCCTTTCTATAGTAAAAAAAATGTCCACAGAAAACAAACCATCTATATTAAATACACTGTTTTCTGTGCAGTATAGAAAAAAAATGCAAAAGCCTTGTTTTGGTACAAAGTATTGCAAAAAGTCCCAAAATGGTATTTTAAAAAGTCTTACATTGTCCAGCTATATTTGACTAGTTTTCCTGGTGTGGCAAGATACCCTTTCTTATGGAAAATGAGAAAATTTGTGCGCATTCCTTAGATCTCTACAGTGAGATGCACATAAGTCCTCCTCAGCATTTTTCCTATGGAGTTCATTGGCTTACTCTGTGAAAACATGCCTAGAATGCAGCTAAAAGTGTTCTTATAAGGACCTTGGTCAGAAGCCTATCTCAGAAAAAGGGAAAATGCTTTTTGAACTTAAGATATGCTTGTAATGTATATTAGAGGTGCTTAACATTAAAACCAGACCTTGTTGCCATCCTATTAACATCAGATTCCTAGTTCATAGCAATTAGCAGTTTCTTGGGTTTAGCCCTCTATGACTAAAAGCTTCACTTCCAGAATCTTGTATCTCAGGCTGTATCCACATTGCAGATTTAAAGCAGTTTGACATCACAGTAACTACCATGATTCTATCTTACAGAATCCTAGGATTTATAGTTTGGTGAGGCACCAGAGCTCTCTGACAGACCAGGCAGAATACCATACCAAATTACAAATCCCAGGATACCATAGGATGGAGCCATGACAGTTAAAGTGGTGTCAAACTGCTTTAAATTATGCAGCGTTGATATGTTCTCAGGACTTTTTTTTAGGGAGAAAAGAATGTGAGGTTTCTTTCCTTTCCCCAGGGATTAGAGAGTGAAGATGGAATCATAGGGCCACCCAGTCCAAGCCTCTGCCATGCATGAAGACACAATCAAAGCCCCCTTGACAGATAGCCATCTAGCCTCTGTTTAAAGACCTCCAAAGGATATTCTGAGTTAGTGTGTTTTGTTTACTTGAAAAGAAAACATACATATGTATATGCGCTTCTACTTAACAACAAGTTGAGGTCAGGAGCTTCTTCTTCAAACTCATTATTTTATCAGCTGAATGTTTCTGACTCACACCTTATGTAAGTGGTGTTTTTTCAAAAGGTTTTCAGTTTAGGAGAGCTTGGTTAAGAGCAGGCAAAGCTGACAGTGCAATTACCGTGCTGCAGTAACAAGCTGTCTTCATCTGATACACTCACAAACAAATTATGCAACAGGTTATGGCTACTGGCAGAAAGAGGTATAGAAAGTACAAAGAGTTAGATCACAGTTCCAGTTCTGAGAACCTGTGTAGCCTCAAGGACAGCCCCTTTGGCTTGAAAGGAGTGCTGCTGATTGCCAGGTCAGGAAAAAGGAAAACTGCTATACAGGACTTCATTGCATATGAACATGCTGATCTACAGCCTTATCACATGAGAAAGGAGAGTTGAATTGGAGTGGAAGAGTAGTGGCTTTCTCAATCCTTCTCCATATGATGTCATAGTGCTCCCATTCTCTTCCCAAGGTTGTAAAAGTGTGATTTTGTTGAACTGATTTTTCCAGCACAACAAAAGATAAACTTTTACAACCATCTCCCTCAGGAAGAGAGCAGAAGCACTACAACTTCATGTGAAGAGGCATGGAGAAAGCTACTACTCTCTTGTTCCATTTCACATGCAATAAAGACCCTAGGATGCCTGGCTGGGTGGCTATTGAAGAGCAGGAGTGGTAATCTTTCATCGCAGTCCACTTGGGTCCTCTGTGCTACTGCAGGTGAGCCCTGAGGGACAGGTAGGTTCAGATGCAATGTTCTAACATTATTCCAATCCTCTGGCTATATGCTCTACCCTACAGTCTACCAGTTTTCATTGTGTTTATATAGACAAAGGTATTTGAGATAGAACGGGGATTCTGTTGGTGTATTGCACACCTTTCTAGCTGTCTTTTAGTGCTAACTGATGTGATCTTGGTGGCAGTGTTTGTTCTGCTGAGGGTCCTCAATAGCCACAACAAGGCTTAAGGCCACATGGCTTCCATGAGTTGTCCCAATTTCAAGGCTGGATTAAAGTGGCTTAGGCCCTAGGGCACTTCCAAAAAAATATTGATCCTTCTGCTGCAAACATGTGACCTATTCTAAAAGTGGTGACAGAGAATCTAATCGCTTCCTGGATTTCTCAATGATTCTGTTGTAATTCATGCTTTCTGTCTGTGTTGCTTTAATAATTTCAGTGTGGCTAACAGCCTGATCCCTTGTGTTTTTGTTTACTGAGTGAAGCAACACATAAACAACAGAACAGAATTATAACAGATGTGCTGGGAAATCCAGAAAGTGAGTGGGGGAAAAGGAAAAGCAAGCTCCACTTCTTATTTTAGCATTGAGCCACTAGCCAGTGAGGGACCTGGAGAAGTTGTGTCAACTGGACCATTGTTAATCCAGTTGGGTATCTTCCCCCACTCATTCCACAGGACATACTGTGAACCTGGTTAATGTGTTGGGTTTATTAGGATAATTTGGGTGGAAGGGGACTTTCTGTAGTCCCATGTGAAGAAAATATCATTATTTGCTGTGGTTTTGTGTCTCATTTGGACTGACAGGTTCTAAAGGAGTAGTGTAAATGGTGCACCCTGATTTTCTGACATGATTTTCTTGTCACTTCAGAAAGCAATTCTCTCAAAGCCCTGAGGAGGAGGAGCAAAGCCAAAACATTGAAGTGCCTTCTGAGCAGGAAAGGGCATTCCAACTGATTCAGTCAGTGGTTGTTAATAACAGGGATTACAGAAGGGAATCATAAAATCATGGAGGTGGAAGGAACTCCAAGGGCCATCTAGTTCAATGCTCTGCATGCACAAATAGACAGCTAAAGTATTCCGGAGAGATCACAATCCAACCTCTGTTTAAAGACCTCCATCACTTTCTGAAGGAGTCCGTTCCACTATGGAACAGTTCTTGCCATCAGAAAGTTATTGCTAATGTTTAGGTGCAATCTCTTTTCATGCAGTTTAACCCACTGGTTAGTGTCACAGTAACAGAAATCACTGTTATCTAGGACCTGTGTTATCGCAGAGGCATCAAGGTTTCAGGAAGAGAGATTCAGATCCTCTCCATGAACAGTGTCTAAAAGGGGGACAATTCTTTCTTAATCTAGCCAGTATAGGGTCCTTATCTAACCTGGAGATTGGCCAGACTCTTAACCCACCTGGCTTCATCCTGGCAGCTGGGCCTTGGCCCCACTCCTAGGCCTCGTCATCCCCCTGCCTTGTCCTGGCAAGGATCCTGTCTGGGCCTCGGCCCCTCCCTCAGGTCTCAGGTCTCTCCCTGGCCTTGGCACTCATTCCCATTCCTGGGCCCCGGCACTCCACCTGGCCTTGTCCCGGTAGTCCCCGGCTTTGTCTCAGTGGCCGGGCTTTGGCCTTGGCCCCAGCCCTGGGCTTCAGTGCTCTTTGGGTCTCAGACTCACTCTGCACCCAGGCTTCTGTTGAACACGGCCCATCTCCCGAGCTTTGGCCCAATCTAATTGGGCTTGGCATGAGCCAGATTGGCTGCAGCTGTGCTTTGAACCACAGGGTGGATCCACTGCTGGTTGCTGCAGAGCTGGGCCTTGGGAGGCCTTTGTTAGGCTTCAGGCTTGGGAAGGGCAGCCTGGCTTGCATCCTCCACCTGCTCAGGACCTTCCAGGACTGTGCAGGGGGGACCTGGTGGTTAGCTGTGTCTGGCAAGGGGCCTGCTACAGCTTATCTGCCTCTTGACACCACAGTACTCCTTGTGGCCAGCTGCAGCTGTGCTGGGCTCTGGGGTGGCCTTGCTAATTCTCTGGGGCTGTGACAGTGTGACTGGCCTGGGGTCTTCTAAGACCACAGGGTATTGCTCTGGCTTTGTAATTCCTGTTCTTTGCATGTTATTATATACTGGCACTAGATCTTACCTGAATTTGGAATGCCGTGGTGGGAGATAGGGGCTAAATAGATGCTTGCCCAATATCTGTGGCATAAATAATTGAATTATATATCAGCAAACACCTTGGACACCATTTGGGTGGAAGGGACATTTCTTGAACCACCTCTTTAGACCTTGTGACCTGGGCGGTGGCAGAAAGAAATTCCCCTTAGGTTGCCTTAAAGGATAAAGCCCCTCTTTAATCTTTGCAGATTGCGAGAGGGACTTTCAGGTTAGACTTCTTGATGTGGGCTGGACAATGAATAACCCAGATTTTGGGTTATTGGTGAGGGCTGAGATGTTAGCATCCAAATAAGCTGCAGAGGTGGTTTGATAGAAAGACACAGGTTGCAGCTTCTCCCACACTTGGTTATTCTTTGAAATGTTTGCATTTCCCTTAAGAAATTTATAAATAGGTCAATATATGGCCCAAATCTTATTTCTTATTTCTAGGGTTGGTCTGCAAATCTGTCCATAAGATCCAGTGTCAGTTCTTACATGTATTTAAAAGGCCGAAATCATGTATCTGCATGCATTCTGGGTTGTAAATTCTGTTACATCACCAGCACTGACATTACTTGCTATACAATACTGGATTTGAAGTTACATATTTCTCATTCCTGCTGTCAGACTTGGTTGATTTCCCAAACACAAGAAATGTGAGCAGGAGCCGAGGAATGGTGCAACTTATAGTTCTCAAGAACACATGTTGAACATGGTGGTAACATCAGCAGCCACCTGTTCACAATGTAAAACCACAATACATAGCAGGTGTACTGTGTCTAGGTGGGGAACAAATTGCTCAGCTCAGGGCTCCTTTTCATTCTCCCCACATATGTATCTCTGGGGAGACTTTAGACACAGAGAGGATGCTCTGAACATTGAAACCATTCCCTAAGGGAAAATTGCACATGCTTCCTGTCTCTTCTGCATCTTATAAATGGAGAAATTGAGAGAGAGGCTGGAAAGTAAAGTATTAGCTCTCTATATTTTTTGTAAAAAGAAAAAAAAAAGGCCTAATTTTTCATCTTATCTTTTACTTCTGTAGAATGGTCATTTTTTTAAAGTCATCTCTTTTCTTTTAATACCACAATCCATTTTGTTTTTAGATTATCAAATTTCTATCTCATCTTGCTAAGCACGAGTCTTTCAGGCAGTTAGCAACACTTTATCAGAACAAAACTCTCTTACACCCAAACCATTCTACTACTCCTCATCATCGGAGGATGAAGACAGATCAGGTGGTGGGCACTTAGCAGGTGGCCTATCTGGCCCCTTCCCCTTGAAACCCTTAACACCTGTTTTAGGACTCATACAATAGTCATAGTCCAACACAGAAACACATGGATATAAACTTAATAGTACAATCAGCATCCAAAGGGAGACTATGTGGTTTGGAGAGGCCTAACAAAGACCTATGAGGCCTACTGTGGCATAATAGGGCTTGCAGAGCTCTAATTAGGGCATTGAGGTCTGTCAAGGCTTAAACTGGTCTATGGACCTCAGGAGAATGTAGGACTACAAAGGCCTAATTGATCAAAGAAGTTACAGAGACCCTACTGCAAATCAATCATGGAATTTTCTTGGAAAGATTTCTTCAGCGGAGACTTGCCATTGCCTTCCCCAGAGGGTGAGAGCATTTGACCTGCCCAATGGTTTTCCATGGCCAAATGAGGAATCAAACCTTTGCATCCAGGTTTGTAGTCCAACATTCAAACCACAATGCCATGCTGGCTTGCAGAGATCTAATTAGTGCCTCCTAGGCCTGTGGAGACCTGATCCTGTCCTAATAGGTGTGCAGAGGCTTTAATAAGGCCTACCAGGAAAGCAGATTAGGCCACAAATGCCTAATCAAGGAGCTATGAGATGTGTGAGAGCTCATGAGGTCTGCAGAAGCCAAATGGAGCTCATGAGACCTACAGACGCCCCCAGGAAACTGTGAGGCCTTGTAGGCTCACACAAGGTTTACAAACCCTGTGAAGGCCTAATAGGAGCCCACTAGGCCTATGGAGGTCCAGTCAGGGCCTACACAGTCTACACTGGCCCAGCATTGTCTAGGAGGTCTGCAGGAGCTAACTAGACACATGAGGTCAGCTTACAGCCTATGGGGGGGCTAACAGGGGCTTACAAGGCATAAGGCCTGTGGAGTCCTACTTGGGATTCAAGGTGTCCCCCCCAACACACACTTGCTAACATTTGTTAGTTCAATACCACCATTGAACCCAGATGGTATCAATCTCCTAAAGCTACTCAGTACTAAAGCTATTCAGTCAAAAGCCCAACCTCAAAGGAAAGGTCGTACCCATTTGCCCTAACGACCATAGCACCATAGTAAAGCACCCAAATAATTTTTTATAGCCTCAGGATGTGGGTAGGACCGTGTCACTGTTATCCCTGCATTCACTTTCCAACGCTCCCACCGATCACTGGATCCACAGAAGATGCAGATGGGGTGGACAAAGCCTAATAAACCCTGTGCATCAATGTCATGTTACTGTGTGTCCTGACCTTCTACTGTCTCATCCCCCTTGGAACCAACAAAATTAATTCCTCCCCATGGTGCTATATGCCATGGTTCTGGAACTGGCTTCAAAATACATTTTTTTAAAATGCTCTCAAAATTGTTTAGGAAAAAAAGGGACCTATTTCTGGCCTTGTGCTAGGAGCTAGAAATAACATAAGAATGGAAAAGCTATAAATCCTATCATTCTCACCTGGCCACCAGAACAATTATGGGGTAGTTTTAGCTATTGTAGTATAAAAATATTGCAAAGCTTCAAACAGCGAGTGGAGAAGAATTCTGAAGCTGATTGTCTCCTTAATGGGAAAGACACAATGATGAGAAGACAGGATGAAAAAGCAGAAGGCTTCAGAAGCCTAGAATTAAAGAAACCAAGGTGCAAGCTTAAAATCAAAATGATACCTTGAATGTCAAGCCACATTATTATTTTTGTCTACACATAGATAATAGGGCTTAGAGAGGAAAGTCAAAATTACAAGGAGGAAAAAAAACCCACACCAAACACACAAAAAGAAATAATTTTCTATTCAAAACAATACAAAAGTACAACTAACACATACTGTGCATCTTTGTTGAATTTAAGCACTGAGGCAAGTCAAGAAGCTATAAGATTCTGTTTCAGGAAGGTCAGGAATGGATATTGAAGTATAATGAAGCAGAACTTTTCTGAAGAGGTCTTTGAACTCTTATGTTGTCTGTGGCAAGTTTATGCTTGCCTACAAAGCCACTAGCACCATGGACAGCATCACAAGGAAACTAAAGAAAAATCCAGGTCTTAAGTCCATCATTTTCTAAACTGTTCGGTATTTTAGGAAATGACTTGATCTGTATGGTCTGCTGTGGCCTAAATAGCCTAAAAGCATGTGATCCCATCTAATCTTGAAGCTAAGTTGGTTTGATCCCGGTTAGTACTTTAATGGGAACCCACCAATGACTACCAGGTGCCATAGGCTATATTTCAGAGGAATGGACCTGCAAAAGCAAATCTGAATATTCTTTGCTTTAAAAAACCCCTATGAAATGCATCTCTATATGACACTTGTCTTGAAGGCACATGCAGACACACACTGCTGATTATATGCTGTAATACTATTATTGATTTTGTTTAAAAGAGACATATTAATTGCATTTTAAATTGCATACTATTTTTGTGGTTTAGAATATATTAGTAATAATGCATAAAAATTACAGATAAAATCCCAGTGAAAACAATCAAGAATATTGAACCAATGCACTTGCCATCATAGTGTAAAAAGCTAAAACAACTCTGTAGTGATTAAAACAGTAGACTTAAACATATTAAAATACTGTGCTATGGTGAAGATAAAAGAGAAAACATTTCAGGAAAGCAGATGAGGCCCTGTACATCACAGTGAAAATCCTGTGTTGGGGTGAAAGAGAATGGAAAATATGGAGGAGGCTTGGTAAACTGGGGATTGGGGGAGGCCTTACGTGCTTGTAAATAACATGTTGGAAAGTAATTCATTCCATGGCTATTTAGAAATACCTTTGATGCACACACATCCACAAAATTAATACCATGCATAACCAAATACTATATACAGTTGGCCCTTCTTATACACAGATTTTTTATATACAGATTCAAGCATCCACAGTTTGGAAATGTTCCAAAAAAATATAAATTTCAAGTATCAAACCTTGATTTTCCATTTTTTATAAGTGACACCATTTTGATATGTCATTATATTTAATGGGGCTTGAGCATACATGGATTTTGTTATACACGGGGGACCTTGGAATCAAACCCCAGCGTATAACAAGGGTCCACTGTATAATGTATTGTCCCTATAGGAAGCTGCTTCATATGAAGATCCTAAAGGATACCTCAGTGGTTCTCAAACAGTAGGGCAGGACCATCAGAGTGTGTATGTGAGGTTTCCTCATGGGAGTGTGAGACTTGGAGGGCCCTGATCCATTCCCTCCTCATCCTCTTCCCAAACTTTTTTATGTGTAAAATTTACACATGTTGAGCTAAATATTGAATTTACTTAAACAAAACTCTTCTAATTCAAACATTATTATTTGCTTATAAAATGTTAATCTACATGAATATACATGAATCTATGAAAGAAAATAAATGTATGAAAGAAAGAAAGAAAGACACACAATAAGGAGGAGTGAAAATAGGAGGAATATCAACAATCTTAAGATATGCAGATGACACCACAACACTAGCAGAAAACCTCAAAGGCCTGGAACATCTACTAAGGAAGAGCAAAGAAGAAAATGCAAAGGCAGGCTTAATGTTGAATGTAAAAATAAAATAAAAATAATGACCACTGAGGACCTCCATAAGTTCAGCCTAGAAAATGAAGATAGTGGCAGGGTTAATAATTAGGTTTGAGGAAAGTATTCCAGAAGAAGGACTGCATGAGGGTCCTGAGTAACAATAACCAATATTCTCTGAGGAGAGTTGTGTAAAGTAAACATTGTAAGAAAGTGGAAACTAAGGAAGGGAAACCTTCAAGTGAAACAAGTAACACAAATGCATGAAGTAACAATGGGTTTTTTAAATCAAAAATCAATTTAAAAGGAATAAGAATTTAAAAAAATAAGAATTTTGACAAATAAATAGCAAAACTACAATTGTATTAATTTGTATGTACAAAGAACCAAGCAGATGCACAATGAATTATGGAGAAACTGATAGAACAAAAGAATTGCCATGGTGGCCTGGACAATGGCAAAAAAAGAAAGTAGACTTAACAGCTGTCACCCAAAGACAAAGTGTATTTGAAGAATTGCAAATAGTTAATGTTAATATTTCTGTTAAAGGTTATCAGACGAATGTTGAATTACAGAAAACTATATGATTATTCAAGGCAAGCAGTATATTGTCAGACTTTTAGACTGTCAGTAAATGTTCAACATTAGTAAATAATAAATATTGTTTTAAGTACAAACAATAACAATTTTATATAGATATCTGAGGAAAGAAAAGTCCATGATCCAAGAAAAACCCAGATAAAATTATAGACTTCATTGATGAGTTTATCTCTATACAGCCAGACCTATGCTTCAGAGTCAGCAGCCATAGAATGAGAAAGCATGACTTCAGAAAGAACACTTACATCGTACATTTACATCTCTTGCCTTACATGTAAAAAAAAAAAGGATGCAAGGTAATTTTTTAAAGATATGATTAAATAACTGATAATTCTTAGGATCTATTCAGAAGGAGTAAGACCCTGGCATCAGATTTTTGGGTAAATTATATTCCTGAAATTTTTATATGATGTGATACGGTGGGAATGTCAGATTTTTTATTGTTAAACACACACCATCTGAAGCTCACCAGAGGCCTGAGAACATGCTGGCTGACAGCTATGGAGCTTGGTAAGATCTTGGAACTTAGACAGATCTCTCCTTTTAAGTCTCCTTTGAGGCTCCTGATATACCTCCTTTTGTTTCTTCACATTTCTTCTTTGGGTATCAAGACTAAAAGGCTTTGATCACAATGACTAAGATTGTGAAGTCTTAATTTTTATGTTTTTAAATTTTTTTGCTAAGAAACCATGGTTTTAGCCTACATGTGTGGATCTTTTCTGTCACAATTTACAGGGGGTGCATGGAGGTTCTTTAATAAAAATAGAAAATGGATTCAAGGTCCTCCCACCCTCCACACACACACACTTGCTAACATTTGTTAGTTCAATACCACCATTGAACCCAGATGGTGGCAATTTGTGATACACTCTTTGGATGGAATTTAGGCAACACTGTAGGAGGTTAACTAGCCTGAAATACCAGAGCTATAGATTGATGATACTGAAGAAAAGCACATATGTGACTTCAGAGCCCAACCTGTGATGTTAATGCTGTTCCAAGATATAAGCTGAGACAATGCACCAAGGTCAGGAATGAAGTTCAATACTATACCTGAACCAATATTTCTCATAAAGACTTTTATTGTTAGAAATTTATAAACTTAAAGAAAATGAAGCATGGCTTGTTTTACTCAGAAATAGTGATGCTGAGCTGGTTTACCACTCAAGTAGGTGAACACACATATCCTTTCTTCATAATGCTCCACTAAATAGAAAATTAAGATAGTATTTTATTCAGAAGCATGGAAAAATGATCTTTTGGAGTACAACTCCCAGAATACCCCAGACAGCATGGCTGTTGGCCAGGGTGACTGGGAATTCTGGAAGATGTAGACCAAAAAGTTACTTGCCATTACTGAGACAGTAGTTAAGACTGACTTTCTTGGCATGATAAGAAAGTACCGCAAGCATTCTTCAACTCCCTCAACAGATCTCACTTCTTGTGCAAAATTGAGATGCCAAATCTTCTTTTTTCCCATCACGATTTCTGCAATTGTTGCCAAGTATATTTCATGTAAAACCTCTTGGCTAGGGATAGAAATAATATTTAAAATTACACAAAGGATGTATAAGATTTTTTTTTCCAGTGTTGAAAAACTCTGATGAGAAGAATCCTGGAATGACAAGATCTTCTCTGTTAAACTGCTATGTAGGAAACAGTTTCTATGCAGGAAACAGCAGAACAACCAGAAAAGAATAATACTTTGTGTAGACTTTTTACCATACATCAAGGAGTAACAGACAGAACAGAGAAACCGATGAGGAAACACAACCTCCAAATGATCTACAGACCGACCAAGAAAATCCAGCAAATGCTGTGCTCAGCGAAGGACAGGAGAGACCCTCTCATGGTGGCAGGAGTTTACTGCATACCATGCAGCTGCGGATAAGTCTACACAAGGACCACCAAACACAGTGTTCAAATGCAAATCAAGGAACATGAGACTGCAGACTGGATCAGCCAGAAAAATCAGCAGTAGCAGAACATGTTATAAACCAACCTGGGCATAAAATGCTATTTGAAAACACTGAAATTCTGGACCATGCCAACAACTATCCTGTCAGAATGCACAGTGGAGTCATTGAAATCCACAAACACCTGGACAACTCCAACAAGAAAAAAGAAACCCTGAAAGTAAACATCAAAATCAAGACTCAGTACATGCAAATTAACATCACACAGCAGAGAATGGATCACTAATTAAATAGACACAGTCCTACTTGCATATCCTCCCACCCTGAGGCCTTGCTATTGACCAACAGGCCAACACACAGATTAACATGTAAAACATTTCCTCTCAACCAAGGGTCACACATTATATACCCCACACACCTCCATGCCACCATTCTCAGAAGATGCCAGCCATAGATGCAGGTAAAAGATCAGGAATAAATTCTTCCAGAATATGGCCACATAGCCTGAAAACCCCACAAAAAACTATAGCTGTAACCTCTCTTAAATTCATTTTTATTTTTGCATTATAGCCATTTTCCATCTTGAATCTAGTTCATCTTTGCAAATTGATAGTAGCAACAATCGATAACTAGCACAAATGAATGAGATGAAATAGATTAATCACTTTAAATTAGGCTTCCATATTGGCTGATATTTCTCAAAACCCAATACATGGTCGTGACAAGAATTCACATATTTGGTTTATGAGTTAAGTAATCATGTGATTTCCATGCATCCACAACTCGGATCTGATTTCTAAGTAGATGAATAGAACTCTTGGGAAGAAATCTGAATGCCAAAGGAATCTATTTGGTAAAAATGCTAGGCAGGTGTTTTATATTGCATCCAGTAAGAAGTGACTGAACAAGGAGTAATGTGATTTTTTAAATTTGTTAAACTTTTAACTTTTCTATTTCCTGCCTCTGTCTCCCTTCCAGTAATTCACATTCATTTTCTCCTTCTGTTAAATCTACTTTTAAGGTGTCTATTTCAGCATATAGTTTCCTATTGTTTTCTTCATCTCTTTTTTTAATCATTTTTTTGTTTCCTTCATTTCCCAAGCTATTTTGTTCCCTCGCAGTTTGTATGTCTGCACCTTTGTATCTTATCAACATTACTTTTAAATCATCAATACATTTCCCTTTTTAAAGCACAAATTTCTGCCATTTTCATCATACGCTTATGGTTGAAATAACCTTCTGTTTGGACCATATTTCTTTTTTAAAGACACTCTTTTAGTTGTAATGTACATTTTGGATTGTATCTCATTATGCTTTAATGGTGAGGTTCATCCACCTGTCCCACTACTGTCAGCAAATGTGTTGGTCACCTCCAGTCCCATTGCTATGGCCAATAATGTGGGGACCTTCTAGATACACATCATTCCTGTGTGAAACATTGGCCCAAAAGGCAGTCCGCGCTGCAAAGAAGGAGCGTGAAAATTGCGCTCCTTCCGGCAACCTGGAAGAGACGCCACAAGTGCCAAAGCGCGCATGTGCAGACGCAGAGTGTCCGCTATGTCAAGATGGCAGCAGCCGTGTGGAATGGCCGCCACCATCTTGTACAGACTCGGTCCGTGATAGGGGTAAGTGCATGTGTAAGCCATGCACTTACCCTAAAGCTAGTACGTCCCCAGGACGTACTAGCTGCACGTATGTAACGGGCCTCAGTTTGCTTCATTGGACCTCTGGACACCACCATCCTTCAATAACTGTTGCCACCACAGACACCCTATTTCAAGCATTTCAATATTCCTTATGTAACATTGCCTATAGCAGAAGTATATAATAATATAATATAAACGTTAAATGGAAGTTCAACATTAAGTTTAAGATTATTCATTTAACACATCTGTCTTCCTAACTTCCACGCTCATCTCTCTCACTCACTCTGATTGTCATACACCGAACTCTTAAAATCCTATATATCTACTCAGCCAATTGCCAGTCACTCCCAACATTTCATATTCCAACCCTCCTAACTAATCACTTGCCTTATTACATTTACTATACATTACCTGCATAGCCATGCCTTACCTTCATTTCTCTTATAAACATAACAGCATTTTTAAATATAAATCTAGAACATTGCCAGCAAGCCTAGTGAAATTGTTTGCAATGGATTAACTAGACATTGTGGTCACCAAATAGTGAAGGAAGGCTGACTTGCACCAATGATGCTTATTAGCTTGCATGCAAGTGATAGAATGGATCTCCTCTGGGTTTACTCCAGCAACCAAGGGACTAAAGCTTATTACCAAAATAGATTCATCATCTCAGATAGCTCCTGAACAATTTAAAGCAAAATCCAGAGTGGATTGATTGATTGACTGATTTCATATCCTGCGTTTCTCCCAATATGTGTGTGTGCATGTGCTTGCACACCTTCAAGGCACATGTCAAAGCTTGGTGCCCCCAGGAATTTCATAGGGTTTTTGTAAGCAAGGAAATCCTATTTCCTCTGAAATATAGTGATTTGTTGGTGGCCTCCCATCCAAACTGATTCCCCTGCTTAGCTTCAAAGATCAGATCAAATCTGGTGCCTTGAGGGCATTTAGGCACTCATAGGGATGCAATATAGGGTTTCACCACTATTAACACGGGAATCACTCAGGCTATGATGAAAAAGTAGTAAAGAATTTTTTGTTCCATTTCTTTTCCTCCTGAGGAACCATCAAAATCTCAAAAGAACATTTTGCAAATGTCATTCACAACAGCCATTTGGAGCAGCAGATAGGTTGCTAGCTTTGATCTGTGGGAAGAAGGGGGCAGTCATGTTGGTTGGAAATAGCAGTTGCTGTCTGATATTTACTTGAGCTCCAGCATCACACCTGCAGTTGAGCCACAACTTGAGCCTATCCACTAAGGGCTGCAGAGACCCAAGTCTATACATCTGGAAGAACCATATCCTACCACACAGGGATCGCATGTGTCCCCACACCTGACAATCAATGCATGCAAGAAGTTTGGAGAAATCATCCAGTGGAAAAAGCTGGTCACTAGGCTCCTGATGAAAGGAATGATGCTAAGGACTTTCACTCATCAAGAAGGAGCAAAATTTGGCTCTGGAAGACTATTATTTGAGATCAGAACATGACAACAAAAAATCCCAACGTAGTCTTTGCTCACATGAGCATGAACATAATTTCATTTGGGTACAGTATTCACTTGATTAGTTTTCACTTGACTCTATTGCTCCAGCTCATTAAATCTCTTTGCACAATCAAAGAGCAAGTAGCAAATGCATAGATATACCAAATGTATGAATTGGCACCTAGGTCCATTTGGAAGATGTTGATGAGGCCCATAAAGCACTGTTATAATGACAATTACCTGTTTATCTGTAGTTGTTATCACATAAGAATACAATAGTACATGGGATGCCTTAAATCCACAGAAGATAAGGTTATCAGTGGTTACTAGTCATGGTGGCTACATCCTAAGCATTCATCTTTGAATACCAGTTGCTAGGAAACACAGTGGGAAGGGGCTATTGTGCTTTTTTCTTTCCTGTGGGCTTCTGTGAGATATCTGGTTCTTCACTGTGCAAACATAATGCTGTATTGATGAAGCCTTTTGTTGGATTCTGCTCTTTTTGCATTCTTATAAAGGGAGGTGCCAATGTATGCCATCCAATCTTTGATGTGAATTCTGTTATGTCAAAAGTACATATGTTTTTGTAGCGGAGGTGAGGAGAAATCATAGAATCATAGAATAATAGAGTTGGAAGAGACCGCAAGGGCCATCCAGTCCAACCCCCTGCCATGCAGGAAATCCAAATCAAAACATCCCCAACAGATGGCCATCCAGATGGACATTCTATTGTTGGGTCTAGGTATATGGCAACCCACTCACTCATTTGCTTGACGTTATAGTCATCAGTGATTAACATAGTGCTTTGAAAGGAATGCAGCTTGGGATTTTGCAGGAGCATGTAACAGTTATATGTCAGGGAAAAGAAATAGGCCTAGTGTTAAAATATAGTATTTTAACAGAATCTCCCAAGCCCCTTTCCCTTGCAGGATCCAGTGCTATAGAGGAACCTATTCTGGGAGCAGCCTACTATTCAAATTTCCCAAACTGGCTCAATAAGGCATCAGTTCAGAGCATTATAGGAAATTAAAATGATACTTCTAGGCCACTCATCATTTGTTGTGGTACTGCAGTGTCTGCAAGCCTCCACCAGTAAGTACTAGTATGAGGGTGCTTTGCTGGAAAGATCTTGTTTAAGCGAGGGATAGCCCTGAATGGACAGAACATGATGTAAATTAATTCTAAATTAGAAGGTATGGAGAGAAAAAACATATTTGCAGCTGTGGACAAAGGAAAACACAACTGAGCCTTGTCTCACAGATTGATTATAGGGAAAGCTGCTGAATGCTTGAAGCGCAACAGTATATCTCTTCAATGATATGCTACATGTAAGACAAAATCTGTTTAGCATCATTTTCAGCAAAGCCTTAACACACCTGCTTATTAACATATGGTTTTATCCAATCTGCTTTCTCATTTTAGCTAGAGTGTGTTTAGACCCACTGTTCTTCATTAGTTGTTGTGAATACACTGCCAATTACTTTTGCTTATTCACCATTGAAAGTCAATTGTCTCTATAAAGCAGAAGCAGAGAGGAGGAATGTGAGAGCAACCATTTAGATGATGTATGTCTGCATTTTCAAGAATGATTACCATAAATTTTTGGGAAATCTTGGCAAAGATCTAGCTTTTAATTTTTTTTTTTCATTTGAGCTGCTTTTTTAAAAGACAAGAAAAAGACACTATAACATTAATGATAACTTAGCTGCACATCTCAAGGAGTCAAAGCAGTTGAAGCTCACTCACAAAAGACACTTCAACGCCAAATTTGCCATTCTCTTGTCTTTTTCCATGCTTCAATTTCCTGTCGATATTGCTAAAAATAAATACACGCTCTAACGGCAAAC
Organism: Sceloporus undulatus; assembly: GCF_019175285.1. Lineage (NCBI taxonomy): Eukaryota > Metazoa > Chordata > Lepidosauria > Squamata > Phrynosomatidae > Sceloporus > Sceloporus undulatus. The sequence goes on along the minus strand of NC_056522.1, from coordinate 155,587,393 downwards.
ATTTCTCTGTGGCGCCAGCTGCTGAGCAAATAAACTTCCAAATAAAAATGTTGTCATTGTGAAATAAGATATATTTAATTAAATAAAGGAGAAAAAGCAAAGTGCCATTACAAGAACATAAAACTGCAAGGCACAAGATAAAGCTAAATTACTACAAGGCAGCTCAGTTCAATCTAATCCTTCAAGATAAAGATGAAACCAGAAAATTGCACATATTGTCAAATCAGCATAAGCTCTAAGCAAATATTAACTGGGGAGATATAAACTGATTTATAATAAATACAAGTGTGAATGCTAGGATTAGTTTAGGAAATGCAAACTGAACCACGCCGGGATATAAATACTCCATTTTTAAGCTTGAAACACAAGAAGAAAGTTATACAGTAACATATTCAGGTGTTGAAAAAAGGGGACAAATAAATATCAGAATAGAAAGAGCGGGTCCGTCCTCTCTCTTGCAGCTGTTCTCATCCCATGCAGTCGATTTTTAAAGGAGAACCTCTACCATGCATGGAGGCTCTGAGAGTAACCAGAAATTGATTTTTCAGTGTTATGGATCATGTGGCAAATACTCTTCTTTTTGGAAATCTCTCTCCATGGGAAGTGAGTAACAAGGGCAGAGCTAGCCTGCCCCCTTCGTCCATGTGCTCAAAGTAACCCCTTTTCGAATGCATGAGTATATAAATACACTCATATTTGCTAGGGTTAGAGACACAAGATCCCTGTGAATATGGAAAAACCACAAATAACAAAACACTGTTTTTACCTGAGAGGACACCTCTCTAGTAATCTCTAGGTCCTACAGTGCAACTTTGTAATCAACGTCTGACAGACACTGACCATAGAACTGCATTGGAGGAGCTACAAATGCCTAGTAGAGTATTCTCTCTAGGAATCTACAGGTCTTTCAGTGCAACTTTTTGTTAGGGTTGACCATAGAGTTGCACTGGAGGACCTAGATATTCCTAGAGAGACTATATTAATCAAATCCGCGAATAATCAAATCCTCAAATATCAAAACCGAAAATATGGAGGGATGAGTGTATAGTGACTAGAATACTGTTGGATAGTTATGAATGCATAACCAAGAGTTACATATTCACGATTGCTTTGTATTCATGATCCTTATATAGGTTCTCATTTAGGGGTTATGTAGGGGCCATGAAAGTCTATCAGTCTTTATTTACTAATCAGTAGTTACTTTAATCAATGGGGACCAATTCCCTTGTTGATTAGGAAGAAGCTGGCTGATGGTTGCACCCTCCTCTTTTGTGAGTGATGTCCCCTGCAAGAGGGATTGCACCAAGAACCCTGTTTTTGCCTGTTGCAATGGAGATCACTCTTGTGAGGGACTGTGAAGATTAGTCAGCCACTTCCAAAGGATGGGGGAAGAAACCCATTGATCACAGCAACTGCTGACTTGTAAATGGAAATTACAGGAGTCAAGTTGGTATTCCCTGTGTTGCTACCTAACTCAGTTGTTGCATAGCATGGAGGAGCTACACATTTCAATATGAAATCAAAATAATGTGTAGATCCAGAGAATATTACAGGTTATAAATATCTATTTCTACATGAGGGTTCCATATTGAGAACTGTTTAAGAGTATGTCAATAGTTTTGGGTGTATGAATTACAAATGTTAATTGACTGGTGTCGTGTCAACATGGCTATGATATGAGCACCATTAATATCTTAAGGGGATCTTCAGGAAGTAAAAACATAAATTTCCCACGCATAGGAAAGGGACATATAAAAAGGACAAATACAGCTGATCACTTACAAACTGATAACACAACATGGTAGTCATGTTTTATTTGCTTGTTTCATTAATTCTGTGCTGCCCCTCTGCTAAGTAAAACTTTGAGGTTGCAACCCTGCATGCAACTTGGTAATAAATCCAGTGGAACACGGGATTTACCTTGAGTAGACATGCATAGGGTTGTATGATAATTTATTTATTATTTAATTCATTATGAAATCTCATAAAGTATTTAATAATAAAGTCCACCACACACACACACACACACACACACACAGAGATGCTGGAGAAAAATTACACACTTTTAAAGCCCTAGATATAATGGCACAGAGTTTTGCAGGTGTGAGACATTAAAGTAACATTGCTTGACAATACGACCAAATTTCTCAGTGTCTGCATGTACATAATGGCAAGTGACTGCTTGATCAATGGCTATTCTTCTTATCTATCTTTGAATTTGTTTAGGTAAATTAAAGCCATGAAAGGGAAGATTTAGTTAATTACTGAGAAGGGAGAATGACTGCATGGGTCAGCCATTTTTGCTATTGTAGTTTTTATCCAGGTTTCCCCCTTTCAGTACCCCGCTGACTTTCAGATCACTTCAGATTTTCAGACTCATTCTCCTCTTTCAAGGCAGCTCTTCCTGCTCTACAGAATCTTCCCTCCCATTGTGACAAACAAGGATCCTGCTATTCAACCAATATCCAAGTCATATTCTCATATTCTCTCACATCTGCTGTGAAGAAGCTCAAGTTCTCATGTCAACAAAGGTCAGGAGTGAATCTAGTTTAGGCTATGCATCAATTTCTCCTTCTGGACAAAACAGTGATCTTCCCATGAAAAGATGGCTGATTGAAAATGAACACATTAGTCGACTTGACATCTGATACTTTCAACAATCATAATTTTATTCTTTTTTATTTATGTTCTTTCCATTGAAGCCCCCCTACATTCAGCTTCTTTATTGTACTATGGCAATATAGTGGGGTATCATTGACTTTCAAGATATCCCAAGATGATATTTTCTAGATTGATATTCTCAGCAACAAGCCTTTCCATCCTTCATTTTATTTCTATCTCTCCCCGCTTTTTCTGCTTCTTCTTCTTCTTTTTTGCCATAGGGGTATAGTAAGATATCAGAGGCTTTCAAGATTTCCCACAGTGCCCCTAAATCCTTTCTCTGGTCAGTTCACAGTAAGAACTTTAATATGTATTTTTCCCCTCTGTTCAAAATTCATATTATTATGCTATCAAAAATAAAATTGCAGCAGATTTACTTTCCTAACAAATATCTATAAATGTGTGAGTATAATGTGTATTATTTCTTTTTTTTAATTCTAAAAACAAAACAAAAACTACTTCCTATATAACTTGAGGGAAATGAATATATTCATTCTTTCCCATTGCTTTATGGAGGTATTATATGTGCTGCTTTGATGTTACATGAAGACTACCTGGGTCGTTTTGTTCCAATTATTCAGTGCAAAGTTGGAAGACTTCTATGCTGTATTAAGATCTGCTTTGATGTTGAACCAAAGAGCTTTACATCAGACCTAGGTTGTCAGAGCAATTGGATTCATTATTTAGAGAAAAGGCTATTTGTTTTATATGGCTATTTTCCAGTCTTGTGGAGGTGGTGGTAGTGCTGGTTATCCAAAATGGGTGATAACAAGGAGGAATTAAGATAATTACCAGTGTGGTGTTTAAAAAAGAAATCTCAAAAGTCTGTAATCTAATGATTAATTTTGTACCCTAAAGTCACACAACTATTAGGGAGCAAGTCTCTTCTCAGTCAGTGGAACTTAGGTTTGAGTAACATGTAGAACACATTTTTGCCAACTCAAGAGTCCAACTGTCATGTTCCATATTAGATACAGACAGTTGTGCTCATGGACAAAGAAACGTGTATGTGGAAATGGAGAAAAAGAAATGGCTACGTAGAACCAAAGTGTTATTTTCAACCTAGGCTATTCCTCTTTAGCAATATGCTTGTGCCTTCTTATTGAACATGAATGAAAGGGGTTCCACTGCACTTTCTTTGTGACTGAATGAAAGCTCAGTGATGGGCACATGGCTCCTTCTCCTATGAACTCCAAAAGCATATGGAGAGGAAGAATTTCTCATTTGATCACCTGTGATGGGGAGCAGGGATGAAGTAACACAAACAAAAGAATGGAACATAATGTCGGAGTGAGAAGAGATTTGACAGAGAGGAATGAATTTGACACAGCCTTATGTTTTTGAATGCAGCCCTGTGATCTTTGTAGCAAGTAATTCTGTGTCCATAGAACAGGCAGATGCAATATGTGACCCTCCAGATATTACTGGACAGCAGATTCCATTTTCCAACCTCATTGGCTATAATGGTTATTGCTAATGGGATTTGTAGTTCAAATAGCACATGAAGCATGATGCTTTCCCCATTACTGCTTTTGATTAACATCCTCTAGAAGTCTTCCAAGCTGGCTCCTTTTCTGCACTTTCTGAAGGATGGGGAGAATATAGCAATATCAAGTACATTTCTATACTGCTTATCAGTGCACTTAAGCATTCCTTATATTCATAATATACACATAAATATTAGAAAAATGGTCACAAGTGTATTTTTGAGTGCTGAGAAACCTTGGTCAGAATAATCCTGGGTATAGAAGAATCCTCAGTTTGATATTTATTCTCTGAAAAATAAAGTGGGGTTCTTCATCCAGAAAGCAGCATTTTTTCTGCACAGAAGAACTATATTTCTGTGCAGAATTATTATTTTTCTGTGCATTCTATTCTATGAAGAATATGCACCCGATCTGTACACATAAAGATACTGCTTTCTGTGCAATGCAACCATGTGTGATTTCTTTTGTGCAGAATAAATGGTCAGTTGTGGGTAGTCTTCCAAAAGTTTTTCAATTTTCAAAGACTTTCTCTCAACAAAAAGAAAATGGCTAAAAATTGCTATTACTTTCGTCAAGAAGAAATTAGTGAAAAGTAACATCCCCTCTCCTTATGCACAAACTACTTCATATAAGGAAAAATCTTTTACTGTTGAATCTGCTTCCATAAGGAGTAAGTTGTGCTTTTGTGATGTTTGGTGGCCAGTTTGGGTGGCACATGGATTATGTTCTATGATAATAAATGTAATAGATTTTTTAAAAACAAAATGATGATTGTTTTGGTGAACAATGTGCAATAACCCACCTTGAAAAACAGACACTATAATAACCCATCTTGAAAAATAGACATTCCCCCCTGTTGTGGTGAGATACCAAAATATTTTCAATCGTTGTCCCTTCAGGCTGCGAGGAAAGCCTTCCTTTTTGCAAGGCTGAACATCCATCCGTCATGTGTTACTAAGGGGAGATATATGAAAATTCCTTTTGTTAATCGTCTTTGTATATGTGAGGCAGTTCCAGATACCCTCCAACATATTGTTTTTCTTTGCCCATTATATCAAAAACCGAGAAAGAATTTGATAAAGAAACTAATGGAAATGAACTACTGTGTAATGGATATAACTTTAGTGCATTTATTGGAGGATTGCAATGAGCAGATTACACGAGTGATGGCAAATTTTCTAATGGAGGCAACAAAAATCTGGTATAAATTGAACAACTGTAGTCCATAGAATTACATGTTACACGGACGGAATTTTAAAGTATTTATGTTAATGATTTTAGTTTAAAATTTTAACTTGTATGATGTTTTTTTTTTTTTTTTATTTGAGATGCCTAATAAAGGTTATGGTATGGACATAATAAGTTGCATTATTCTTCCTGAACATTGTATTGCTTCAGTGCTGATGATTCAATTTTTATTCACACTTCTCGGATGATTGCACTATATGGATTCCCATCATCTTGGGCTGGGGGTATAAACTGTTCATTTCTGCAGCCTTCAGAACAGGAAAGATTTACTAAATGTCTTCAAGACTTTGTTTTTATGTAGAACTAGATGGAAACAAGTAGCATTTCCTTGAAAAAGTGGTGTCAGAAGCTTCAAAATTATGAGCTATGACGAGTTCTCTATATCCTCTCATGGGGGAATATGGAACATTTTGAAAGAAGCAAGCATATGTTCTGTAAATCTTATTAGTTTTGTTCATCTAAATAAGTTTAGCCAACCTTATTTTATTAGCCTGTTGTACCATACAAGACAGATGTCTTTTCAATAAATCCCACACCTTTCAACTTCTTTTGTAAACATTCTTTTGGGTATATGTCAAATACTGATTTTATCAAGCATTTCACTTTGTTGTATAAATGTAGATTGCCTTGGGGCTCTGCAGCTTTGAATGTTCAAATGCTTTTCTGAGCATTGCATAGGTGTAATACCCAACTGTAATTCCTCCCTTTTGGAAACTGCATGAGACAATCCCACAAAAGTCAGACACACTGTTGGCTGCAGCCGCTTCAGTCCTAAATACACTTATAGGAGTAAATCTCATCAAACTCAACAGTGCTTTTCAAAGAAATCATACATAGAATTGCACTGTAACTTTGTGCTGGACTGTGCCCATCATCTGAGCTGAATACAAATCAATTAGTCTTGGAAATGTAAGTGGAAAAATAACGTGGGATGGAAGTGATTTTTTTGTAGAGTGAGATCCAATTCTGTTGTTTACTATTGCTAAAGATCCTATTTCCGAGGTGATGGAAATTATGGTGCTAAAGCAAGCATGCTCCTGTCTCTTCCATGATTTCTGACTGGTTGAGGGCTCCATGCTCACATAGAGGCTGACTGGGCCACATGGTGTGATCACCTCCATGTTTAATTTTTATGTTTACTTGTATTTGGTAATGGGCATAATTTTGTTGTGTGTCTTCTAATTATTTCCAGTTTATGGAGACCCTAAGTCAAACCTATCATAGGGTTTTCTTGGTAAGATTTGTTCAGAGGGGGTTTGCCTTTGTCTTCCTCTGAGGCTGAGAAATTGTGAGTTGCCCAAGGTCACCAAATGGGTTTCCAGGGTTGAGTGGGGATTTGAATTCTAGTCTCCAGAGTTGTGGTCCAGTGCTCAAACCATGATGCCACACTGGGTCTCCATGGGCATAATTGTTTGTATACAATTATGTATATCTGCATACATGCAATTGTCTTATGAAGCAGTGATGGGAATCATGAGGCCCTGTTGTACTGCAACCCCAAGACACCCAACCAGCATAGCCAGTGGTGGATAATACTAGCATCTGCAGTCTCACAACATTTGGAACATTGCACTATTCTCCATCCCTTTTTGTGAACCAATCACATTGAAAGTTACATGATGCAGGTGACACAGCAGTATAAGTACACTTTTGTTCTTCATAAACACTGTAGTATTTATCACTTTTCAGACTACTAAAGCCCCCAAGATCAAGTGCAAAATATGATACATTCTGTAAAATCAGGTTAAAAATAATTTCCAAAGCCAATTTTAAAAAGTTTTCAAAACCAAACGTTACATGGACTAACAAGTGGCAGCTGGTCTACTGGCCGAAGATGAGTATGGAAGCCGCAAACCTGATTTCTCTTGGGAGAGAATTCTGCAACTGAGATGGTGCTGCTGAGAAATGCCTTTCTTGTGTATCCCTCAAGCTGGCCTCCATGTCTGGAGAAACACACAACAGGGTTTCTCTGTAGATCTCTGAGTCCAAGAAGTTTCATGTGAGAGGAGGTGATCTTTCAGATAACAAGCAATTTAGGCTTTGTAGGTCGAAACCAGCACCTTGACTTTTGTTGGGAAAGAAAATCTAAGACAGTACAGTTGGTACTGTAGTGGTATTTGTACTGCATATACTAAAGGCATACTGTATCAACAACCCCAATCCCACCATCCTGATGATGAAGACATCAATAGTAACCCTCCCTGGCATGGATCAACGACTTGCTTTACAAAAGAATGGGAGCCTCTAATAAAAATATGTAAATCACAGTTGAGGTGAGGAATATATAATAGGGTTTACAGATTGATCCATATATAGTCAGATATTAAGATTTTGTTCGGTTAATTCAATAACTTTATTCTTTTATAGAATAATAATGTGAGAAAATATTCAAGAATATTGCAATAAGATGTTTGATAATGTATAATTTTTGTTTGCCCTAAAAAATTCTTAGAAAATATGGCTAGAAGTAAATAGGAAAATTAAGAAATTTTAGTTACTTAAATATATAATTTAATATATGTAATGAAACTACTTTGATATTAGAGAAGTAAATCAAGAGGGGGAACATGATGAAAGTTTTTATATAGGTAGAGGTTTATGAATATAAACAGATTGTTGAAAGGCATTTTGATTTACTTGAAGGTAGGGAGTTTTTGTTGCTATAACAGTATATTTGAAGTACAATAATCTATAGAGTAATTTTAATGGTATGAAAATAAAGGTGTGTATATTTTTTTAAAAAAATACTAAGCATGTCTTCAATATGTACAAGAATGTAAACCAAAAGTATGATTTCATAACTTTTGGGGTTCACACTGATGGTCATTAATCACCAAACATGATCCCCAAAACCTACTTCTCAAGCCAGGCAGCACTGCAGCCAAAGGGTTTCCAAGGTGCCGTAGATCAGTGTTGTTTTTTTTTTGGGGGGGGGATGATAACTACAACACTCTCCCATTCACAGGGCAGATTGAGATACCCTTTCTTCAATGTGCCCTGTAACTCAGAGAGCACTACAGTCATCATTCCAACAGGAGAATAGACCACCTTAGAATAGTGGAGGCAGAGAGAAACAAAGGAATTGAGGGGAAAAGAAAAAGCACCTGTCAAGATAAGAGGCCTAGTCTATTTATTTCTCCAGGAAACCTGTAGGCAGCTCTATGTGGTATTTCTCTCTTCACGGAATATCTCAATAGTTCACCCCTTGTTATACTTCAGATCATTTCCAGTGGAAGATGGTTTCAGAATTATGACACTTATGTGAACAATGAAGCAGATCATATAATGGGGGAGATTCATTAAACCCATTAGTAAAACTTAAGGGGCTGTACAAACAACCCATTCAGGGGTGGCTTTGTGCCACCCCTGGAAGTGCTGGGTTGGGGATGCAGCAGCCACACACCACACCCCCAACCCGGTGCAAATAAAAGCCACCAAACGTGGCTCCTATTTGCGCCCTAGAAGGGGTGTCATAAGGGCCATGGCACAGCCTTAAGATGCCCCTCATGTGCACGACAGACGTCATCATGGTTCATGCCGTCTGAATGGGTGTGCACTAAGATGATGCTGGGGAGAGGACTAGGGTAAACGCTCAGCCCTTATCTAGCCCTAGTCCACGTACATACCATCATAAAATGCCAGTACGTACATCCTGTAAGTCTCCACCAGTGTATTTGCATTATTGTTCAGGAAATGGAGAACACTTTTAATCCTTTCTTCCTCCCTGGGTGCACAGTAGAAGCTGGGTGGGAGGCTCCCAGGCCCAGCTCATCTCTTCAACTGCTGCTTTGCTGTAGAACAGTGGTGTCCAAACTTTGCCTTTTGAGAGAATTTGGCCTTCAGCTCCCAGAAACCTCAGCCTTGTCTGGGATTCTGGGAACTGAAGTCCAAAATCATTTAAAGGACACAGTTTGGAGACCACTGCTGTAGAGCATGCAGCTGGGGGTATTTTGAGCAGCCAGGGGAGGATGATGCAAACTCTCCCCCACCATAAGTTTGTTACTTCTTCACCAGGTGCTAATGGGCAAATAGAACAAGCTTGGGCGGGGTACAGACCGCCGCTTTGCAGCGGTCTGGCGCCGCCGCCAGAAGGTCCGCGGGGGAGCCGGAGCCTTCAAACGGCTCGACTCCCGCGCGGACCGAAAAAAGAAGCTCCAAAATGGAGCTTCTTTTGGCGTCGCGTTTGCGACGTAGCGAGGCGCCAGGGGCGCGCTCGCTACGTCAGCAGCGGCGCGACGCGTCTGGACGCTAAGCGTCCGCTACGCAAAGATGGCGGCGCCCATGTAGAAAGGGCGCCGCCATCTTGTACGGACGGAGTCCGTAATAGGCCCAGGGGCGTCTAAAAGAGACGCCCCTTTTTTAAAATGGGACGTCCTCCGGACGTCCCAAAGGGCCGTCTAGAAAGCCCCTTGGATATACTTTCGGCAGAGAGTTGCAGGGATGGAGTTGCCTCTGTGAGCCCTCTCCACAGCTGTTGCAGAAGGAGTTACTGGATACCACCTTCCATAGTTCTCCCAAGAGGACATATGCTGATATAACGGGGGGGGGGGGGGGTGTTTGGCCAAGGGGTACTCTCCCTCTACAGTGGTGTAGATGGAGAGTCCCCCTTGTAAACATAGTACCTTCATTATAGTGCAAAACCCGGGGCACATCACTAGGAGTTATGCCTTTCACTTCCTTGCTATGAGGAGTGTGAGTGGAAATGCTCATGCTTTCTTTCCTAACAAGCTACAGTAGCAGTGATAAGGATCCAGTTCACAGTAGTGTGGAAGATAAAGGGCAATTAAGGCCTTCTAAATTTCTGTGGAACTTACAGCCAAGCTCCCTTTGAGAACAGGGAAACTGACTTACTCAGACAGAGACCAAATGCTACCTCAGCATTTTCTACAATGGCTGACAGCAGTTTTCTGAACATCAGACATTTTTTCATGAAATTTAATTTTTATTGAGAAAATATTTATCCAGTCTATTAAATACAAAGTGATTGTTCCAATACAAAATGAAACAACTCTGCTTAGCAAGAAGTGTCTGTCATACACAGTTGTTCTTCAAATCCACCAAATCTGTCATCCATTTGAACAATGTTTCACACTTTAAAGAACCAATCTGTAACAGTAAAACCATTTGTATTTTTCCCAGTGTCAAGCTAAAGCAATCTTGAGATGCCATTTAAAAAAAGTCAACTATTTCATGTTTTTATCTTGAATCTCTGGAAGGCAGTTCACTAATATAGGTGATCAGCTGAATCGTGTGTGACTATTGTGTATTACTTTACCTGTAAACTCCACTTACTCAAACCCTACTTATCTGTATGCAGCTTCTGGGGTAAAAGGGGATCTGTTCCTTCTCAGTCAAGAAATAGCTTCCTGATGTTCCCAGCCTTGCCCATGAGTGATCTGTGGTACAACAGGGGGAGAAAACAGCTCCTATTTTAAATCCCCTTAGCACAGGTGATCACTTGTGTATGTATGGGGTGTTGGTGGTGGGGTGTTAGGCAACTGTTTCTCAATCAACAGCGAAATGGGCCTCCATCAATCCCAGTAGCTGTTTGAGGACTATATAGGGTTCATGAATATGTAGCAGTTAAGAATACATAACTGTAGGTTACATATTTGTAACTTCCCAGCAATGTTCCAGCTGATATTTCAAAAGGTATCCTGAACCTAGTTAAATACATATATGGTCACATATTTTTTTCCCCAGGAAATGATTCCAGGTGCATCAGTCATCATCATGCATCAGTACTGTTGTGGATCAGACACCAATGCACATTGGACATTTGCCATTGTCTTAATTTGAATCTTGACAATGCACTGACAGGTTTTCCTATCATCTCAATAAGTGTACGTAAAGTTATGTTAAGTAAAAGGACTCCGGCAACTGATATTAAAGGTGAAAGGTAAAAGACTCTTCTCTGTCTATTAATAACAGAGAGGTGTCTTTTACAGTATTATGTTTAGGTAGCAGAGATTGAACCTGAGGCATTTTCAGTGCAAAGCAGATGTTTTACCACTGAGATATGGCCTACCTCCTCACTCAGGGGAGTTTGGTGTACAGACAACCATGATTATTACTTCACTCCCTGCATCTGAGGAAGTAGACTTAAGTTTATGAAAGCTTATGCTACCAACATTTTTCTTTTTCTCAGTTAGTCTCAAAGGTCCTACAAGTTCCATTTCCTTCATGTTATTGTTGATATTCCTGATGGCTGCTCTTGAAAGCCTGGAAACTTTCCAAGTGACCCAGGTGAGGAACGTTGTGTGTAAAATAGCCATCACATAGAAGACCTGGTTTAAATGCACCATTCCTGCAAGCTCTACATGGCAATGTAATAAGCAGGCAGAAATAAGCTGCACAATGGACACAGGGTTGCCATCAAAACTCAGTTCTACATATCACTCAGTGTGTGATATGACATTATCATCCTTTCAATTTCTTGACTCTAGATGCAGCAGTCAATGATGTGCATTAGTGGTGAGGATCTCATGATGTGAAGATTTCAGATTATGCTTTGACTAAAGTACAATGTGAGGACATCATCTCATACCTTCACTATTCCAAGACATTACAGAGTAACAAAGAGGAAACAGACATAGCCCTGGCCTTTTTCATAGCTGTTTATGAAGTCTAGTCATATTCACAGAGCTAAGTGGCAGAAGTGTTGGTGGCAGAGTTTAGAATGTTATTTTTTAAAGGTTAGTAGCTACAGTTACTGTACCTACTTGCAGTACTTACAGCATGATGTAATGGTCTGAATATTGGATTAGGACACTGGGAGACCAGGGTTCGAATGTCAGCTCAGCCATGGAAACCCACTGGTTGACCTTGGACAAGTCATACTCTCTCAGCCTCAGAGGAAGGCAATGGCAAACCCAATCTGAAGAAACTTGCCAAGAAAACCCTATGATAGGTTCACCTTAGGGGTGCCATAAGTTGGAATGACTTGAAGACATACAACAACAACAACAGCAACAACAACAACAAGATGCAGTTCTAGTTCCAGCCCCCCCCCAAAGTATTTAATTGCTGATGTTGTAGCAGTTTTCAGAAAGTATATCTTTACTTTCCAACTTCTTAGATGTAGATAAATAGCTGTTTCAGTTTAATAATCTGAAAGTACAAGCCACTGGGCTGTGCTACAAAAGACACTCTCACATCCTCCAATCCATTTTAGTGTACCCTCAACACTCCCACTCAGCACTCCCACTGATGTATACTCTCTGTAAATCATGACACTTCCCAGAATGAAAGAGTAGAAGCAATAGATAGCCCTTCCAAAGGTGTATGATCAAAACAAGTGTAAGGTAACAAAATTTCTGGGTAAATCAATGATAATTGCTGAAACAGGGTGATATGACTGGTATACAAGACTGGACATATTTCTTGTGTAGAAAATCATGTTCAACATGTGGTTCAATATCCAGATCACTGAGTACATCACTGACACATTGTCAAAAATGCATCAAACACTGACTTTTTTTTTTGACAATAGATAGACATATAGACAGACTTTTAAGCATTTCAATCCAGGATAGTTCTCAAATATCCTTCATCAACATCACCAACATTTCCCTTAGGGAGATCATGGCAGATGGAAACAACTGGTTTCACAGGGCTACGTTCAAAATATTGACGTTATTGCCTTTTTTGAAAGACACTTTTTAAATTAATGCAGCAGGACATTGAAACAAAATTGAATAGACTGTATAAAAGCATTACACTGTGTTGTATTCTACTCATTCTTTCTTATAGGTGAGAGAAATGCAGTATGGGCTGATCATTTTTGAACAGAATATTTAAGCCATTTGATTCTTTTTAAAAAGAAGCCTATAATCCTCCCTCCATTCTCACAGTCTTTAGATTTGTATCCCTCACTTATGTGCGATGGACAAACAGAGAAGGAATGAATGGGGTGTGCCCCTGGAGTGTGCAGCCCCATGCCCCCATGTGCCCGCACCTATATTCAAGCCAATGAGGCTTGAATATAAGATAGGCTCCATTTTTGTGAGGGGGTCCAGAATGGATCCCCCACAAAAAAGGAGGGGTGACTGTAGTACCTACTGATTTCATAAAATTAGTTTGTGTTTGAGACAGAAAAACAAATACCTCTTTTGTTCAGATAATAATGGTAGCCTAATGATGGAAAAAGAATTATCTGTAGTAAGACTTAGAACAGAAAGCATGCATTACTCTCCTCATACTCTTGTTTGTATGAACGGTTAATTTGTTGATTCAAACAATTTATGTCTTGCCTTTTTGCTATGAATATTTTTAAAGAATATCACAATAAATATTAAAAACTTAGAACAGTGACAAAGCAAACCATATGGACCCAAGCATTCTAAAATAGAAAGGATGTCATTTTATAAACTTTGCAATGCAGGATAAAATCCAACCAAGTTCATTCATATTAAGGACTGGATGACTAAGAGGAGCACAGCCATGTACCTAAATGATAATACAGTCGGCCCTTCTTATGCACGGATTTTTTATACACGGATTCAAGCATCCACGGTTTGAAAATGTTCAAAAAAAGTATAAATTTCAAATATAAAACCTTGATTTTCCATTTTTTATAAGGGACACCATTTTGCTATGTCATTATATTTAATGGAACTTGAGCATCCATGGATTTTGTTATCCACAGGGGATGTTGGAACCAAACCCCAGCGTATAACAAGGGTCCACTGTAACAAGGATGTCAAGTTAACATATCTAGTTAAGGGAATGTCCAAAATAAAGTGCCACTACAGAGAAGTACATCTCTCTATCAGGTATTTCTTTACACCCTCAAGGCTACATCCACATTGCAGAAATAATCTGGTTTGACACAATTTTAAATGTCATGGCCCAATTCTATGGAATTCTGGTAACTGTAGTTTCTTGTGGCATCAGAGCTTTCTGACAGAGGAGGCTAAATGACTCACAAAATGACATTTCCCAGAATTCCATAGAACTGAGCCATGGAAATTAAAGTGGTGTCAACCTGGATTATATCTGCAGTGTGGATGCAACCAAAAGGTGGAAATAGCTGGAAAAGAATCTTAGAAGGTGCTTGGGCAGCACAGCAGCCCCTGTTTACTTGGAAATAGGTTCCACAATGTTAAATGGGGCTAAATCACAGCAAGATGTGCACAGGATTACAGTCTTAGTTCAAATGGAAAAAAGTGGTTTGTGAGAAAACCAGACAGAGAAACAAGTCTGGAGCTGTGAGCTGAATGACAATGTAGCAAATCTGGATATGATCCATTGCATGTAAGGTTGGTAGATTTGATAACTGCGGTGGAGTTTGTTGGTTTTCAGTATACTCTGTTTCTAAGTTTGGTTATTTAAAAATATTACAGAAGTGGTGAAAGGAACTGGATATTAGGAGTTACAAGAAGGTGAAAAGGAGAGCAGAGTGGATTAGAATTCAGGGAGAGTGAGAAAAAATGCAGATGCAAATTGTAACACTGACAGAAAGTACAACAACATCCAAAATCCACAAAACAGGGATGCCTTTATTGGCTAACCAAAATGCACAAAATACATGTTGAAAGCTTTCGAAGATCTCCTGGCTTAATCAGGCAAAGATGCCAGTTCAGGTGTTGTTGGAAGGATTGTCAGAAAGTAGTTAGTCAGCCTGATGCTCCCAAGCATGTGTGTGTGTGTGTGTGTGTGTGTGTGTGTGTGTGTGTGTAATGCCTGATTGTTGCAGAAGTTACATTTTTAAAGCATCTTCCACAATGACCAAAGCCACCCTCCTCTGGACTCACTGTTCAGCCACTGCATTCCTCCCATGGCCATTCTGTGGCTGGTGGAGAAGTAGTGGGTCATGTCCCTGTAAGAATTATTACTTCATCCACTGAACCCTCCAGAGAACTATGGTGGATCTCTGTGGATCATTTAATCAGAAGCCATTAAGACAGTTATAAATGTGTAAGTACCTTAGTTCTGTAGCTATGTGGTGTCCCCTGGTCTCACAAATAAGTAACTCTAGCTATGCATTTGTAACTGCCTTAGTGAATTCCAGCCTCTGTGTGTCTGGCTATGGGAACACAGCCACATGCTTCTTCGATCTCTCTACTCTCTATTAGCAAAAACATGGCTGTGGGGAGGAGTTGCAGGAGCTCTATAGTAGTCTGAGGGTCTTAAATGAACAGATGTAACATAGTTTTGCTACACCATGCCATATGTTAGCCACTTGGTGGTGCAGCCAGGGACTGGATTACTTGACAGAAAAATGCATGTGAACATAGTCATATCGGGCACAGTTGCAAACAAAAATCTGTTTTTAAAGAAATGTGGATAAAGAAGCATACAAATTTCTGCAAGCTTACTCAAATTAATCACAAACTGATGCAGAAATGAAATGGGATGGATTTAAGACTCTTTTTCTTTCTCTCTCTGGGTGGGGGGTGAGTGGGAAGAGAAAAAGAGGGAAACCATAATTAACAGTGCAATTCAACTGTATGGTATTTCTCTGTGCCTATCTACTAATTAAAATTAGGACATGGCTCCAGAGCAGAGAAGAGCTATCCTCTCCCTGTCCCACTCCCAGCTAATAGGATTCTATTATGATAGTCATCCAGTGGTTCAGAGTGCCCTGCCCAGTGCAAAATGTATGCCTTGATATGTCTTCTCTCTAGCATCCAGCCTGGATTAATAAATTATTTGGAAAACAAGCCAGCCACATGCACAGTATTAGAAGCTAAATAAGTCAAATTAAAACATTCCCTCCAAAGAGTTGACTCAGCTGTGATATTTAACAGCCTCACCTGGGTTGTGAAAATTATTCAGCTAATAATTATAAAACACCAGGATACCGTTTTATTCGTGGGGTTTTTGGTTCTCTCTTCCTGCCCCTCTCCTCAGCAGGATTGCCTCCCTGTTTCTTTGTAGTGCCAGACACTCACAGCAGCTTGAAAAGGTCTTATTCCAACATGAGTTTTGTTTTTTTTTAAAAAAATCTACTATACTGCATACTCTTTAAATTGCATGGCATGTGCATTCAGACATTTGAGGGCATTCTCTGGTCCCACTCCTGAAATTACTGGGAAGCATGCAAGAATTCCCATTCCTTTCAATGTGCTTTACACCACAGTGACTTTCTCTTGGATTTGATGACTCTCAGTGGACCAAGAAATTTGTTCTTCTCTTGGTGCTGTTGTTACTGTCATTAAAGTCTTTTGCAGAAAACTTAAAATAAAATTTAAAAACGAGAAGGGAAATCATGGCTGACATCCTGTTGAGTAATTATGGTGTCATAAATCTGGTTTATGACCTCACAATTCACTTTTATGGTCATTGTGCCATTGCAACAAGCAAAAAGTTCCCCTCACACCTATGTTTAAAACTACCATCTCCCTGGTGTAGCCATTTCTGACTTACCAGTGTGTGTTTCTGTGAGTGTAGATGTCTGGGGGATTAATACATCAATCCCTCTTCTTGTAGTGGGATGTGTCATCACTCACCATCCACAACTCTGAGATGGCTGTATTGGGCGGACTGTGGGGTTAAAAGGTAGATTTGTGATGGTGGGGTGGGGGTCAGCATCAGGATGACATGTAATCTCAGCCAGTGTCAAAACCAGGGAGGAGTGTCCCTTTGTGTGTCAGCAAATAAGGTTGAGTGGGAGTCAATCCAGGAGTTTCATAATAAAATAAGAATGATTAATGTACAGAATTCACTATCATAACATGTGACAGGAATCAAAGCAATGGGGTTTGTTATGAAGCTGGAAAGAAGGAAGACTTTTCCTTCAGGCGGTTGGCAGGCTTCCTTTTATTAAGGGTAACTGACCCTCCACAACACACAAAAGAATTTCAAAAGTCTGTCATTAGACAGATTAACCTTCTGACACATGCTGGTCTAGCAGCTGCTTGGGGAGTCAGTGCTGAGCCTTCCTTCCAGCATCCTGGTTTTAGAAACAATAACAATAATTAAAAAATAAAGGGGTGTTAGATTTCCTCCCCCAAAGCCCAGAAGACACTAAAACTTAATAAAGCCTCGTGAAATATCCTCAGCTTTACTGGGGTAGCTTAGCAACAGTGCAGTACTGCACATGTGGAAGGGAGGAATTCCCTTTCAAAAAAAATGTAGCCCATGGTCTAAACAAATGTGGATCTGGAGTAAGAACAAGTGAATCTAGCAAACATATACCCAGAATGCAAAATATTTTTCTTAAGTCAGGTTCACTCACAGTAATACCTAGTGACTTTGTCAGTGGGGCAGTGATTCTATTCTGGCTTCTAGTTTGTAGTTTAAAGAAACTATGCAAGGCACTGAATCCTAGGAGTTTATCACATTAAAAAAAGAAAGCAACTTCCCCCTTCTGCTTTACAGTTGCATATGGGATGCAGCCAGGAATTATTGCATGAAAATACAACTGATGTTGCCATCTGACGGCATCCTGCTTAAATCTTGGCTTCCAGTCATGCTCAGCTGGCTGATTTGCAAAGTTGGGAGCTTCCTGTTTTTGAAAAGAGGTGGGCTAAGAGAAGCTGGGAGCCAGGATTTAAGTGGGTTGCAGTCAGGGAGGAATCCACGTGTCACCAAGTGTGGTGATACCATTGCCTCAGTGCACATCTTTGGACTCAATGCGTACTCGATTCCACGGGCCAAAGCCCGAGGGTGCAGTCTTGTGGTCATCTGTATCTAGTGAAAAGTGGGACCTTACTGGAGAAGGACTGCTGCATTTCAATCTATAAAGGTTTGTTAAA
Organism: Sceloporus undulatus; assembly: GCF_019175285.1. Taxonomy (NCBI): domain Eukaryota; kingdom Metazoa; phylum Chordata; class Lepidosauria; order Squamata; family Phrynosomatidae; genus Sceloporus; species Sceloporus undulatus. The sequence continues at coordinate 155,569,296 of NC_056522.1, read as the reverse complement.
GAGGAACGTAAAGGCTTATAAAGCGGAATATAAGCATTACATTTTTAAAAAAATGTTCCCTGGGTCCAGTGATGTTTTTTTTCCCAACAGCAAAGCATCTTTGGGAAGAGAAGATGTAGACAGTAGAAGCAATGCATGATAGTGTGTCTGCACATGCTTGTGCTTGATCCTTTCCTGTTTATCCATTCTGTGTTGTCTATGGCTGCTTTCCCATTGTTCAACTTAAACTGAAACCTTTCCTTTACAAAACACATTTTGAATCCAGCCATACCAAAGCTGCTGGGACGTGCCTCTTCCCTCTACATCTGTGCTGCTTAAAAATGACATTTAAAAAAAAGAAAGAAAATGAACAAATTAATGGAATCCAGAGTTACGAGGGGCAAAATATGATGGCAAAATGAAACTTCCATGCTTAGGAGTAATCTGCCACTGGAAATCAACCGACCTGCTGCATTCATATTCTCCTTGCAAGTTTCCAGGAAACAACTGGTTGGTGAATGGAAAAGGGGGTAGGAAGTCCCATATCCTTGGTCTGGTCTATCAGGCCTCTTAACTTCCTAGTGCAGGTATTCCCCATTTTGGATCCCCAGATACTGTTGACTTTCAGGTCCCATAGGACCTCAGTAGCACAGATGCTGCTGAATTTTTTGCTCTCAGAAGTCCTAAGTGGTGAAGCATTTGGGAGCTGCAGTTCAGTAAGAAGAAGTTTAGGATGGGATCCACTCTCCCAATGGATTGCTCTCATGAACGTGTCCTCCGTTGCTCCATCTCCTGAAAGCTTAAGACTATGTACACTTTGCCAAACTGAAATGTAGACTTTGTTGCGTGCCTCGCTGTCAAAAATGTACACCCAGGCTCATTTGTCAGCCAGCTTTATTGATTTTATAATGTGTAATTTTTTCCTTCTTTATTGAAAAAATGTTCCCAGGTTTAAGATTATTTACACAGTGTTGATTACTCTTTAGAGGCAAGCAAACAGTTTCACCATTTATGAAAGACAATAAGTGCTAGCACATCAACCTTTCAGATACATGTACCATCATTCCAGGGAAAATCTTGGTTACTGATTAAGTTACACAAGGTTTGACAATTAAAGGGTAATAGAATTCTTCTGCTTAGGGAAGCTCTTAGATTTTAGAGCCAAATGTGTTAATGTGCTGTGAAAAGGAGATTCCACCTGCTCATTATATAATTATTACCTTTCTCCTTAATTCAGTTTTATTGCTAATGGAAGTTTTCATAAAACCACAATCTGATTATCTTTCTAATGTTATTTATTCAGCAGTTTTGTTGATTCAGGGGCCAATGCTTTGTTTATGAAGTCATATTAATTCCAATAGCAGTCAAGAAATATAAACATCACACACCTACGTTATGATACCAAATGATTACTACAGCAGCTCATAGGAAGATGCATAGCTTCCCAGAGGCAAACATTGCCTTAAAGCCCAAAGGCTATTTCAAAAATAAATAAACAAATAAGAAAATGTCGTCCTTGTAAAGGCTGTCATGACAGAAGAGTGGTTGGTTGTTGTTGTTTGGCAAATGCATTTCTCAAACTTGAATTCATGCCATGTGAATCTATGAAATTAATCAAACTGGAAATTTGCCGTGAATACTCATTTCAGCTTTAATTAAAAACAGTGTTGAGTCTCCAGGCTTCATTCCTATTTGAATTAGACCCATGCATAATCTCCAATCTAAACTGTCTATTTGCCTAGCTGAAGATCATATTTTAAGTTAATATTCAGGAATCTCTGAAGAAGCTGCCTAGAGGTATTTAGCCTTGCTAGATTTCAATAACCGTAACATTTCCAACTCTCACAGTCCTTACCATTCTTTCATTCCAGTGTGTAATCAGCATTTTTCACAGAAACATTCTAATCTACACTTATGGGAACCCTGTTCCAACTTTTAGATTTTTAAAAATATATATATGCAAAATCTTACAGTGCTTGGTGCTCTGATCAGTGGACAGAACAGAGCCTGTTTTCCTTCAGTGCCACAGACAAGTGGAATTTGGCTTAAATGTTCTTTCTGGTATAAAGCTATGGCATGGATCAAAACTTGATGCTGTCCCTGAGAGTGGTGAACCTCCTTCTTTGGAGGTTTGTATTCCTGCATGGCAGGGAATTGGACTGGATGGTCCTTGGGGTCTTTTCCAACTGTATGATTCTAAGGCTCTGGATGTTATCAGAGAAGGGAAATTGGAAGTATAATCCAGTGGCAATCCGAACGCAATCATGGGGTTTAATGTTATTGCGTGACAGACTACCACACGCAATTTCGGGCAATGGGAAGTCAGTCTGAACGCAATCATGGGGTTTCACGTTATTGCATGAAAGGTGATCACACGCAATTTCGGGCAATGGCAAGCTATTTTCAGGCAATGGAAAGTCACTTTGAACGCAATTCGAATTCAAGTAAATTCACTGAACTACCAAATTCACATGAACGCGTTCTGGCCCCACTTTCTTTTCATTCAAGATTAAGAGAAATTCCTCCTGTGTGATAAACTCCTCTGTTAGCAACTCAATTTCTGACAACTGAAGCAGGCACAATCAATCAATGTATTTATATCCTGTCTTTCCCCTCAAAATGGGGGCAAAGGCAGCCTACACAATAAAAAGATATCCAAGTAAAAGCATATATAGCTAAAAAAAATTACAAAAAATTAAGATTAAAATAATATTAAGCTGTCAATAGATATAAAGCTTATGAAACATTAATTTGAAAATAAAGATTAAAAACAGCACAGCACTGAACTAGAAGACATATTATAGAAAACAACCAGTTCCCAAATGCCTTTTGGATTAGAAAAATCAGCACTTGATAGTGGAAAAGACTGTAAGGGAATTCCAGAATGTATGAAGAGCTATGGAGAAGATCTTTACCCATGTTCCTACCATACATGCATATGAAGCTGATGAGACTGAGAGAGATCTCCTCCAAGAATCTTACAGTTAGGGCAGCCTCATATGGAAAGATATGTTCTTCAGATAGCCTGGACCTGAGTTGTACAGGGTTTTATCAGTCATGGCCAGCAATTTTAAAAAATGGTTTTATAGTGTTTTAACATGGGATTTTCAATTGGTTTTAAACTTTTTTGTAAACATTTTTAATTTGTTGTTTTGGAAGCATCCTTGGGTCTTGTCCTGGGGAAAAGGTGACACATAAATTAAGTAAGGGGCTAAATAGACAGGCAAAAAGAGGTGCTTTCAGGCTGGCTTAAAGGTGTGGCATTTAGATGATACATGCCTTGAAGCCAGCAGGAAAGTGCCCTCTAGGCGGCTTATGCAGAGAAAAGCCATTTCAGAAAGAAGCAGCTTTTCCCCACTTCTTCCTGGCTTGAAGCCACATCATGTGGTCATGACATGAGCACTCCAGCTGCCTTGGGAGCCGGCGGCGTGGTTGGTGGGGTTTCAATGTGGCTTCAGAATAGGCAGCTTCAAGCCACTTTTCCCTGCCCATTTGTTTCGCCCCTAAGTTAATTTGAACTTGAACAAAATCCAGTGGAGCTGTTGTCAACAAAAGGGTCAGATGCTACCTATAACCACCTGTGGTTAACAATCTAGCTGCAGCCCTTTGCAAAGGCAGATGCATGTAGAACACATAGTATGCAGTTCATGGGATTGTGTCAAAGAGTTGGGTGTGGGATTTTGTTGTTGTTGTTTTGCTTCACCTTTCTTTTGAGTACTCCTTCATCCTACAGGTTGAACACTTTGAATACTGGACATCAAATCCACAAGTTAAATGTTTTCGACTTTTCAAATTATGCTGGAGAGAGTAAAAAAACATCTTTCTAGTGTCTTTCTAGTTTGAGCAGATCTGGGTGAGATTTGCCAGAACCCTCAAACACAGAATGGAACAGGTAACACCCTAAATAGTGAGAAGGAGCCTAATCTGGGTGTGTGTGGGGGGTATAGTGGTGGCTGTAGTGGTATAGATGGTGGCTGGAATCCTGTTAGTTACTTCCAACTAAGCTAGACCCATTCCATGAATTATTGAATAGTAAGTCAACACATAGGTAAATCCCTTTCATACAACTGGTCTATGTTAGGTCTATGCCAACAGGCATTTGGCAACAGAATTTAGGCCAACAGTTGCAGAGGAAGATCTGACAACTTGTTTTTGGAGAGGTAAAATATGAGTGTCTTCCTGAGGGACCTCCAGCAATCTCAGGAACTACAAGTCTCTAGCATCACAAGTCAGGCCTTTTTTGGACATAGCTGATGTCCACACATCTTATCCTGACAGCATGGAAATTAAAGAAAGAAGGAAAGAAAGAAACCTTCCAGTCACAAGTGAGCGAGAAGCAGATATGTTGAAAGGAAGATGTAATTCTTGTAAGTGAGAGCCCCCCAGACATGTTGAAGATTATTTTGTAGTTATATGGAGCCACATCCTTGGAGGACTGGAGCTTTCATTTCAAACAATGAATATTTATATCCTACTCAATCTTTTTTATCCTTTCTCCTTTTCTAGCCACTTCCCCCCATGCTTTGGGGGAGAAGGGAGAGAAGTTAAGGAAAACACAGCCCTGTTTGACAGCAACTACGCAGTTTGTATGCAATTGAAGAAGGCTGATGGAGAGTTTATTTTTTTGTATTTGTTTAAATAATCATCAAAATGGAAAAAGAGAATATATCTGGAGCTTCCCATTCAGATCCCTTGGATTTATACAGACAGGATATAAGAAGAGAAAAACCATTCAAAGCAGCAATATAAGGCACAAAAGCAGCAATTTCTACTATAATCATAGAATCATAAAATTATAGAGTTGGAAGAGACTATGGCTGCCTCAGAGTGTGGTGGAGTCTCCTTCTTTGGAGGTTTTAAAACAGAGGCTGGATGGCCGTCTGTCAGGGGTGCTTTTATTCTGTGTTCCTGCATTGTTAATCTGTTAATTAAGGAATGGCAGAGCCTGTTACATCCATCAGAACTACAAAACTACACAAAGTCTTTACCTGCTTACCTGAGGGTTGGGGTTAAGGAATACATTCTCCAATGTGTCCTATCTGTATCACAATGATTGGACTACACAATTGATTGGATTTTTGTGAACTGGGCATAGTATGGAAGCAGGATAATTTTGTGTGATGTTAACTCTCATGTGTTTACAGATGAGCTACAAATTGTTTGCTCATTTGAAACCCCAATGGAAAGGCAATGAGGATTGTGCACACAAATTTCCCCTACTACATAGCTAGTTGAAATGTCCTGTCAATATTTTTAACAGATTGGGAAAGTGGCACAATAGGTGAGCTATATGCCATGCCTGCTGCCCTTGGAATGTCTTTTCCACCTGTACATGTTCCTATCAAGCTGTGTAGTAGGGGAAATTTGTGTGCACAATCCTCAGTGCCTTTCCACTGGGGTTTCAAATGAGGTATGGGGATAAAGTAACTGGAACCCAGAACAACCACATTATGTTCTGTAGCATTATGTGGCAAGTGCTACTTGTGATGATGCTAACAATGGTAACATCAATGTTCTGTATCATTAGTTTGTGTATACGATATAAAATTATTCCCTTAAATTACCAATTGTTTCTCTGTTAATGAAATGTACAAGATTTCTCTTTTTCTTAAAGGCTTTCAAGACAGAATATTCCCATTTTGTCAGGTATATTTTTCTACTTCATTTCCTCTCAAATAAAGAGCCTTTCCCACCACCTGTTGTGACTGAGAAGATGTAATATGGCACCTTTTTGTGGAATGATTTCTAGTCATAACTTTTATGCAACTGTGTAAATGGTATATTTCTTTTCTCAAGGTTAAGGATCGACAAGGCTGAGATTTTTCTATAGACTTCTCAGATCATAGACATTGAATCCAGCTCTCTTTATTAACAGTGAAACATTTTTTGTTTTAGCCTGGTAAAGAGAGACTGTAGCTATCCAATAAGCACAAATACATTATTGTATTATTTGGGTCATACTTATGGCTACATAAAGGATGCTTTGATGGCTTTATGTCTTTCAGTGCAATGCATTTTAACTATGTTTGTTTTATCTGTTCACAGAATCTAACGGATTAGGTTGCACACCAAAGTAGCAGCCTTATTGTTCTGATGAACATATTCACTCATCTGTGGGATCTATTGAAACATCAAATAGCAACTGTCCAACTTCCAGAAACAGTCTGACTGATTGAGTTGTTTGACAAAGCTACTCTTTCATCTCATATTCCAAATTCCATAAACACCTTTTAATCTCTTTCCCCCTTCAATGACTTGGATTTAGGTTCCCTCAAATTTCTGTGACCCAGAAATCTTTTCTTACTTTAGGTGGAAACATTTCTTATGCTTCAGCTGTTAGAGACATTTGAACATGATGTAGAGCAACAAATAGGTACTCGTCATCCTGTAATAGTTTCTACCCAGGGAAAGGCTAAGCATTAAAATTGAAATGTTGAATGTTTCATATGCTACAGAATATCCACCACAAATGACTCATTTGTCTAAAAGCTGGAAGGCATCAAAAAAGTTTTCTTTTAAAAAACAACAACAAAAAATTTGGGCTCAGATTTAACAACAAATCATGGGCTACAGACCCACTAGTGACATATGTCTAGTCTACTTTATGCATGAATATGTCTATTTGTAATTGCTTCACTTCTCAGTATAATGTGTTACTACAAAGGAGAGGTACATTCTCTTTCAGCTATTAAATGCCTGGAGAGGCATTTATTTCATGACAAGGGGAAAGCATTGAGTACTTGGGCAATATATGAGAGAGAGAGAGAGAGAGAGAGAGAGAGAGAGAGAGAGAGAGAGACCTAGCTGTCTCCCAAATCTTCAGCATACTCACTAGAGATTAGGGAAGGGGACAACAGGCATTTGCTCATCCCTGCAGAAGAACAGTTAGATAGCTCCGAGATATTCCATACTCCCCCCTGGTCACTGAATGGCCAAGAAAGTGAATGCCTGCCTTTTCAAGGATTGTGTGCCTGGGAACATGATGGCTGGCTGGAATTGCATGGGCAGAGCCTTATGCTTGACTTCATTTGATGTAGGCTCAAAGCCCATGATTTGTTATCAAGACTGAGCAAGCACAGTACTTATGTGCTGTTTCTCTTGCCCTTTTATTTGTATGTGCATGTCATTCATCTATGCTCCATTTGCGGACAGAATGGATCTCCTTCTTTCAATGCAGCTGATGCCTGGTAAAGTTAGTTGGTTGGATGGGGAATTACAATTATGGAAATAGTGTCAAAATTGTGCTGAAGCAGTGACTGTGAATAAGAAGCGGTTATGGATAAATAAACTTAGGTAACTGTTTAATGAACTGACACAGGATTCTGGCCAGCATTTACCATTCTCAACACATATCACTTACCTAAAAGCTTGATTCATTATTTTGGGATGCAAAGGGGCTGAACCCAATGGAATCTGCAGCTGGTCCATACAGTCCCCTGTGCTCAGCTGTACTACTTACCTCCAGATATTTGTTGTGCACAGATATTTGCCAGTTTGTTACAGACATACAAAGTCCAATCCTATCCATCTCTACTCAGAGACACGTCCCACTGTGTTCAATGAGATTTATGCCCAGAGAGAAATGTATGTGACTACAACCTTTATCAGATCCTTTTCAGGAACTAAAAATAAAAACATGATCCAGATTCCTGTATTAGCTCCATTGTTTATGAAGTAGCTGTTACAGGATTCTGGCCACTGTTTGTCTCTTAAGATTTCTGAATCTTATTATTTTTCAGGGCAGATTTCTTTGAGGCTAAATTGTTTTGTTCTTTTTCTTGTTGTTTTGTGGTGAGAATCAACAAAACAATAATAGTGGCCTGTATCTACGTATGTAGAGAGTGGGTACACAACTGTACAAATACTATCCAACCCTCTCCACCCCTGTGTACATTTAAACTGAAATGTTGTGGAAAGGTTGCTTCATTTGGACGAATGTACGTTCTCTACAAAGGCAACCCAAGGAATCTACATGGCTCCTGGACCTGGTTGTGGGACACAATGTCACTGATGAAATACAAGTTCAGATTGGCATGATTGAAAGTGTTTCCCATCTGGTAGATGTTCAATGGATTGCCTGAAATTAGTTTCATGGCCCTCATTTCCAGAGGGAAGGTATCCACATCCGAGAATCCATCAATGCAGCCTGGCAGCTCTAACTGGCACATGAGTTACTCAGCATCAGTACAAGAGGCCAAGGAAAGATATTGGGATGGTGAATCTCTTTAGACTACAGTGTATGAGCACCAAGGGACTTTTCATCTCCTTGCTTGTGCTGTACTTGCGCCACTACAGACTGTTTAGAAAGTTGCCACCCTAATGTTTTTTTTAAAAAAAAATAGAGTCAGAAATGGAAGTTTTCTCATTAAAAAAATACCAAAGTGGTAGAAATAATAAAGAAATCAACTAGCCTCCAGTTTAACCACTCATTCTATAAGCCTCCAGTCTCCATGTCTACTTTTCTTCAGTTCTATATTTTACATACGTTATTATGGCATTTATTGTTAATACAAGCACTCATTTGCAACTTAATTGGTTAGTTCATTCTCTTTTTTAAATTCTCTTTCTTTCTTCGTCCAAAGGGAAATATAATTGCTCAAGATTTTCCAGTTTTTCTTTCTCTCAGTTCAAATTCTGCCAAATATATCCTGGAACCATGAAGTCTTGAAGACAAGTTATCAGACTTTGTTGTTTGCTTTAGCAGTAATGGTGAAAAACAATTGTATTTATTGTGGTTGATAAGACACCTAAATGTTGATGCCCCCTTTTCAGTAAAGAAACTTTGACTTACCATTTTTAGCATTTCTATTAAATCCGCTTACTCAAGGGGAAAGCCTTGTTGTGAGGCTGAGATGAAGCTTCATAGAGGCAGCTGAGGGTATAGCACCAAAAGGTTCGGGGCATATAGGTGGAGAAATCTATGAAGCTTTTTCACATTTGCTGTGTAGTTGCTGGATGCATTGGGTTTTGTCTGGATGTTCAAGTCTGTCATCATGCTGACCCATAGGGATTTGATCCTTGTCCGTCTGCCCCAACAGAGCTATCCAAGGATGGCTGTATGGGATTCAAAAGGCATCCATAATGTGTATCTAGCACAAGAAAGAAAGTTAGACAGAAACAAAATGAAGCAATAAAGAAAATTGGCACTTGTTTTACTATAGTTTTTTGTGGGTTTTTCGGGCTATGTGGCCATGTTCTAGAAGAGTTTATTTCTGACGTTTCACCAGCATCTTTCTCTGAAGATGCCAGCCACAGATGCTGGCAAAATGTCAGGAATAATCTCTTCTAGAACATGGCCACATAGCTGAAAAAAACCACATAAAACAATGGGTGCTGGCCATGAAAGCCTTCACCTTCACTAGTTTGACTGTGTATGAAATCTTTACAGATGTTTAAGGAAGGTCTTTCAAAGTCTGTTCAGTTTTTTATATATGTTCTGTCTCAACACAATTACGTATTTATGCTATTTGTGGAGCTCTCTCCTCTTCCACTCCCACACCATTGGATGTTAATGAAGACATTTCAATACTTCCCTTTTACAATGCCTGAGATTTATCTGGCCATAAGAAATGATGATTTTAATTGGACATTTATATAAATAGCAAGAATATCAATTCAGTTATGCCTTTGAAGAGAAATGTTTGTAAGTCATATAAAATGAACAACATGCTTTTTTATTTCTGAAGGGAAAACATTCTTCTCCCTTCTAAATGTAACCATGTCAAACCATGTATTGTAATAATCCAAGCTGTCTTTTGAAATACAGTAACCACACAACTTTCAGTACAAGTTTCAGATTTGTCCCATTAATGTGCTCCATTCTATATGGCAGACACTCATAAATTACATGTGAATAGTTCTTTTGGGTTCTATGGAGCCAAGTATAATTGATATTGCAAATGCAATCACAATTTAAGCTCCAGAATGTGTATGTGTGTGTGCACACACACATACACAACAGTACAAGACATTGCATAATAAGTTTGACATATATCCACTGTCCCAACCATTCTGTGTGTCCAGTGAGGTGCCAGTGCAGTACTTGCCTGCAGTTGTGCTGCAACATTTGGATGCAATTGTAAAGCCATAAAAAATACAAAATACTAAAATACAGAAAATATACTTTTCCTCAAAAGAGATGCAAATATTTCCACAAATACAACATAGAATTACACCACAAAGAATTTACTCTTTTTGTTCCTTCCTAAATATATAACTGAAATATACCATTACCCTATGGAAGGGGGAAAGATCCTCTCCAGCTCCAGCAATATCACGCTTTAGATTCCACCTAAACATTAGATGGAACTTCCTGACAGTAAGAGCTGTTCAACAGAGGAACACACTGCCTTGAAGAATGGTGGGGTCTTCTTCTTTTGAGGTCTTTAAACAGAGGTTGGATGGCCATCTGTTGCGGATGCTTTGATTGTGAGTTCCTGCATGGTAGAGAGGTTGGACTGGTTGGCCCTTGAGGTCTCTTCCAACACTATGATTCTGAACAAAATTAGCAATTATAGCCCCTTTCATAAGGTTTTTCCGCCCATTGGGCCATACCTTTCATCCACAAGGATTATAATCATGTATAATTAAATTGTTTGGAACATCACCCAGTACTGTCAGTGGATCTTTAGGTACTTCCAGGTTTGACCATATAACACCTGTATTAAAATCACTTAACTGGCTGCCGATTAGCTTCTGAGCACAGTGCAAGGTGTTGGTTATTACTTTTAAAGCCCTAAATGGCTTGGGCCCAAGTTACTTGAGGGAACACCTCTCCCTATATAATTTGCCCCACACCCTTAGAACATCCGGGAAGAATCTACTAGGAAAAAAACCCCACTAGATTATCTATGACTTCCCAAAGAGCTTTTCCCGCTGCTGCCCCTAAATTATGGCCTGCCAAAAGAGATCTGTCTCATTACCACCGTGGATGCTTTTAAGAAGGCAGTCAAGACGGAGCTCTTCCAGTGGATCTATCCGTCTGACCCTGTTTGAGACCCATCCTTTAGCCTTAATGATGACTCTGTGTAATTCCACTGTATCATGACAAACTAGTCTTAACTGATATTATTATTGTTGAGATGATATATTTTAATGGATTTTATTGATCATAATTGTATGTTTTTATCAGGTTGTGACCCTGCCTCGATCTGGAAGGGAGAGGTGGGGAAATATAAATAATAATAATAATAATAATAATAATAATTATTATTATTATTATTATTATTATTATTGAGAGAATGTTTCCAACAGTGCTGTCATGCCCCATCCTCTTTTTAAACTGGAAATGCTAGCAATTGAACTAGAAATGTTATGTACACAAATCACTAAGGCATGTTCCCACTTCAGAGGAACATATTTTTACAGTTTCTAATTGATTGATATTCCTTTCTTGAAGAGAGCCTTAAAACAAAGTTAAGATAATAATACAATATTCAAGGAAATAATAATAATAATAATAATAATAATAATAATGCAGAAATCAAACATCAGAGAGAAAGTGGAAATGGTTTTCTTAAAGACGAAGATTCTTCTTTCCCTGTGGCAATGTCTAACTACCTCAAGAATTTTTTAGATGAGTCTTGTACAATGCCAGGGCTATACTGGAGAAGACCCTGGGTCTCATTTCAGGATGAAGAATTTCTTGTATGCAAGAGAAAGAAAAAAAATCCTAAGATCTTTCAGATCTCAGAAGATCTGACAAATCCTGTAGGTTAGGGGTTGGGAACCTCTGGCCTGGGAGCCTCATCAAGCCCTTGGAGGATTCTCTGTCTTTATCACCTCACCTTCTCCAAAATCCTTTTGCCCAGTCTTCATTGGGAAGGAGAGCAAGCAAGGAAGAAAGGATGGTGATCAGACACAGTTGGAAGTTGATTTGGATTCAGCTGCAGCCCAGTCAAGAGAGCTTTGCTCTTCCTTGTTCTCCCACTTTGGCTTTGCTGTCCTTTACTTTCCCCCACCCAGGGAAATTAGGGAAAGGCAAAATCCTCTTGGCCAGGCTTGCATGTGGCACTGCTCTGCTCTCTACCTGCATAAGATTATCACCATGTGGATGGGAATTTCCCCAAAACACTATGAATTTACTGAATCCATACATTCTGCTCATGAATGTATTGCCTACATTTATGGCAGTGAGCCTATGTTTATTTCGACATTTGTACACTACACTCTCCACCCCATCAATGCAATTGATTATATTTCAAGCACTACTGCTATTTTGGTCAAGCATATGTCCTTGTATTTCAGTTTTGCCAATGAACAGTGAGCACCCTCTCTGTTAAAAACCTTCCCTTTTTTCTGAGGTCAGTTAGAATGGAACAAAATAGGAGGTCTTAACTCTCCCACCTCCAATCCTGTGGTTGTCATGCATTTGGATGGAACTACTGTCCTTAACATGAATTGAAGCATCTACTTTGGCAGAATTCAACATGATAAAGCTTGTCCCAAAGTCCATTGCTGTCCACTATAGAATAAAAAGTAAAAACAATTATCTGTCAATCTGTGAACAATTTTCTATTGCTTCTGTCTTGTATGGCACTCTGAATAAGTTTTCACTCTTAAACCAGTACTATTTTTTTTGGGGGGGGGGGAATAAATAAGAATTACAACAAATTAAATTTGGGGTATTAAGGCAATTCCAATCTGAAGTGTAAAGAAGGAAATGATTAGCAGCTTCAAAGATATTCAAGCACTGAAAGATCTGTAAAGATCTGATGTGAGGATATTGTGTGAAGGATGACAGCAGAGGAATAAGATGTATCAAGGGCTGGAATCCTGCTGGAAAGTTATGAATATGTAACCTAAAGTACTCAGTGGCTTAGCAGTTAAGACACCAACTCTGATGACCACAGAACTGACAGATCAGCAGTTCAAGACCCAAGCGCCTCGTGACTGAGTGAGCTCCCATCACTAATCCCAACTTCTGCCAACCTAGCAGTTCAAATCATGTAAAAGTGCAAGTAGATAAATAGGTACCACTTAGGTGAGAAGGTAACAGTGTTCTGTGCAGTCATGCTGGCCACGTGCCCACAGAGTCATATTTGACAACACTGGCTCCCTAGGTTTAGTAACAGAAATGATCGCTGCCTTCTACAGTTGGATATGACTAGACAAACACATGAAAGGGGAAACATTTACTTTTACCTTTAACCTGAAGTAACACATTCACAATTGTTTTGTATTCACAACTCCTATGCAACTGCTAGTTTAGGGAACACTTATGGACCCAGTCCCTCAGTCCTGACATGTGTAGACTGAAAGTCTCCTGGTGCTCATGTACCCAGGTGATAGTCCATTTCTCTGTCACTTGGAAAATAGCTTGCTGCCTTTACTAACCCCATCACACAAACAATCTCTGGCACAAAGGGGATTTATGACAGGGACCCCACTTCTGCCTGTCACAACAGAGATTGCTCATGGGAGGGGGTGGCAATACCAGTCAGCTGTTTCCTGAGTGACAGGGGAGCAGACCTTTGTCAATCATAATGGTTGCTTCTCATGAAATGGTGATTGGGTGTGTGGGCTGGAATTCACGGTGTGCCACCATAACTATGGTAGTTGTGCATTTGTATCTGCCCAATTGGATTCTGGCCATGATCAATCACCAGAGCTACTTAAGGCTATAATAGATTTTTTTCTACCTTCTCCCACCAGCTTTTGTTGAGATGGCGTTGTGCTATAGATGTACTACATAGTTCTCTAACATTACATGGCCCTCAAGTGGGAGGCCTTATTTGAATCTTCTTTGAAGTCAAACAGAACCCATTGATGCAAGGGTGTGTCTCGCCACCATTTGTGGATGACTTTTCACAATAGGCTTATTTTCATGGTACTTTTGTCCCCTTTTAAGATGGTTCATTCAGAAAACTCTAATCAGAAGTGGATGCCAGCCCTATTATAAGCAAACACCTCGAGCAGTAGGGAAGAGTGATGGCAACTGTCTGTTCCTATGTCTGTGCTCCTCCTGCCTCCTGCTGTTACCATCTTTGGAAGGGCAGAACTGCATGTAGCACAAGACGTGTTCTAATCCTTTAAACCAGTTTGCTGCCTTCAGGTGTGGTGGGAAGTACTATTCCATCACCAGTAAGAATCAACTGTGAGATGCACAACACTATCAGGAAAACAGACACAACAAAAACAGATAGTATAACTTGGCATCCCTTTATTAGTTTTGCAAATGAAGAAGCAAGCATACAACGATCTATGGAGGAATTCCATTTGATTATAAATGGACAGTAAAACTACATACCCGAAGTAGTATTCAAAGACCTGGCCATGCTTGTCCGTTTCATAAAAAAAACTATAAAGGAATCCTGTCTTGCTCTCATTCTCAGACAAACAATGAATGAGGAAAATATATTTTTTACAATATGTTTTTGTGCATCCCAGGCTGCTTTATCAAGTACTTAGTCCATGATCATAGTCATAGTCAGGTACACGAAGCAGACTGGAATCCACAACAGCTAATGCTAATAATTTTTCTTTCTTTCTTTCTTTCTTTCTTTTTTTTTTTTTTTTGGTTAATCTTAACAATGCTACAGGAATTTTATTTTATCGTTTAAAATATACCCTCAAATAAGAGAAACATATGGGACTATTCATCCTCAGTAATGGCATTGTTTCGACTCCCTTTTTCATAACTTGTACAAACTGTTATTATATATTAGAGTGGAGAGGAGGGGAATTATCAATTATCATTGGGATCAAATTCCTCTCCCCTTCCCTTCTTTCTTGTAGACAATCTCCAGCAATCGTTAAGTCCATTCCCACATGATATATACAGACCTAGCATAGTGTAGTGCTTTTGGTTTTGGACTAGGACTCCAGGAGACCAGGGTTTAAATCCCTGGTCAGCCATTTAAAGCCACTGGGCCATACACATCCAGAGGGGTTATCTGGCCTGGATATTCCAGGAACAGCCCAGAGTATCTTGACCCCACAGCTATTCCATTTCTCCCCTGTTACATTGGCCTCCATTTCCACAGCACAGCAGCTTTCTGCATAGGCAGTCCATTGGGCCACCTGACAAGTCGACCGCCAACACAGATCACTTGCTCTTGAGGTCAGAATGAGGTGCCCAATGATGAGCACTTGCTGGGTGCCTTAGCCTGGCCTCAGAATGGGTGACCCACCGTGGCAATGAACAGCACAGCTGGACATACATGCAGACAGCCACTGTGTCATAGAAATGGAGAGCTTCAGATTGTCCCTGAAGATCCAGTGCAAAGGGCAAGGTTTTTTTACTCCATTGTAAGTGTGCTATGCCCCAGTGAAGGACATACCAGGCATGGTCAAGACTGTTTACATTTCTGCCCAAAAAGGGTGAGCATTTTTCCCTATACAGACAAGGCCTAAGAGGAATGCAATGGCAAACCTCTTCTGAATAAACTTGCCTGGGAAAATCCTAGGATAATATCTACTTGAAGGCATATAACAAATGCAACAGACACACAAAGGAGAGTGTAGGAGAGTGGAAGTTTCTCCCAAATAATAGCACAGTAGTTTGTAGAGGTCATTGTGAGAACATCTCAGTCTCCCAGGACAACCTTTCAGCAACCTCAAAGTGTTTATTGTGAAGAACCAGATATGCTTCAAAGGGAGAGTCAGTATGCTGAAATATATTTCTTTAACGTGCCATAGGACCTGTTTCTTCAATTGCAAAACAAACAAACAAACTGGAGCCTCTCTGTTGCTTTACAATCAGGTGAAATCACAAGGCGGGACAGGTGAGAAACAGTATTCAACACAGAGCAGGGGAGCAAAAGAGAAAAGAAAAAGAAAATAATGTGGAGAAAAAAAGTAAGGAACACTTACATTTCAGCAAGTGTACAAGATTGTGCCATACTTTCTCTCCTCGCATTTTCTGTTTATTATATGAACAGTTGAGCAGAATGCACATTGTTCATGGACGGACAAATAATAATTATGGGCAACCTATAGAATGGACCACAGAGCAAAGAAAAGTGTAGTACTTGTTCGATGAAAGATGCACTGAATGGATTACAGTAGATATGTACAGATATCATTAGAAGACACTGAAAAGGAACAAAATTGCAGTGATTTCACTGTTAGAAGGAATGCTATTCTTCTCCTTCTCTTGGTCTGTTTCCAACCTTTTCACTCCCTATTTCCTTTTCCAGCTGCAACACTCCTTTCTCAACAATTACACTCCCTACCCAGCTCTACCTTACATCTCTCCAGGGTTGTGTACCTCACTGGGCTTAGAGGCTGCTCATTCTGGAAAGTCAATTCTTTTATATGAGCTCATTCGCCAAGGTAAATTCTCTCAAGTTCTCACAGCTCGGCATGTAGCTAGAGTAATTATAGGATTAAGCTCATTAATAATGCGCATGGAGCAGCACACCCACTCTGCCCTGAAATGCTGGAAAGAGAAAAATGTACATTTAAATATATATATAATTCCTTTCTCTCACATGTTCTCCATTGATGTGCATGCACCTGCTAATAACATCTTGCCAAATTCTGTACAAATGTAAGCTTAAGGAACTGACTGGGGCTTTTGAGGCATTTCTCCCCCACAGGGAGAGCATCAGGCAACATGAAATGGGAGGTGAGAAAACATTTTATGCCAACAGCCCTCCCAGCACGTTTGTTAGTCATCACTGCAATTGTTTTGGAATATAAAATGGCCAATGGTCAGGTATTATATGAACAGTAGTGCAAAACCCATAAGCTGAGATCCTGCATGGCAGGTGTAGCTATAATGACATAGCTATGATCTCTGTCCCTATCCAACTGCCTAAAAAACAACTGTGTGTTTGAATGAAAAACTGTGAGCAACTGTGACTGGTACTTAATGCACAATGCTTAAAGGCACCTCAAAGGGCCACCTCTAGCTTTCAGGTTTTGGACTGCAAACCTCAGGGCCTGGGAGGTTCCTGAACTGGCAATCCTAATAAGGACTGTGAAATGAAAGTCAAATCTGCATATAAAGGACTCTGCATGGAATGCTTGCTTTCCATCTGTTCTTTGAAAGCATGATGGCTAGAATGAGCATGGAAAAAGCACAGGTAAAGGAAGCTTTCTTTATAGTGGCCTTTATATGTACAATGACCCATTCCACTGCCATATCCACTGCATCCCTAGTTAATCAAATATATGAAATAAGAATATGTTTAAAAGATGACTAAACTATATTTGCATGTTTGAAAGATAATTTCTAAAATCTCTGATTAAAAGTAGAAGTTAAATTTATAACATGTATGCAATTTACATTATAACATACTCTACAACATTTTGCAGATTACAGCTGAGACACACATGGCCAAGCAACATCAGACTATGGTCAAGATGGCAAATGTTATTAGTGAAGAAGAACAGGCTAGGACAGGCTGTAGCAGTTTGCTTTTGTGTGAGCCTACTGGATAGGACAAGATTACCTTCCCTTCCCTTCCTTCCCCCTCCTCTCTTCCCACCCCAACTAACTTAATGGAGTGCAAACTGCATTGCACTTGTCCCAACCACAGCATGGCTACTGAAGTCAATGGGGCTTGTCATCCATGGATACTCAAATCCACAAATGGCAAGCCCCATTGACTTCAATGGTCACACATGCATGTGGTCCCAACAGAGCAACCACGTGGGCACATTGGATACCATGAGACTTGAGGCCCTGTGGTTTTTGCCATCCATGTGGAGGGTTCCAGAACAGATAAGCAGGGTCGACTGTACTTTTGAATTTTGCACACTCGGTTGAAGTACACTGAGGACAAAGGGGGAAGGGAAGAGCAGGGAGAAACAGGGACATTTTAAAAACAATTGGAAAGTGGGATGATAGAGGATTCTTTGGAAGGTTTTCATATAAGTTTCTCATTCTTCAAGCACTGGGTACTAGCAGAAAAGAAACATGTGGGAAACATGTAAGGAAGAGTACGAATTTCCTCCATCACAGAAAAGAAGAGCAGTTTGACTTCTTTCAGGAAATTTACTATTCAAAACTAACATTATGTATATGTGAAATGAAACGCCCAGACAGTGACGTGGACTCTATTTGATTGATTGATTTTCAAGTCAGATTCAAGTCACTTCAATCACTTAATTTGGACTCAGCTTAATAATAAATGACTCATTGACTTGACTCACAACCTGTATATTTTAGTGACTGACTTGCTGGTCTTGGTCCAGTAGCATAACACATTCATCCAGAAAAATTACAGAATGAAAACCAGTCTAGCTGAGTAGACCTAAACCCCTGCCTGAAGACCAGGGTTCAGGCTGCATTTCTTATAATGAAACAGCAAATACATTAGGCAATGGGCTTCAGGTAGGAGGATCCCTGTGACATGGTGGTGATGAGACTCTCACTCAGGACCAGGACCCTATGGTGATTCCTTCCTTATATGATCTCACCACTGCTACCAATATGTTATGTTGACAACATGGCACTGCCAACATTTTAAAAAACTTTTCACTCCTTTTCACTCAGTGCCACTGCTGCCACCGATATGTGAAGGTGAGGTGACTCTCACCCACCCAACTACTTTCCTCAGGTGTCAGCACTCTGGCTTTTAACATACCATTATCTTGACACCTTTAAGTCATAGCTAAACACCCACTTTCTGAAGTGTCCTAAATAACAATAGGTCTTTTCCATTTAGTAGTGTTTTACTTATGTTTGGTAATGTGGATGATATTCTTTGTAAGAAAACTTCAGGCAACTACTAATTGAAAAAAAGGAATGAATTTTATTGACAAGCAAGGTTGAATACAGTATCTTTCTTGTAGGATGTTATTCAGTCTTGATACGGTGTATAACTTGTTTCAATGGTTATAAAATTTAACAGTTTCTTTCACTTGACTTTATAAATGATCCTGTATAGAATTAGTTCCATCAGAACCTTTATCTAGCCTCTGTTTCTCTTAACCCTTCTGGTTATCTGTTATCAACAAACACTTTAAGTGAACTTACTCATTTTCCTAAAATTTCATCTGTTCTCCAGATGACTTTAATAATTTCCAATGCCTCCTAGCGATCTATATATCCCGCAGGATATTGACACATACTCTTTAACGTTGGACTCCCTTAGCCTTTAACTTGGGTAACTAAGCCCCTTCTAACTGCACATATCAGCAGTCTCCCTCAGCCTCCTTGGTTGTTATCCTCTCTGGGTACAGTGACACACTCCTTAACACTGGACTTCTCTGTCTCTTTTATACTTGGTTCCCTGTTCTGAGTGTCTTAATCTCATTCAGACTGAATCCATTTTTAACCCAACTACATCTTCTGGCAGTTCTAAAAACACCCCTGTGCTTCCACAGGCTTGACACACTGTCTTAACACACAGCTCTGTCTGCTCTTGGGAGCAGCCCTTATCTATTTTAGCTTCACTCCTATCGGCTGTTCTCAACATTCTAGACTGCCTGTGTTCTCCACAATTCTTCTAAAGCTTTTCAAAGGTTTTGCAAGGCCCCTCTAATGTGAAGTGGGGATAGGTTGCTGTGCAGACCTCAACCCCTGCCTCAACCCCATTGCTTAATGTATTTGCTGTTCCCCTCTGAGAAAAGCACCCCATACTATGGGGGTGAATGAATGAATAAATAAATAAATAAATAAATAAACTTTATTTATATACTGCCCTTCGAAACATCAGGGCGGTTTACAGCAATAATCATATACATCCAATACAGATTAAAAACAGTACCATTAAAACAATAAAACAATCTTGCCTCTTGCTCCTAGGAAAATTTTGAGAAGGTTCCATCAATGTACAATGAGGACAGGCTGCTGAGTAGAGCTCAATTCCAGGGCATGGCATACATTTCTCAGAGGGAAGAAGCAAATGTATTTGGCAATCAGCTAGAGGTGTGAGTTGAGCTCTGCTTACCAGCTTGTTGTGGTTGCACTTCGGAGGATCTTTTCCTAGGAGCAGCATGAAGACTCACTCCCAGAGCACAATGTTCTCTTCTCAGAGGGGAACAGCAAACAAACCTGTTAGGCAATGTGCTTGAAGTGGCATGATCTTCCTAAAGCTTTTCATCAAAGCAGCAGGCAAGATTCACTTCCAGTATGCAGAGCTCATGCCTAACACATTTGCTGTTCCTCACCAAGAAACATGTCCCATGCTCTCAAGGGCCAGTCTTGCCTGCTGCTGGAAGTGAATGATGCCATGCACTTTGCTCCTGGTGGTGGAGCTGGGCATCAAGATACAAACATAACTTTCTGTACTGACATGTTGCTTCTTTCAGAAATCACAAGTCTCAGGAAATTAACTTGTCCCTCCATGCACCTGCGGGATCAACACCAACCTGTCTCAGACAGTACAGGTATAATATTTATCCACTCTTTCAATCATTTTACATTATAACCAGAACTCACTGATTTGATGTGTGATCAAAAGAATGGACTGTGTGCTGAATATACTCACCACTCATTTGTTCCCCTGTTAAAGTTGGCTCCCAGACATGAGACTTGATTTGAAATTTGACTTGAAAGTATCTTGCAAAGACTTAAGACTCAGCTCGAGACTTGAAGGCAAAGATTATGATTTGACTGGAGACTTGGATTAAAAGATTTGAATACATCACTGCAACCAAGCCAGGTAAGCCTTGCATAAGTTAAAAAACAAAAACCCACACATAACATTTTGAATCTTATAGAGACCACTTGAAAGCTTCCAAAATGCATCCCAAGATAATTTCCCCCCAACAGCCTTCACTTTTGTTATGATTTCCATTTTGGTGGTGAAACTTATCTTTGCTCTTTCAACATGCCAGGGGAGATGACAAGACAAGCTAACCTGCTTTTCTCTTTTGTTTTTGTGTTGGTCTTAAGATATGCCAAGTAAGTGATTCAGGAGGCTGTTTACCTTGCCTGTTGTATGTTAAGTATACACAGCTAAGTAGGACCACCAAGAGTAGAGTCCCATTCTTTGCCAGGTCAAGCTTTATTGCATTGCTGCAACCCAACACTGAAATTCTGTCTTTTTCCAGTCCTCCTTCATCATCCTCCCCATGCCAATGCTGCAAAAAATCTTTCAGCTAGATATAAAACAAGGTTTTGTTAACTGAGTTATACTTATATTAAGGACCCAAGTCTGCTGCCATGCAGTGCCCTTACATTCCTGTGTGCCTACAAAACCAAGGTACACATCTTGTTCCAAAGTTTCAGACAAAACTTTTGGCAACTGTGTATGATCATCTGTACTCAAAAATCTCTTAAGGTCAATGTGATGAAACCTAAATCTATCCTTTATAAAATTAGAATCATTAATCCACATGTTGGCAAACATACAATAAAGAGCAGAAGCTATTTAGGCAATGTTATGGTAGAAATAGGATAACATTTGGGTTCTATGCTGTGAAAGTAAAGATGGCTCTACATATTTCTGCTTTTACTGCAAATTAAAGAAAGTACTGCAGTAATGATTACAAATAATTTTAATGTAGAAAGTAGAGTAGTGATTTTGCTTCCTAATAGTAGTCTTTAATGCATGAAGATCAACAGGGATTTTAAATGGGATAAGATTATACTTACTCATCTTTCCTTTTGATAATAGGCACTGCACAGAGCAATGCTTCTAAGGAAGCATTGTGTCAAAAATCTATTTGGTCTCTTCCTGCTAGCATCTCATAGTGCCTCCTTATTAAGTCTAATTTTACAAAACTTATGCTGAATGTGATTTATCTATTCCTTGCTGGTGTTATCAGAATGAAAAAGGGACCACCACTGGCAGTGGTGTGCTTTTTTCTTGACAGCAAAATGCACACAGCATCTCATCCTTTCCACTTAGGCATGGCATGCTGTTTACCTGTTGCTTTTAAAGATTCATCAAGCACTGGTGCTACCTTAATGCTAAATAGGTCATTTTAAAAAATTCAGTTTTTATCGTTGGATTGAAATTGATACCATGTTCAGAAAATACTGTGGCACTTACTTGGTCACAGCTGTATTTGCATCTAGTGAATGTCTGGTATTATTTATTTATTTAATATATAGCCCACTGTTCTCTCAGTATGGAACCCAAAATCAGCTTTAATCTAAGTTAAAAAAATAGTTACCAGAAATGACAATACAAGAGTTAAAACAAAACCAATTAAATACACATTCATAATAAAACAGTTTTTAAATAACATTAAAATATAGTAGTAAAAGTACAAGACAATACACCCCAGTGAAAACACCTTCTGCAAGAAACTGTTAACATTCAAAGGCATGCATAAGCTGAGAGGCGGTGAACGTAGGCCCGAGACAGACAGGCGTGAAGTGGCATGCTGGCTCCGATTCTAGGATTCGGGAACGCACACTAACTGCATGCTCCCAAACTCTAGTCCATATGGATGCCACCATCATGGTGGCCTCCTGTCCCTATGGGGGCTGCCATGATGACTCAAGTGCGGCACTGCATCCATATGTCGGGTGCTGCACTTGTGTCATTGACGTGCCACAGTGAGGTTCTTTTTGGTGCGAAGGGAGCCCACGTGGTTTGGCTGCTGTAGGCTCCCTGGGGAGCAAAAACAGGTGGCTCTACCCCGCCCTTTTGGGGCAATCTGTCGAGCTTCTTAGTTCCCCTAGAAGGGAATTCCACAGCCTGGAGGCAGTCACCAAGTAAGGTCATTCCTGTGCCATCACCAAACATATCTGGGTGGATCAAGAGAAAGCCCTTCCCTGAGGATCTTAACTTCAGGCAGTTGTAAAATCTTGAGTCTTTCTTCACAATATATTCAAAATATATTCACACAAGAGAATCCCCCATCCCAAGCCTTGAATAATCAATGGCTGATTTGAGTGGATAGACTGGGGACGGTCAACTAGGGACTGGTGAGGTTTATTTATTTTTAAAATGGTTGAATTTAACAAAAAAGTTGAAAAAATTGAGTGTGAAAGGAAGCAAAACAAAGATTGCCCCATCCCTAACTTCATTATCTCATTAACAGATTTTTGAATTCAGATGATCAAACACAGATCTTTTCCGACAGACCTTCCCTGATTGATTGACCCAGCCCCACTGATATGGTCTGCCCCAATGATTGCCTCAAGATGTCTTGCTCCCCCCTTTATGCCATTGCCAGTGTGTGTGTGCACTGTTTGCTTTGACTTCCTCTTCCTTTGAGAGTGAAGTTCTTTTGCTATTAAAAACTTTTCTTGCTCAGTGGGGTGTCTTGTTTTTGCTGTACTGGCAGGGGAATGGCAGCAGAAGCAGGTTGTTATGTTTCCCAGGTTGAGCCCCTCTTTCCCATCTGCACCTCCAGGAGATCCATGGGAGTTGTAAGGTTGGCTGACACCAACCTTAATGATGCCACTACCCAAGTATCAGTTAAAAACATTTTTATTTGTATGAGCTTTGAGAAATAAGTAAATATTAAACTTTTGTTTTCCTTCTACACACTGGCACAACTCTGGGGGGGGGGAAATGACCTACTAGTATAGTGCATGAACAGAATTTTGTCCAAGAGCTACTTTTAAAAAATAATAATAATCAGGGCTTCTGCAAATTTGTGTGAACTGTATCTGTGCAAAATGAAGGTTCTTTCAATATAGCAAGCATAGAATGACTGAGTCATAGTTAAAACAACAACAACAACAGATCAAACAAAGTTGTTTGTGTGCATTGGTGTCATTTCAGACTTATGGAGACTCTATAGAGAACATCATAAGGATTTCTTGGGAAGATTTCTTCAGAGAGGTTTTCTCCCTATTGCCTTCCTCTGAGAGGATGTGACTTGCCCAAGTTCAGCTAGTAGGTTTCCATTCTCAGTGAGGGTTCGAACCCTGTTCTCCAAAATCATACTCCAGTGCTCAAACTGCTGCACCACAGTAGGTTTCAAAGAAGCCATAGTTTTCACCCCACAAAAGTCCATGTATCAAAAAAGCATTGTCATTTGCATATCTACATATTTTGCATCTGGCAGAATTATTGTCATTCTCTTGCAGAGAGAGCACCGCAAAATATGTAACTTTTTTGTAAAGCAAGGAGACATTCTTACAAATGTGTGATGGCTTACATCTCTATTCCAGGGCCACCTTGAGGTACACCGGGGCAAGCAGGTGACACTGGATGAGGAACAATGGATAAGAAGTTTGTAAATAAGTATATTAGTTTATTCTCCTCAAGAAGCTTCCTTTGCTCCTCCCAGGGGATCAAACTTCTTAATAAGGAAACTGGTGCAACATAATTTAAAATGAGAAAGAATATCATTCAATTTATATAACTCACATCACAATTGATTAAATGTGTTAGAACACTAAAGGGATGTCATAAAGTCATTTACTCATAAGTAGTCCTGCTGACTTGTTAGCAGATATGGTGTACGGATACATGACAGTTACATTCCCATTTCATAGTTCAAGACACATCCATTTAACTTCTTTATTAAACCACCCACCCTGACAGTGCTGGCTGAGAAGATTTTTGAAAAAATGATGATGTCCATATATTCAATTTAATCAAGTTTTGATTTGTCGAGCTGTAGGTAACCATATCCTTTCTCCCTTACCACATTTTTTTTTCATTATGATTTGCTTAGTAAAGTATTGTAATCATTTCTCTGCCCAGAAGTCTCCCAAAGGCAATCTACACAATGATATAAAAAAACATTATTTAGAAACAGATTAAAAACAATTAAAAAAACAATTTTTAAAACCTGCTTTTAAAAACTGAAGGCAACATGGAATCATACAATTTTAGCCATATACTGAAACCTCAATAACTGTTCAAATTAAGGTAGGAGCACAACACCACATTAGTAATGCAATCCTGTACAGGTCTACTAAGAAGTCTCAAAGTTCAATGGGGCTTACTTTTTGGTAAGTGGGTATAGGTTGTTGTTGTTGTTGTGTGTGCCTCTAAGTCATTTTTGACTTATGGAAATCCTAAGACAAACCTATCATAAGGTTTTCCTGAAGAGTTTCTTTGGAGGGGGTTGCCATTGTCATCCTCTGAATCGGAGAGAATGTGATTTGGTCACCCAGTGAATTTTTATGATCGAGCAGGGAATTGACCCCTGATCTCCAGAGTCATAGTCCAGCACTCTAACACCACACAGGCTCTTAAGTGGTATAGTATGGCAGCTTAAGTTGAATACAAGGTTCCTATGCCATAAAGAGTTAAATAATGTGCCAGGAAGAGTGTTTTTGCCTTTTCCCACTAGTGCTGCACTCTGATGGGAGGAATTGTTTCTGTCATTTCACCTCTATGTACATCAAAACAGTTGGGCATCATTTGCTCACTATTCACACTAACAAACAAAAAGATAAAACATTATGCACAGATTTATGCTATTGCTTCAGCATAGCATAAATATCTACTGCCAGAACCCCATTACACAAGCCCTATACTGAATACCAACAAAGCACAAGATATGTGGCTCAGTGATCAGTGTGCCTGTTTGCACCACACTGTGGAAAATGCAATGGTATTGCATACATGAGCATGAGCATTTACATGTCATTCTGTGTACTTTAATGCACTATGACATGTTCAACTGACATACCCACTTCTGCTTCTGCTACTGTCAGCAGGATGTGACCATTGTGCAGTCAGGGGGAAAAAGCCCTCCAGATGGACTGTGCAACTTACACCTGAGTATGTCACTAACAGGATGCTGGCCCTTGTCTGAAACATCTCAAAGGCCTGTTACAGACTGCCAAAATAAAGCTGCTTCGGGTCTCTTTGAAGGTATGCTATTTAAATGATGCAGAGTCCTGAGGTCGCACCAAAGCCACACTCCATTCCTAAGCACTGGAGTGCAGCTTTGGTGCAGCTTCCGGATTCTTAGGATGCATGCATCATTTAAACAGCATACCTCCAAAGAGACCAAGCAGCTTTATTTTGGCAGTCTGTACCAGGCCTCTGTGTTCTAAATTAGAGCAAGTATAACCTCTGTCTGTTTTCCCCCTTAATCGACGCATTAGTGGGGTTGAATGTATCATTTGGCAATGGAGTTGGGGGGCTCCCATGTCAGTGGGATAGTGAAACCACTCTGAGTTTTAGCTTGAGCTATCCAAGCTAACAAATCTATTTTGGAAATGCAGTTCAACACTTTGGCCACCACTGCTGTGCTGGGGATGAGCTACTGCTGCCCCTCCACAACCTTTTCTGTTGCTGAGTGAATGGGAAAGGGAAGTGACTCACTTTCCTGCCTGGCCAGAAGACTGGTGAGTGTAGGCTGCTGCTATTGCCCAGCAGCCTTCCTCCCACTTGGCTACACCCCACACCCACTGATGGATGTCAGCTGATGGGTGGCAGAGGCCCCCTGGCTGGTGAAAGGGAGTAGCTGGAGATGGGTCTTGGGATGCATGGGAGTAACCAACACACTAGCTGTTCACCCTCCTCAGGGGTGTCACTGGGTGCAGTCTGAACCCCCTGAATGTGATAGCAATCATCAGGAAAACACATCTGGCAACAGTGCAAGCGACATGCTTATATAAACTTATAAATGCCTATACAATATCAGATTAGAAGAGGGGGACTTATTCTAGACACTACTGACAAACTGGACTTTTGAGAATTTCTAAATACAGCACCTAGTTCTGCACTTCACAGACTAAGCTACAGGTTGGCACCTTAAACCATCTGGTGGATTTCACACCTCTTCTGCTGTTGTGATGCAATTCTTGGCAGATGAAAGGTGTAAAAAATACATTTATTCTGATAAGATTGGGTTTGTTTTTCTTTTCTTTTTTTAAGAAATATGAATGCAGAAATGGAACACAAATATGGGTAAAAACATGACTTGTATCAGAAATAGACAGGTTTGCCCATCCTTATGGAATTGAAAAGGCTGCTTAGAAGTGTTGTGTAGGGATGGTGGGAGTTGTTGTGCAAGGCTGGGAAAAGGTGGCTTAGAATATCGATAAAGGCTTCTGGGGTGAATGCTGCATACTTCTATGAAGCCATTAATGGCATAAGAACTCTGTTCTGGCTCAGTACTGTAGCTGTAGTTCTGAGATTGTCTGCAATACTGCAGAAAAGAACTGATGTTAAATCTTAGGCCTCTAACTCGCATATTTAAATACCTAATATATTGGCATTTCAAATTACAACTCACTTTTCAAGCCATTAATATTCTGTACCAAAAAAAGGAGTCTACAAATGCCTTCTTCTATCAAGAAGCCAAATATATAAACAGTTTAGAATTTGCTTTGTACATACATATGTGAGATGAAACAACTAAACCCTTCACCATGATTATACACATACCACGTCCAGAATATAGTAACAAACAATAAATCACAAAGATGTATTGCTCTTATTGATTCACAGGCCCGCTTTGTGTGATCTGATTTGATAGACTTCATTGGAAAATAGCAACAGCGCCTGTTCATTAGCATCACTTAATCAGTGAAGCTATTAATTATGAAATGAGAAGATGCACTGTATTCCATCATTAGAGCAAATGCAATTATATTGAACAACGACTTGTAAAATCAAACAAAAACAGAGATCATAAAGGCACCCACTATTTGTTATAGAAGGCGTGGGATTTCCCCCCTTGACTGCATGATAACTTCCTCCCATTTCTTTTCTCCTGTCATGACTGACAAGAATCCCATCTTTTAGGTTAGCATGTTAATGGCACCATTTATGAAATATTCCTCTAGGTTGTTTTTTAACGCGCACACACACACACACACACACACTTTTAACTGATCTTAGCATTTCATCTCTACCTTATCCACATATATAGACATATAAAGCCCATACAACTGTGTGAAACTTTTATGTGGCTCACTTACTGAGCCAATATAATCTCCAGGAGCACCAGGTTGTGTAGTACAATTGGATAATCATTTTTACTTTCATCATATTAGACAGAGAGCACTGCTGTGATGTAGCACAATAACACGACAATAGCCAAAGACGTAGCTGAACCCATCTGCTTTAAACATGCCACACCATAATTAACTGGGTTTCTCTTAACAGGTCATTTGTATTATTGTTGTGATTAAATAGACGTAAGACATGTTGCATTCCTTCTTGCCTGTTTTGCAGAATCTATCTCTACATACACAACAAAGATGTTTAAAGTGACAGGGATTTTATTTACCTTATGTACTGGGTATATCTATATCCTTCATTTCTTCTGAAGAACTCAATGATGGGTATATCCTCTCCCAACTTTATCCTTACAACAACCATGTGATGTAGGCCATGCTAAGATAAAGGGCCTGGGCAAGGCTGACTCATTTAGTTTCATGACTAGGAGGAGGCAAAATCCTGGAGCTCCCAAATCTGAGGCCAACACTGAGACCCTAGGATCTGATCCTGTGTAAACTAGTGCTTCTGAAATGCAATTTGCAGGCATGTCCTATAGATGCGGTGGCTCAAGTGGTTAAGACGCTGACTCTGTTGATTGCAAGATCGGCAGGTTGGCAGTTGGAGGCCCTGGTGCCACATGATGGAGTGAGCTCCCATCACTAGTCGCAACCTCTGCCAACCCAGCAGTTTGAAAACATGCAAATGCAAGTAGATAAATAGGTACCACTCCAGTGGGAAGATACAGCATTTTGTGCAATCATGGTGGCCACAGGATCACAGAGTAGTCTCTGACAATGCTGGCTCTTCAGCTTAGTAATGGAAGTGAGCACTGCCCCTTATGGTCGGAAACGACTTGACAACCTTGTCATCAGGGAATACCTTTACCTATAGATAGTGTTAAATGTTAAATATTCAAATATACTTCCTGGTGGCCAGAGATTTCAGATTTTACTTTCAACAAATTAAACATTCACAGCTTGTCCTTTAAGTCATGCAGAGAAGTGAAGATGGCTGCATTTGAAGCATGCAAAGAACTGGATGCCTGGTGAGATGATAATTGTTTTAGCACATTTGTATCCGGCTCTTCCTCTTCAAGTCATTGTGCCACCTGGTTGCCCATTTTTATTTTCACAGCTTGTGTTTGATCTGGCAAGGTGATCTTTTTCTCACCTCAAGGCGATCACAACACATAGAGAGGGTGTTGAAGGTTTGGGAGGACAGCAGACTTAATATAACCTTACAGTGGACAAAAGGAGATGTGTCTTTTCTTCAGAAGAATAGGACCAGCGTCCTAGTGCTGGGAGATACTGGCATAACCTATGGTTTCATTGGTGCCTATAGATTTTTCTGATATTGTGGAATAAGGTGTTCAGTACCATTTTCTACAACAATATTTGATTTGGGACTTGTGTCCCCAATATTTTCCAGCCACTAGTTAGGGGTGGGGATGTGGCTCAGCACATTCCAACTATTTTTGAGCACCTATGGATGCAGGTACAGCCTTGCTCTGGGTTTGTACCCTGTATCCAATCTGTATTTAGCTGTTATATACTCTGAATCAGCAGAAGGGGAAAAGGAGCAGCCTCTGCATCCTTCCTCAAAGCTCTAAGTACACCCGTGTAAAGTTACCGTCTGTCAGCATTTTACAGGAACATGACCCCACATTTTGAGTTGTTAAACTAATCTCTCTCGCTCACTCTCTTAATTCTTTGGGCTGTTTATGGATAATGTAGACTGTTTGCCACAGAACCAGAGTTCATTTTCCATATGATAACTGGATATTTCAAGACAGTCGCTTATTAAGGGGATGCGGACTGCACCAGGTGCCATCCTAAGGTAGAGTGACACCACTGCTCCTTGAACTTCTGTCTTTTTACAGAAAAAGGCATTTGCTTGCTTCTCTTTAAAATGTTAAAGAGATGTTTGAGTGGGTTGAGGCTTAGTGGAATTTTTAATGTCATTTTTAAAATTTTGTTTAATTTTAATTTTTTTAAAAAAACATCACATTCTACCAAATGTGCACTTGAACCACATTAAACTATGTATATTAATAAATGCTATGCATATGATGTTGTAATTTAAAGGTATAATTTTAATTTTGCTACTTGTTTATGTCACAACTATTACCATCGTCGACAACAAAAAAGGGGTATTGTACCTAATTGGGTATAAACAGGAAAAAAGAAAGAAGCTGGGTAATGGTAAAAGTAATATATTCTATAACAAGGATATCAACAATGTTTGTTTTACCATTCTACCAATGTTTGTTTTACCACTTACATTAAAAACAAAGGTATATCATGCAAACTTTGTCTTACATAAAAACCCTACAATACACACCTTAAGGATGCACTACATTGTGCCTTAAAAATAATAATCAATTTTTGTAATTATACAAGTCCTGAGAGGACAAAGCCCATGCCAAAGGCTGGATAGTCCTGGATAAGTACTCCAATATATCTCTTGGCACAAATTCTGTGAATTCAGTCTCAAAT
This sequence comes from Sceloporus undulatus, assembly GCF_019175285.1. NCBI lineage: Eukaryota > Metazoa > Chordata > Lepidosauria > Squamata > Phrynosomatidae > Sceloporus > Sceloporus undulatus. Next base: position 155,539,106 of record NC_056522.1, on the reverse strand, counting down.
GATCACCAGCCAGATGCATTTCGACCTGTGGTTTTCTTCAGTGACTAGGCTATCAATACGTATCCACTATTATAACAAACAATATGTGGAATAAATGCCATCCAAAGAATTGATCAACCTCTTGCTTATGTATCAGAGTAGAACTATTACCATTACATTCAGACATATACAGAAATTATGATTAATGAGTAGAATCAGTACAAAATAGTTACTAAAGGTTCTGTATGATGTACTTATGGGAGGACGTCAATGTGGTGAATAGCACCATGAGTTATGACACCAAACCTAGTGATGACACTACTTCAAAAACCTGTTTGATTGTTCAAGATGCTGCAAACACATGCAGCCATCTCAGGACCCATATAGAATGTCATATTGAGATGCTACCTAGTGTGCTGATGTGGTAGGCAAAAGCTTATCTCAAAGCTGTCATATTCTGAGTTGAAACACTGGTTCATTTGCCCTAGCGCCATCTCCCTTGATCAACTGTAGCACTCCAAGGTATTTGGCATAAGGTCTGTCCCAGTATGGACATCACAGCTTCTCAAGCTTTTTTGGCGGGAACAAGTGAGAGGGCCTTCATGGTGTCTGCTTCCAGGCTCTGGAACTCCTTCTTCAGAGAGGCCAGGATGGTCCGATCCTTGCTTTCCTTCCGACAGCAAGTTAAAACCTTAACATTCCACTTTAACATTAGGAGGAACTTCCTGACAGTAAGGGCTGTTAGACAGTGGAACACACTCATTACTTGGAGTGTAGTGGAGTTCCTTCCTTGGAGGTCTTTAAACAGAGGCTGGATGGCCATCGGTCGGGGATGCTTTGATTGTGATTTCCTGCATGGCAGAATGGGGTTGGACTTGGATGACCCTTGTGGTCTCTTCCAACTCTATGATAATATGATTCTATGAAAACATTTTTGTGTCACCAGGCCTTTAAAGACAGTTGAAGTTGGGTTTTTAATGCACTGTGGTGCTGGATCTGAAGGTTTAAAGGTCTGTATATAGTTTTATTTTTATTGTCTCAGTGTTTTAATGTTTAGTATTTAACTGTTTTAATATGTACTGTTTTAAGCACTTTTATACAGTGGAGCCTTGTTATACGCTGGGGTTTGGTTCCAAGATCCCCCGTGTATAACAAAATCCGTGTATGCTCAAGTCCCATTAAATATAATGACATAGCAAAATGGTGTCCCTTATAAAAAATGGAAAATCAAGATAAATTTGTACTTTTTTGGGACATTTTCAAACCATGTATACTTGAATCAGTGTATAAAAAATCCGTGTATAAGAAGGGCCAACTGTATTTTAAATTGCATTGTGTTCTTTTAATGAATAATGCATTTTAATACTATACTAGTTTAATTCTATTTTAATGTCCACTTTTGTATATTTTAATTGTATTGGTTTTTTTTAAATTTATAAGCAGTTTTGTGTCCCAATTTTGGGGGAAAAGCAGGTTATAATAAATATCATCACCATCATCATTGTCATCATCATCAAAAAACATCATTCCAAATCTAGGGGCACTCTATACATGAAGCATTTGCCATGCCAATAAGTTAGGGGCTCTCCCCTGTGCAGATATGTCATTACCTGTAACTGCTTACAACCTGATCAACATTTTGTGTATCCTTTGTCTTGTTTCACTTGCATATCATGGAGGACTCAATAGCATCTCTTGGAGCTATGGGAGCACAGCGAACACACAACAGAACACAGGAATCATGAATGTTTCATACAGAGGTTGGCTTTAGGGCTGCTTGCTTAGGTAAATTGAATCCTTTTGAAAATGGATGGGGAATGGTGAAGTTGATTGAGAGATTAATTTAATAAGGAAAACATCTTTTGATTTGACTGTGACTGGCAGCAAAGAGCAAGGGAATGTTTAAACATTATTATAGACAGAACTACACAATAACACCTTCATGGGTAGGTCTTCTGAATGGAATTTGCTTCCCAAAGTGCCTTGCTTTTCTAGCAGTAATGCAAAAATTACTTTTGCCTCTAGCCCTTTAAGTGTGTCTGTGAGTTAAGTATATTACTATAACAATTAAAAGATTCTCCCCACCTTTCAAGAAAAATACCAATAAATTTTTAGCTTATGTAAAGAAAATAGCTTATAGCAGATCTTAATAAAGCTTAGTTGAGCCACAGCTATAGTCTGTCTATCTATCTATCTATCTATCTATCTATCTATCTATCTATCTATCTATCTATCTATATCTGATTTCAATTATTTGGAAGGGCAGTAATGAGAGGAAACCCATAGAAGGCATAGCTGTTGTTTTTGTTTGATGCACTGCAAGTAAATCCCTATAGGAAGCATGCCAGGATTGTCAGGCACTGCTAGGAATATCTTGAATTTAGAGCAAGACTCATAACAAGATTTACCCACAGAGTGAGACTGGGTTGTCACAGCGATGGGTCTTAAGATTTTTTATGAAAACGCATTGCTCCATCTGTTTCCTTTCTCTCCCCCACATCACTTCTTGGCTACAGGAGAGAGTTTAGCAATTCTGATCAACCCAACAAGGGAGCTGATATACCAAGAGAGGAGAAGAACAGATTTTTCATTTTGGCACCATTATGTTTTGTTTTTTTAAATGGCAGTTGAAATAATTATCTGCAACTACAGGCAGCTGATGAATAGCATGTTTAATCTATGGATCTAACTGAATACTCTGTAGTGCATAGAAACGATAAACAGTCAGAGACATCACAAATGGTACAACAAAACAGAAGAACAGTTTGGATTCCCTTCTCTCACAACACACAGACACACACGGAAATATAAATGGGACAAAGTTTCACTAATTTTCTATACCGTTCTCTGTATCTCTTTGGCACTGCTTACACAAAAGTTTGTTAACAAAACAGAAGAAACACTTTGATGATACACCATCAAATCCTTGCTTGAAGCCCTGTTTGCATTACCTCTGGTAAATTTCTTTACATTATAGTTATAAATCTGAAGAAATGCTTTACTTTCCTATTATTCAAAAGTAGCTGTACATATTTGTCACTATAAAATATCTGTCACTATAAAAGTGATGAAACAGTTACACTAAAGCAGCACAATGAATAAAGTTAACCCTTATTGCAATGCAGTCCAAATGTATCTTGATTATGCTTTAGTATTTGGGGGAAAAAAGATACAATTATTCATTATTTGTATTTCCTCTCCAAACTCTTTAAGCAACTAACTTTTAAACATGTGCATGTAAATGAGCAGACAACTGTACATGATATGCAAAGTTGGATCCTATAGTTCACTTTTTTTAACCTTCCTCTTACTGAAAGTTTTGAGTTACTAAGGCAGGATACAGATCGCCCAAAAAGGACATTCTCCTGCTGCCCTGATTTGCTCCATGAGGGAGCCACAGTGGGTTCTTTCTGTGGTGCAGTTGTGATGTATGTACAGGGCACCGCCATTTTGATGCCCTCGTCATGTGCGAGGGGTGAGTTGTGTCTGGAAGCGCCGCCCCTCGCACATAATGAAGGTGCCCCGTAGGGCCTGTCTGTACAGCGCCAGCATTACAATATTTGTAACTTGGGAAAGTAATTTCTTTTCATAACAGCGTGGAAAGTATATGATCCTAGTTCTCCAGCCCCATCATTATATTAAAGGGCCCTTATTACTGGAAAATGTATAAATTATATTTACATTTCCTTCAAAGGAATGACTGACCTCTTACAAGCCAGTATATTACTTTTTCATGTCCTTATTAGGATAAATATATACTACACCATTTTATTTAGCTTTTTACAGTTCTCTCTTTAGAGTCTGCTCAGTTCTAATTTGGGTTGGCAGGCTCTCTGCCTCTCAGCCTAAAGATTTATTTGGCATGCTTAAGTAGGACCACTAAATAGCCCTGGGCTTATTAACTGTCATCACCTTCCAGCCTCATTCCCCCGCTTTTTTCCCTATAACAGGCCTCCTTGACTACCTTTATTTGTTGGGATTTTATATAGGGTACTTTTAATTATACCTTGATTGTATTTTAATCATATTTTTATTATGCTGCACAGCACCTTCAGCTTATTATTACAGCTTCTTGCAGTTTAAATGATGCTATGTCTGCTGAGTGATAAAATAGGCCATTACTGATTATGTTAGGTGTAGAACACTGTCTTTGGTTGTTAGACTCCAACAAACTATCTTCAAAAGCTTTCCCATCTGATATTTCACCCAGGGGACTTTTCTGTTAATTCCTCTGCTATTTATTAACAATGACTACAAAACACGCTTGAACTTAAATAAAACCCCAGAGGCTGGTGTTTTGTCAATGAACAGTAGGATGACTTCTTTGAAGTTCAAGAAGCTCTGAATTGCATGGTGTAACAATTTGCATATACACATTCATTGTCCAGAGAGAGGCAATTGTTGATTGATCCCTTCATATGCACATCTGGGTGCCCACCAAGTCAAAGGGCATTGTCACCACCAAAATTAACAACGACATCAACAAAAAGAGCAAGATTATTTATTGAGTGTAAGGAAATGTCTACTGGTTCCATCTAGTCAGGTTTCTTGTAAGCTGTTTCAGTTTTTGTGGCCTGCTTTTTTAAGATGGCTCATCAGATCTATGTGTAAGGATAGGATGAATCCAGAGAGTGATAAATGTCTCATTATATCAGGGAGAGATGCCTGCTTCCAATAAAGAGTTACAGCATGCCCAACCCTGAAGAGGACCTCCCCATATCCAGAGAACTACCTCCTCACCACTAATATCCACATTTTGGGCAAGGTGCTTGAGTGTGTGATGGTTGGGCAACTTCAGATGTTATTGTGAGAAACATAATCTGGATCCATTTCAGTCTGGTTTCAGGCCAAGATGTAGTACCAAAACAGCTTAGGTTGCCCTGATTGATGACTTACTTCAGATGTACTCTCCTGAACCTCTCAGTGGATTTTGATAATATTGATCATGGTTCTCTTTGTCCGATGAGCGCAGAAGGCAGTGTGTTAAGGTGGTTTTACTCTTATCTATAGGGCCGGATGTGGTCTACCAAACTCCTCAAAATCTATCTGAATCAACATGAATAATCATTAAGTTTGGGGATATGACGCCAGCAATATGACAGCAGATCATTAGTTTTCAGGATAGAATGCCATCTTATGACACTGACTTCTACGTCTCCTTGTCACTGAAGGTAACTGGGGTTATGCAAAAGCTGAGCAATGTCCAGATGCTGTAAAGGGTTACATGAGGGTCAGTCAACTGAATCTGAATACTTCAGAGAGGTTTGTGGACTGCTGGGTTTTGGGTAAGCTCTCTGGCCCCTTACAGAGCCATCCACCCATCCCTTTACTGTATTTATATTCTATCTTCCTCCCAGGCTGCGACTCAAGGCAGCTTACAAGAAGGCAGAATATAATAAGACAAATATAGTTAAAAGCATACATTAGCACTGCATATGAAACCGCAGATGATTCAGAAGCTTCAACTAGTGCAAAGTATAGCAGTCAAATTACTGATGGAAACATCTTACAGAAATCAAGTAAATCATGTAAAACTAGTCTTAAAGGAATCACAATGGCTGCCAATTTGCTTCTGGTCTGGTGATAATATTCAGAAACACCTAAACATTTTGATGCCTTCATACAGTAGGGCTTCCACATTCACTGGAGTTAGGGACTCAGTACCCCCCCCCCCCCCCCCCCACAGTTGAAAAACAGCCAAAAAAAAAAAAACCCACTGGTTTTTTTTTTTATCTGAGAGAACACCTCTCTATGAATCTCCAGGACCTCCAGTGCAAATCTGTGGTCAACATCTGTTGGAGGTTGATCACAGAATTGTATTGGAGGACCTACAAATGCCTAGAGAAGTGTTTTCTCCACGAATATCTAAGTCCTTCAGCACAACTCTACGGTCAACATCCATCAGAGTCACACTGGAGAACCTAGAGATATGTACCAAGGACTTATTAATCAAATCTGTGAATACTCTGTGAATATGAAGTCGAAGGCTTTCATGACCAGCACCTATAGTTTTTTGTGGGTTTTTTTGGGCTATGTGGCCATGTTCTAGAAGAATTTATTCCTGATGTTTCTCTGAAGATGCCAGCCACAGATGCTCTTCTAGAACATGGCCACATAGCCCGAAAAACCCACAAAAAACTATAATCTGTGAATAATCAAATCCACAATAGTCAAAGCTACAAATGTGGAGGGCCAACAGCACTTGAAGGAGCACCTCTCCCTATATGCACCTGCCCAAGAACTGATATCTGTTCTCCATTGTATCTCACCAGTGGAAAAAAGTACATTATGTGAGGATGTGGGAAATAAGCAGGCCTAAATACCCTAAAGGCACCAGATCTGGTCTGATCTTGGAAGCTAAGCAGGGTCAGCTCTGGTTAGTTGTTGGATGGGAGATCACCATTTGTGCTGTAGGCTATGTTTCAGAGAAAGGAACAGGCAGAGCCATCTCAGAATATTCCTTGCCTAAGAAAAGCCAATGAAATCCATGGGATCACCATACATCAATGGCAGCATAAAGGCACATACATTATGGCCTCATAGTTGTAGAATACCCTCCCCTTAGAGGCCCAGTTTTTGCCAGTGTTGGCTTCATTTCAGTGTCATGGCATTTGTTTTTTAATTAAATCTTTTTGGGCCTAATAGTTTTGTCCAAATCTTTACACGTACACGTTTTAAGCTATTTCAATTTATTGCAGATATATATATATATGTGTGTGTGTGTGTGTGTGTGTGTGTGTGTGTGTGTGTGACATAGTGGGATAGGAGAGGAATGAAGGGAAGGGAGGTTTAATCCTCTCTCTCTCTGTAAAATTACCCCACCCCCTCCATATTGGTGTAGAGGAGGGTGAGATTCAGTAAAATGACTGAATATGAATGGGTGTGCATGAGCATGAGACAGAGAAAGAGACAGCAAGTGTGTGTGTGTGTGTGAGAGAGAGAGAGAGAGAGAGAGAGAGAGCTCACATGCTTTCTCTTTGTTCACTTTGGACTTTAGCTCTGTATACCAAGACCACTGAAGGATTTCTCTGAGACTCTGGGGCATGAGGTTTCCCGTCACAAAGTATTTGTGTGCGTCTATGGCATAGGTCTCATCTGCATTGCAGAAATAATGCTGTTTGACACCACTTTAACTGCCATGCTCAATGCTATGGGATTTTGATATTTGTAGTTTGTTGTGGCACCAGAGCTCTCTGACAGAAAAGGCTAAATGTATCTCATAAAAATACAAATCTCAGAATTCCACAGCACTGATTCTTGGCAGTTAAAGCGGTTCCAAACTACATTATAGAGATTATCATATGGACAAATAACCCAACTGCTCCCCAACGGGATGCAGCTGGGTTGCAGGATGCAGGCGGGTTTTATCACTCACAATTTGCCACCAATTCTGCCAGGTGGCTGCATCCCAGCTGCATCCCAGGTCCCAGGAGTGCTTCAGAGGTCACTTTTCAAAGCCAGGAGCTTTCTGACTTTGAAATGCGGCTTCCTAAATGTGTCTGGGACCTGGGATGCAGTTGCCCAATGGAATCAGTGACACATTACAAGCAATAATACCAACCTGCATCACACACCCCATCTGCATCCCTTTAGGGAGCAGCCAGGTTACTTGTTCATGTGATAATCTCCTATTTGTGTACTGCAGATGCAGCCATAGGCTTGTATCCCCATAGCAGGTGCAGTGAAGTTGCTTGTACCATTAGGAAGAATGAGGCAGTCACCTCAGGTGCTTGATTCTGAGTGTTATGAAAAGGTAATACATCATTACTTTTTCTTAAATTGACTATTATGGGAGTTTTACCCCTCCAGGGGGTGGAGAAGGGATATTTGGAAGATCTTCTTCAAGTACCAAAACAAGTTAGCTGACCTTGGATATGGAATAACATGACTGGAGGGGGGGGCACCATAACTGCTGTTCTTCAGGAAGCCCAGTTTCTTTTGTTGGCGTTTCCGTGTCAATCAGTTCTTTCATTTTGCTTATTCTGAATTAATATGGTTGGCTTTTAAATGAATGAATGCAGAGTAAGTAGATAGAAATCTTCACATTCGTCATCGTTGTTCTCTTCTTCCCCGGGAAACTCATGGGATCAAAGAAAAAGTCATTATTTGATGAAGCAGCTACAGTATCAGAACTGATGGGGAAAATGTGTCACTCCCAATATGGGGATGACGAAGCCAAAGTAGGCTCCTGTGCTCCTTCCTCATCAGTTGAAAAGCAGGCCCTATGTCAGTGCAGCTGTTCACCGGCATGCTATCAGTTGCAAGATCTGTGTCTCAGATAGTAGATAGAATTAAATTCCCCAGCTCTATGAAACTAAGCCCTTCACAAAAGAAACATTTGGATCAACAGTGTGATTGTGCTTGAATAACAATTGCATGCACAGAAACATATGACCACCTGAGATCACAGCATGACAACAACGGCTCCCTGTTGTACACGGAACAAATTAGAAACATATTCTATCTGAAAAGATGTCCCCAGTGGGATAAGGATTTTCTGATTTTTGCTTGATTGTAATGGCAAAGTAAAAGAGAAAATAGCCTAAAATGATTAACTGAGTTTGGAAGCTAATTTTTCTCTTGTACAATAGAAAAAGTTGCTCTTGGACTAAATGAGTAAGATGGGTAGGCTTTTAACTAAATACAGATGTTTATACCATCCCAATCTGGGCTCTGACACTGAGGAGAATTAGGTGGCTGCCTCAGGCAACATTTCAGGGTACCACGGTCATCTAACATATTCTTAATTATTTACTTTGACTGGCATCCTGTTCAGTAGCTATGGGATTAAAAAGTAAATTTATGATGTTTGGGATTCATCTTTATAGTCATTAACAACTGGACATGCCCCACCCAAAATGTTATCAGCCAGGGATCACCTCAACCAAAGGGTTTCCAAGGCATTGCAGACTGAGGCACTGGGAAATGAAGTCTGAAGCATTCTCCAGGTCACAGACGTATTGAGAGAAGCAGTCATTGCAGGATCCCAAAGTGTGTCCTTACCTGGCTGTTCTCACTGAATGCCGCAAATGGAAGAGTGGCATGAGATATAGCTATGATACTATAATGTAGCCTCTCAGCCTACATGAGTATTGTCCCCATGGGCCAGAATATTGGCCTTGGAACTGTCCTGACTTCCCTTCTGTTCTGGCTCCAGGGCAGCTATTCACATATGTGTCCTACTGTGCTGCCTGGAGCATCTGCCACCACTGCGGGTTGCTTGACTCTGAAGTCAAAATGAGATGCCCAGCTTCAATTACTTTGCTGATCTCAATGTGAGAGGCATTGTGTGTTTCAGTGGAGGCAATGGGTGTATCAGTGGGACATATTTTGAACAGCTGCCCTTGTACCAGAATAGATCTTCCTGGAAGATCTGGAGCAAAAGGTAACTTATATAAATGCATATCAAGAGGGGTATATCCCATAAGTCATGTTTCCAACTTGAAGACTAACAACCACAACAACAACAAATATCTCAGTTTTGGTGCTGAATGTGCCAGATGTTATCTGGTTTGTTCGTAGTAGAACCAGAGGACCATGTGTTGTCCAGACTCCATGTGGAGAGGACCTGGGGAGACCAGGTTTTTGGGGCCTTGTTACTGTAATTTTGCTGCAAGAAATGGGGAGAAATTCTTTTGGAATCTCCTTTCACATTTGCCACAATAACAGGCCTGGTTTGGGTATTGTGCAGCTTGATGGTAAGGGGTGGTAAGAGGTGCTATTTTGTACTTTGCCTAAGGTAGCAAAGTGTCTTGGGCCAGGACTGATTGTAATGAGTATCTATTTTTTAAAAAATCTTCCTATATGTTGAAGAGAACAGACTGGTACTTATCCAGATGAGAAGAACATGCAAAAAAAACCATTTCTAGAATCATGTCTGTATGGTCAGTATCAAAGTCAGATCTGAGCTGAATTACTTTACTGGTAATGTATTTCACAAATAGGCATATGAAGAAATTTAACCAGTTCTTACCGCCCCTCCACCCCAAGAGTTCTTTCCTCTATCTTCAGACAAGGACACCAAGTCATTTGTTTCCTCCCATTGTTCTTTGTGCACTTTGCCAAGAAATCATCCATCATGTTGTTTCCCTTTGTGAACCTAAGTACACAAACAGAGAAAAGAAGAAACGACAAGCTGATAGCTCACAAGATGCAAATAATCCAATTTTTCTACCTTTTAACAATCTGCCATGTAGTTTTTGCTTTAAATTTTGCACGTTTTACAAAAGTGGTCTCATAAACATAGACATATCTCCAAGACAGACTAATCAACCAACTGACCAACACAACCATCATGAAGTGAATTTTTAATTACCAGTATTATTATTATTATTATTATTATTATTATTATTATTATTATGGTGAAGAGTCTGGAAACCGTGCCCTATGAGGAATGCCTTAGGGAGCTGGATATGTTTAGCCTGGAGAAGAGAAGGTTAAGAGGTGATATGATAGTCCTGTTTAAATATTTGAAGGGATGTTATATTGAGGAGGGAGCAAACTTGTTTTCTTCTGCTCCAGAGAACAAGACCTGGAGCAATGGATGCAACTACAGGAAAATTCCACCTCAACATTAAGAGGAACAGCCTGACAGTAAGGGCTGTTCGACAGTGGAACACACTCCCTCAGAGAGTGGTGGAGTCTCCTTCCTTGGAGGTCTTTAAACAGAGGCTGGATGGCCATCTGTCAGGTATACTTTGATTTGGGAGTTCCTGCATAGTAGGGGGTTGAACTGGATGGCCCTTGTGGTCTCTTCCAACTCTATAATTCTATGATTATTGCACTTTCTGATTTTAGTGCATGAGAATGAGCCAAGCTATAATTGCCAATGCCAACACTGCCATTTGGGACTAATTTTGCACTTCTCTTCAAGCTGAAAAACAACATTAACTATACCACACACAATAGTTCTATATCCCAGCTGCTGAGCAGGCAGTTCAAAGTTTGTTTTTGTTAGCAGACTGAGTCATAATGTTTTGGATAGGCTATCAATCATGTTCAACTGGATCCAATGTTACGTTTTTGCTAAATGTATTCAATCTCTCTCTTCCCCACCAAGTCAACTATTAGACCACCATGCTTTCATAAACAAGGGGCAATGTGGAGGTACAGTGGGAATGAGGAGAGAGGGCACTGACAAAATGATGACAGTGTTTCACAAATAAGAATTCTACTTCCCCATTCTTCACTCCCTAAATTTCTAGCATTCCACAGAGTGAGGCAATGAAAATAACTCATACCTTGTTATTGTTGTTGTGTGCCTCCAAGTAATTTCTGACTTATGGCGACCCTAAGGTGTATTCATATGGCGACCCCTGAGGTTTTCTTGGCAAGATTTGTTCAAAGGAGGTATGCCATTGCCTTCCCCTGAGTGCATGTGACATGCCCAATGTCACCCAGTAGGTTTCCATGGCCAAGTGGGAAATTAAATCCTGGTCCCCAGAGTCATATTCCAACATTCAAGCCATTGCACCACACTGGCTGTTACAATGTTCATATTTGCTGTTTGCATCCCCTTACTAAATTTTCCCTCCCCTTTTCTGAGGATGCCTAAACCACATCACCAAATACTCAACTAAAATCTTATGTTACTGCAATATTTGAGGACTGAAGGAACATTTATTATTATTGTTTTTATTTATTTATTTATTCATATCCCATCCTTTTCCCAAAACTGAGACTCAGGGTGGCTCACAACATTAAAAAGCAGTACAATTAAAAGCATAAAAAATGCTACATTAATATAGAATTAAATTATTACAATATTAAAAGAAATTATAGGTTAAAAGGATGAAATACAGTTAAAAAGATAAAAATGTGTAAAATACTTTAAAACAATTCAACACCCATGCCTTAAAAATGTTCTATTTTAAATGCCTGTCTAAACAGGTAGGTCTTCGCCTGCTGGCAGAAGGCCAACAAGGAGGGGGCCATTCTGGCCTCCCTGGGAATGAACATTTCATTTTACTGTCGTAATCCGCTTGGATTCCTTGACATTAAGCGGAATATAAATAAATATTATTATTATGTTTGTCAGGGTGGGGAGAGTGCCTTCATTTCCCACACCATACCTGCACCTCTCAGCAACCAGTACTTATCTTATTATTGTTTTTTCCCAACAGGAAAAATCAATTTTGTGTTCCTTCCATAAGTTCTGCCTTCTCCTCCTGCCTTATGGAGGTTTCCAATTAAACATATTATGGGCTGCTGTTTATTTTAGTTTTGCTGCATAAAAATTCACATTTCAAAAATATATTTCTAAATATACCATTTTGAATGTGTTTTCTCTCAAAGCAATGCATTTCAGCATTTCTCTGAATATGCACATTTGAATCACATTTGTGAGCCAAGAACTACTTTACAACATTCAGGGAAGTGCAAAATGTGTTGGATGGAATAGCTATATTCCGGTCCAGGGACTACTGAACATGTCAGTTCAGATCAGAATTTGCAGATATCAGGTCCATAACATTGGGATTCCTCATTTTGTTAACTGCCATGTTTTTTTAAGGGTCATTTTAAATAAAATGTTAATCTTCAGTGCTGCTGTGCATGTGCTGCCACTGAACATGTAGGTGAGCGTTGCAGCTAACTGTTGTGTGTCCTGTTAGTGACTCACACAGGCCTAAGTTGCCATTTATTTATTTATTTATTTATTTATTTATTATTTCAAGTATGTATATCCCACCTTCCTCCCACAATGCATCTACCTGTACTTTTTTGGCCATGGTGTAACATCTATATTCAAGGCTGTGGAAGCAGAGTTGAACATGTGGGTCCATTGTGCATGTGTTGCCTACTGCACGTGCACTGTGCATTACCCATATAGATAGGCATTTCACGTATGTTTCTACATTCAGTTGCACATTGTTGGAATACACTAATACACAATCATAATCTAACTTTACCATAAGAGTAAAGTTACATTCCTCAGTTAATATATATAATGTAGAAAGTCAGCACACAACAATAACAAATGTTACATGTAACATATTACAATTTAAAATAACAGAGCCAACATGGCATAGAGCAGTGATGGTGAACCTTTTACAGTAAAAGTGGCGTTGACAAACCTCCTCTGAACAAATCTTGTCAAGAAAACCCCATAGATGGCATCATTACACCTCACAAAACTACAGTTCCCAGAATCCCATAGCATGCAAGGTGTGGGCCTTCTGGCTGGAAGGAATATGACTTCTGGCCAGAAGGGGAAGGCTTCCACCCAGAAGGTGCATGCACTGCCCCTCCTTGTCACGGCTCGGTTTTCCATGGAAGTACCAGGCTGCAGTAAGCAGCTAGCCTGGCTGCATTCACCTCCCAGCCCTTCCTTGCCATGCCCTGGTTCTCCCAAGGCAAACTGAGCCACAACAAGGAGCCAGGCCAAGCTCATGTGCCCTGCCCCTACTTGCTGTGGCCACTACAGTACATTGGAGACTTCTTCATGAGCCAGAGAGGACATACATGTCACAGGTTCACCACCATGGGCATAGTGGTTTGAGTGTTGGACTACAATTGTGGAGAACAGGGTCCGATTCCCTCTTGGCCATGAAACCCACTATGTGATCTTGGGCATGTTGCATGTTCTCAAACTGAGGGGAAGGCAATGCTAATCTCCTCTGGACAAATATCACAAAGAAAACCCCTTTCACCTTAAGGGTTGCCATAAGTTGGAAATGAATTGAAGGCAAACAACAGCAACAACCAAGATGCTAATGGGTGAATTATTCTTGGAGTTTAGAATCATTAAACCAGGCGTGACCAGTAGCCTTGTTGGCTGGGAAAATCTGAAAGTTGTAGTACAAAAAGTCACTTTTCCAAACTCTGCATATTCTTCAAAGGAAAGCCCAGATAATTATTGAGTTGTATAGGACACATGGTGGATTCCAAGGAAACATCTTCTTTGAATTGCAAATGGACATTAAATTTCTTTGACTTTGAAAATCTGCCAGTGACCACATGGCCAAAGGGGGAGGTGCCAGCCTGCAGATAGATCTCCCTACCATCTGAACTAAGACCAGAAACGGAAAATGCAGGCCTGTGACTGACATCTTCAGTTTTTCTCTCCTTTTTGCCTGATGAAGAATGGACTAATGGACATGCTGACTGAAGAATTTTGGAGACTGTAATCCGAAAACATAATTTTTCCAATCTATGTATATCATTAGTACATCAAAGTCTCTTGTAAATTATACTTGCCAGGTCAGTAGTATCCATTTCCATAGATTTCCAGGCCAAAATGTTTTTCTGATTTTTTAATTTCCACTGCTTCAGGGTCATCTGGTTGTAGAAAATGTCATGAGGGCAAAACTGAAATTTGAATAAAACTGACTAGCCAGATAACAAGATAATAATTCCCAGATCCAAGGGGAAAGCTCTCAGACATACCATTATGCAACAGCTGGGTCAATAGAGAAATGTCTGCAGCAGGTGCAGGAGTTCACATTCTGTGTGACTTTAGCAATATCTATGTGACAAGTGGGAAGTTTTTCCAAGTCCTACATTATCATGGAACCACGGCCAGCGCTCAGGGAACTTTCCCCATAAGCCTTGTGCAAGGACTGCTAGGATTTTTGCAATGGTCTTCTGAATCACAACACCAGCACGTTACATCCTGCATTATTCAAAATAGGAAGAAGGCCTCCAATGCATGCACCCAACATCTCTCTCCCCAGTGTCCTCCCTCCTGGCTTTTTAGCCCATTGATTTTGCATAGGTCCACCACACATAAACTCATTTTTTTTGCTAAGATAGGCCTCTGGGGCCAGTTAGATATGAGTGAAGATGCATTCCCAGAATTTAAGCCATCTCATGAGTATCATGTTTCTTCCTCCTTTGGTGCCACTACCCCTGATATTTTTCTGCCCACCAGGAGACATTTCTCTGAGAGTTTGGCTGGTACCCTGGGACCTGGTACCTCTTCTTTGACCTATTTGGTCTAATTATTGGATAGCTGCTATGATGGCAAACCCCCTCTAGAGAAACATGTCAAGACAACCCTATAATAGGTTTGTCTTAGGGTTGCAACAATTCAAAAATGACTTGGAAGCACACAGCAACAAACTATGATTGAATCTACAGGACTGTGGATGCTGGACAAACATTGCTTGAATTCTACATGGCTAAATTTGCTCATATTCTCAGTCTGCATCAGCACTGCAGAAATAATCCTAGTTGACATCACTTAAACTGCCATGGCTCAATGCTATGGAATTATGGGATCTGTGGTTTTTGGGGCACTAGCTTTCTCTGACAGAGAAGGCTAAATGTTTCACTGACCTACAATTTCCAGAATTCTATAGCACTGAGCCATGAGAGTGAAAGTGATGTCAAACTGACAAATTTCTGCAGTGCGGATGCAGTACATAAATATACCTCAGTTTTAATTTTCCTCTTGGTTTTGTTGCTTGTTTGAGTGGGACTTGATTTCCTATGTTTTGTAGAGGCAGACTGCCAAGAGCATAACAGATCTGTGATAACGCACCAGTGAAAAGCTGCTTCTTAGGGGAATGAACAACCTTTTGTTCTCAAATTGTTTTCCTTTTAAACTGAAAATAATTATTAAAAAAAAACCATTTGCCAAGGAAATATAAAGCTGGTGCCAGTTAATAAATACATCAGATTACTAAGTCTTCTGCTCCACAGGATAGTATCTGCAGGTGGCAGAAGGATTTCATCCACTTTGCTTTCTGTGATTATTATTCATTTCCTCTTTTGCATCATTTGTATATCATCAGAAATTGGTCAGTACATACAACAATGAATTAAAACATTTTATTTTGATGGTGCAAATTATTCTCTTTAATATTGACTTTAGAATTAACAGACACATCTTAGCCCAATTTATTTACTCCTCCATCACTTATTTCACTGAAGATTTTTAAAAGTGCTGTTTTGTTTTGTTCCTAAGGCTGCTGTTCTCAGAGCTGTGTCAGGTAAGGCCTGTATAGGCACTTGGTGACTTTGTCGTCTTGTTGTAACTCTAATTTATTTTTGCACTGCCTCTACTGCTTGTATTCCTTCCCACAGAAAGTAGGGTTGCCATAACCCGGCTGTAACCATGAATTTCCCGATTTTGGGGGGCCCAGGCCCCTCCCGTCATGGGTGCTGCCCAAAAACTGGGACCCCCCAGTTGCAGCCAGGTTGCTGCGGCCTGCAGGGCCTCGCTGCCCTCCTCCTCCTCCTCAGGGAGGCGGGGAGGAAGAGGAGGGCAGCGAGGCCTGCCTGGGGTGCAGGAGGCAAAGCTGGAGGCAACGCCTCCCCACGCGCCAGTGCCACCCTCCTCCTCCGCCCCCTCTCCCCCAGGCTGCGTGGAGGAGGCGAAGGTGAATGGAGGCAGCACTTCTTCCACGCGGGGAGGGGGAGAGGAGGTAGGGGAAGGTGGCATGGGCTTGTGGGGAGGGTGATGCACCCGCACCCAGGAGGTGCTGCCTCCGTCCACCTTTGCATCCCCGCGCGGGCGCGCCACTTACCTCCTCCTCCTCCGCCCCCTCTTCTCCATTTGTCTAGAAACAATGCCAAAATGTCCTCCATTTTGCTCATGCCTAAGAAACAGGCATTTATATTAATATTTGTTTAAAAATCATCAATTTTTTTCGCATGTCCTCCATTTTAAAAAAGCTGTGTCCTACATTTGAAATTATGTCCTACATTTGTCCTACATTTGTCCCGATTTGGAGGTCTTGACTTATGGCAAACCTAACAGAAAGCCCACTGGAAAAAAATAAAACAAAAATAGCTGCACTGTGTCCCTTAACTGCTAGAGTGAGGAGCCTTCCATTTGGAAATCCTCATAGTGGCATCCAGATGGTCATATTGATTTGACTGGAAAAATAGGGGAAACAACACACACAGTGGAAAGAGGAGAAAGGACTTCATTTCATTTCATATACCCTTCACAATTTCACAAATGGAAACTAGGACTTGTGTGACTAAGCAACCCAGAGTGTAGTTGAGAGGGCAGAAGTTGTTAATGAGGGAGAACAGACAAGCTAGAAGAAGCTGCAGCAGTTTGTTTTTGTCTGTGTCTACTGGGAAGAGTACAATTCTACCCCTTCTTTTCTCTCTCCCCTGCTGAATAAACTGACTGTAATCTACTTTTGCTCTTTGAATGCAGTTTGCAGCAATTGGAGTCAGCTGAGGACAAAGGGGGAAAGTAGGAGGAGGAGAGAGAAACTGGGGCATTTTCAAAGCAGCTGAAAAAGTGAAATGATAGAGGATTAATTAGGACTGTCCACACCAAATGGGAACAGTTGGAGGGTATGGTATTACTCCAATGTACTGCAAGACTTGCTTTATTTTGAAAGGGGGCTTTTTACTCTACTTGGGTGGAAAATATAGTGTATGCACAAAACTTCGTATAAAAAAATATCCCCCCAACTGTGGAATAATACAAAATATATTGTTGCGTGCCTTCAGGTTGCTTCCAAGTTATGGTGATTCTAAGGTGACGATACTGTAGGGTTTTCTTGAAAAGATTTGTTCAGAGGGGGGCTTCCTTTTGTCCATCTCTGAGCGTGAGAAAGTGTGTCCTTCCTGAGGTCACCCAGTGGGTTTCCATGGCTGAGCAGGGATTCAGGCCCTAGTCTCCAGAGTTGGAGTCCAGTGTTCAAACCACACCGCATAATAAATAAATAAATCTATAAATATAATATATACAATTCATATACAAAAATAAAGGTAAAATTCTTATTGTCTCATCCCATGGAGGGAAAAATGGATTTTTAAAAATTCATACATGTAAGAATGAATTAAGTGAAGTTTTACATTATGAGTACAGTTCAGTTGAAATCAGTTGCTATGATTCCCAATAGTTAAAAATAGTTAATATAAACATTAAAAGGTGATTTAAGTATAAAAAACTAAGACCAGTTAAAAAAACCTGAACCATTAAAAAACCCAACATAATGAAAAATAACAGATAGAACATCCAGCATGTTGTTTTAGATGCAACTGTACAATCCTTGTATAATCAATCTTCAAAGACTGGTCACAACAGAAAGCTCTTCACCTGTCTTTGGAAAGAGAGCAGGGAAGGTGCCAGTCTAAGCTCTGTGGGAAGATAGTTCCAGAGCTGGGGTAAGGGGCAACCACTAAGAAGGCCCTTGGTTTTGCCAAATGTACTTGTGAGTGTATGGGACAGAGAGAAGGACCACCCTAGCTGACCTCCAAAAATGATCAGGTTCATAAGGTCCCTCAAATAACATTGGCATGAACTATAGAGGGCTTTATAGGTCAAAACCAGCACTTTGAATTGTTCCTGAAAACAAATCAGCAGCCAGTGAAGCTGTTGCAACAAGAGAGCTGTGTGCAATTGAATAGTGGTGGTTGGAAGCACATTCTCTGTATCACTTTGAACTTTGATATTGCTGATATATGTTGACTGGGGGGGGGGGGGGGGGGTAGAAAGGCCCTTTACAGGGACTTAGCTATGCAGCAGTTTTGCAATAGATTCATTGATCAGTAAATGACAAAAGGGAAAATGTACTTTGAATAAGTACTACTGTAAATAGTAATTTTTTACAGAATGACTGCCAGTACCACAGGCTTAGTGCGCCATATTGGGCCAGCTCATCCGAACTGTTAATTTATGTAGCTGTGGAGATACAAGGACACTGACTGACTACCTCTTGCTTAGATACTGGCTGCCAAACCCGAAGGCAGCATGCATCATGCCAGAATTACTTTAGCATGCTTGGTTTCCAGAGGGATAGAGTTAATTACCACTTGCATGAGAAATTCACATCTGAATAGCAATACAGGATGGCTTTTGCCATAGCAAACAGCTGGTTGACCCCTTTTCTTGTGTCCTGCCACCACAAGCAGTGCAGAGACAATGAGGTTTTGAAAGGAAGATTTTCAGTGCTATTGAATCCAGAAGATAGAAGCTGAGTGGATTTGTTCCTCTGGTGGAAAGGCAAAAACAAGAACACAGGAATAGTGTACTTCAGCTATTGAGTTGGGATGCTGATTACATTATTTCTCCCTCTCAAGGCCTGTTCAAAAGTGCTTTTCTTCTTACAGTGAGTGATGGAGCTAGGGTAGGACCTATCACAGGGCCAAACAAATCTCAGAACTGTATACTGGATTCTAGTCTAGAACTCTGGTATAAAAGGATTCACTTAATGTAAGAGATATCAACTGCAGATCAGTTAGATAGATGCATCAGAGGAAAGTGCTGAGAAATTTATTTTGCTTTAAATACCCAAGTATAGGGGATGCATAATTAGAAACATAACTAGTGTTGAGTCAAATCATTGGTCCATGTAACCTAGTATTGTCAACATGGAGTGGCAGCTACTCTCTAGGGTTTAACACAGGAGCCTTGCCTGAAGATGCCAGGAACTTTCTGCATTCAAAGCAGCTGTCCTTTGCAACAGTCAAGAAGTGTCCCAAAAATCAAGTGGTTGTAAGGCGAGGAGCTTTAGGGTTGTTAATCCAGTCCAAAGTTATCCAGAAAGTTGAAGGGAGGAAGAAGAGCAAGGTCATCAGACAGTCCAGAACTTGTTACACCAAGCCAGTAATTCAGTTATTCACCAAGCCAACAAGGAGTAGGACACAGGGCCATCAATCATAGTCCAAGGTCAAAAGCACTTGAAGACAGAGTACTGCCTGTCATTGAAAACAGCTGTAAGCAGCAAAGACACCCATGAGCTGCAGGGAAATTTCTAGGCAGCTGTCTCTGGATACCATTTACTTAATGAGTCAGTGTTTCCTATTTAACCGATACTTCTCCTTGGAGATTATCACACACAGATGGAATAAGGATGGGATTGCTCCCTCATCCTTATTCCATCTTTGACTGCAATCCTGTGAAAGGCTTTCAGACACAGCTCTATTGTCCCATGATTAAAGCGGCATTGTATTAATGCAAACTACCATTAATGCAAAATGCCAGGCAATGCTCCTTCAATGACAGGACAATGATGGGATCTGCGCAACATCATTTGAAAGTATTTCATGTGATTGCGGTCATTCACACTTTCTAAATGGGATAATGATGGAATAAGTGTATCATCATATGAAGATCTTCTCACAATTGCGCTATAAGAATGGGCAAAGGATGGGACAAGGACATTTTGTCTCCTGTCTGATAATCTCCCTTATCTCTTCTGCAATAGTCAAAGAAAGGAGGCAGTTGGGGGACATCCTGCTACATCCCGTTGGGGAGTGAGTCCCCCAACTGCCTCATTTCCCAGCTCATTGAACTCAGAGAGGTTGTTATTATCTTGATCCACAAACTGACAAAAGTCACCATGTATTCAGATTCCAGAGGATGAGATATTGTCCTGTTTTGCCTTTGGAAGCAACACAGAAGGCTCAGCATCCCAGAGATTTTAAGGAGAGAAACTATTTGAACTCACCAAAACTTCAGTTGAGGAACAGAGATATCCAGTCTGGTCCAGGTTGTTTATAGATCAGTCAGAAGTCCAGGCAGACAGTCCAAAGGGTTGTCCAGAAGAGCAGTCAGGCGTTCAGGCAGAGATCAAGGCAAACGGGCAATCAGTCATGGAACAGGGCACCAGCATAGATTTCTCTCAAGGCAAAGGCTGTTTGCTGGACATGTTTGTCCTAAGGAGGTATTGGGTTATTTACAGTCTGCCCAGCTTCTCTCAGGGGCTCCCTAATTGCAGCATGCTTCCTATATAAACACTGTGAGCATCTGTGTCTTTCTCTGTCCTGACATCTCTCTGCTGGAGTAGGTACTGATAAGTCTAGCTCTTCTTCTAAGGGTAGTGGCTGCTGCAAATTCCACCCCTGTGATTACTGAAACCAATCTTGTGACTGCAGACCTGGCATGTCCTCTGGCCTCTCATGCTCTATATTATAGCCTTCATTCTCAGACTCAGAGTCCATCCCAGGATCCTGGAGGCAGGTCATGACAGATATGACATCATCTTAATCTCATGGCATCACTGATCCTTTATGTGTTAAAATTATGGTTTTGTCTATATAGTAAAGAATTGTCACCATCACCCCATTCAGCACTGCTTCATGTTTGGCTATTATGTATTGTTGCTTCTGAACAAATATTTGGGCCAAGCAATCAGTGGTGAATGGAGCATGAGCACCTGGTAGGGTAGAAAGGTGGTTCCTGACATTAAGACTGGGAAGTGCACTTTGCACTGAGTCTTCTGATAGCTCACTTCTAGCACTTCCAAGCCTTCCTACTTCATATTGCCATGGCTGAAATCATGGGGAGCCATCCAAACCTCTGAAATGGAGAGGTATCTATTAAATGGGAAACCTCTGAAATGATTATATCTTTGAAGGACACCCACCCACTGAACTCCCATCCACAAAGGTTGATGGTCATTTGTTGATCAAGTCATTTTAAATTTATACTGACCCTAAACTATCATGGGATTTTCTTGGAAAGATTTGTTCAGAAAAGATTTGCATTTGTCTTCTGAGATTGAGAAAGTGTGACTCACCCAAGATCACCCAGTGGCCTTCCATTGCTGCACAGAGAATCAAATTCTTGTCTCCAAAGTCATAGTCCAATACTCAAACCACTACACTATCCTGGCTTTGAAGTATCAGTTCTTTTCTTCATTTAATAAAGGGAAAATCAAAACATTTGTACAGTGCTGTGGCAGTTCAGGACCCAGTCTAATTTGTGCTTTCTCTGAATTAGTCCCTTGATTGTTATTCTTATCTCTGTAGCTCTGAACTCAAGAATCAGAGGAGAGAAAAAACTAAGACCTATGAGGAATGACTTTAAGAGCTGTGGATGCTTAATTTGGAGAAGAGAAGACTGAGAAGTGATATGATACCTGTCTTGAAATATCTGAATGGATGTCATGAAAAAGATGGACATTGATTGTTTTCTAGTGGGCCAGAAACTAGAATGTGCACCTATAGATTCAAATTAGAAGAAAAGAGATTCCACTCAAACATTTGGAAGAACATGTTGACTGTAAGAGCTGTTCATTAGTGGAACAGACTGTCTTGAAGAGTGGCAGATTTTCCTTCTTTGGAGGCCTTAAACAGAGGTTGTATCGTTAGTTTTCTGTGGGGTTTTCAGGCTATGTGGCCATGTTCTAGAAGGCCATCTATGTGGCCATCTTCTAGAACATGGCCACATAGCCCGAAAACTCCACATGGAGGCCGGCCATGAAAACCTTTGACTCCACAGAGGTTGTACCTTTCGGGGGTGCTTTAGTTGTATATCCCTGCATGGCAGTGGATTGCTTTAGATGGCCCTACTAGTCTCTTTTGGATATATGATGCTATAATTCTATGATCCTGGTAGACTGAGGTTCAAATCCTCACTCAGCCATGGAAAACTACTGAGTAATTTTGAGAAAGTTCCATTCTTTCAGCCTAGGAGGGAAATTATTCCTCTGAAAAAGTCTTGGCAAGAAAACCAGATAGGGTCACTATAAGTGAGAGTCTATTTAAAAGAACATAACAAGAACAATAGCCATTTTTAAATTTCATTTTTCTTCCTCTCAACATGAAATACATTTTAAAAGTTAGTTGAGTGCTCAGTCCTGCCAGATACTGCTGCTTTCCGTACTTTAGTGTCTGTAATGTGCATGTTGGCTGACTGTCTGTGTGCCTGTAGCTGACACATGCACACAGAGTACAGAAAGACAGGAGAGAAAAGATTAAGAGATGGAAGGAAAAGCAAGACACCCTTTCCAGGTAGACACAGCTCTCCTAGCATTGTGCTGGAGCCACCAAAGCACCCCCATGTTTTAGAGTTCAAGTACAGTTGCATTATAAGTAATGACCAAAAGTGAAGTACTGTGCTGAAAGGCAGTGCATGGTGGGCACTGAGAGGGCAGGCAGGCAAGCAGAGATATGCTCTTCATAGCTAAATCAAGAAAAAGAGTACAAGCCTACAAGGCAGAATTGAATGCATAAAGAATTCACACCATCTTTTCCTACCTTTTACAAGCATTGTGACTGGAGAATGTTGATGAGGTTGATGTCCTAGATTAGAAGCTAGATCTGTCAGTAGCCGGAGCCTAATTCTTGTGTGTGTGTGTGTGTGTGTGTGTGTGTGTGTATGGCTCTTTGGCTTAGTAATGGAGATTAGCATCACTCCTACAGTTGGACACAACTTGATGATCTTGTCAACAGGGAATATCTTTACCTATTATTATTATTATTATTATTATTATTATTATTATTATTATTATTAAATATAAGGCTTTAAAGGTAACAACCAACACTTTGTACTTTGCCTGGAAACTATGGTAACTGGCAGCCAGTGGAATGCTTTTAAGATCGGTGTAATGTGATCACTCTTGGATGTACCCATAGTCAGTCTAGCTGCCATATGCTGAATTAGTTGGAGTTTCCAGACATGATACAAAGGCAACTGCTTTTTGAAGTAGTTTGGGCAATTTGGGGATGACTTTTTATCTGAAAAAAGTCTAGAGAGAAGGTATGGGTTGTCCTTTTGGAAGGGTTATCCTGAGAGCTTTGAGGTACAAAAAGAGTTGTGAAGCCACACATACACATAGCTTGGATACTCCTGCAATAGATGAACCCATTCCTACACACCCTGTTAACCATAGAAGAAACTTTCAAGAACTAGAGTCCAAAACAGATATTATTGTCAAGGCCAAAGTGATAGGCTACAACTGAATGTCTGAAGAAGACATCAGGCTAAGCCTGCAGTGCTACTACATTTTGGACACAAATGTCCAAAGGAGAACCAAGAAGCCAGAGAAGGAGGTGGGAACAGCGGAGATGGGGAAGACTAGCTAGGAGTGGAAGAACCAGGCCACTGATTCACTCAACCACAATTCACAATTTGAAACACAACCATTGGTAAGCTTCTGGCATGTGGTTATAAGAAGGACAATATATAGATAGGACTGTAGAACAGGACTGGAAGAAATATTTGCAGGTTTCTCGACATGTATCTTTCACATGTTATGAGACATTTCACACACTTCTTGATTTTTCCCCTTTTTGGACCTCTTTGTTTTAAAAACCAGTTGCACAAAACAGTGTGTTATGACAAAAATAACATGATTTTTTTGTGTGCAAATAAGTTTTCCCTCCAAAAAATTCTCTGAAATGTAAATAACAACCCCAACACAAAAATGTGCAAAACTCATATAATTTTGACCAGCAGAAAGAAAATTTTCAAGCCTCCTTTCTGAATCTTGGTTTCAGATTGACCCTCATATTCAACAGAAGATGGTTCTCCATGTTGAACATTTCTCTGTATTTCATCAAGCAAAACAAGCCAAGCGTGATTACTACTTAACAGCACATTATGTCTTTGCTATCCACCATGAGCCCTCATCTCAGTGGGATTTGATGCAGCAGTTATCTTCCATGACTGCACCATATTCTAAAGGTAAGCCTGAGTCAGCTACTCCTGAGTCACGGCAAGCAGCCATAATGATCCTGGAACAGTGGATGTTTTTTACAAAAGGATATTCTGATGATTTAAGCACCACATTATGAATATGCCAGTAGCCTGGCTCTGAAAATGATCGAGTAGTTGAGGAATGATGAAAAGCAACAGGGGACATTCCTGCCAGCACATTATGTGTTTGCAATACTAATAGCATGCAGGTTCCCCCTTCCCATTTTTTTCTGCAAAGGGTACTCACTAGATAGATAAGCAGGATGGGTAAATGTAGGCTTTTGTTCATGGAGAAGGGGGTAAATGCACTCAAATGGCTGTCTTCCCTGGAATACTTGCAGAACAGATTTACAGAACAGTTTGGGGAAGGGAAGGGAAGGGAAAGGAAGGGAAGGGGGAAGACAGACAGGAAAATATGCCTCACTGCCAAGCTTTTGCCCTAAAGCTGAGCAGTGTAGTAAAAGTTTGATTAATATAATGGGAAACTATTATTCCCATTAATAAAAGTAAAGTAAGAGAGCTACAAAGTCTTTTAAAAAAAACATTTTATTGATCCATGGACAGATTACCTGTTTTCCAGTTTCTGGCAATGATTAATCTAGCTATAGCAACTAAAAAGGATATAATTTCTTTATGATGGAGAAATTTATTGCCAAATTGAAATAATGACAAGAGAAGCAATACCGGGGTGGGTTGAACCTTTTGCTTAGTGATGTCTGACATCAATTGAACCATCTGTGTCCGGAATTGTTGGACAATTGAGTACTCCAACCACATGTGTAGGTATGTACCTCTTGCCCCACAACCCCTCCAGCACAAAGAAGATGTCTTCCTTGTCATTCGTGCTAGCTGGACAGGAGTCAGGTACCATCTGCATACCACTTTTAATGTGTTTTCCCGTAGGGCAGATGACTTAGACTTATAAGAAGGACATGACCATATATGATGCCTTTCTGCATCTGAAATAACTGACTGTATATTCAACTCCCACCCGGTTTTATAAAAAGTACCCCTCCCATAGGAGTTTTCAACCATCCAGTTATACAATGCAGCTGAACCTCCCTTCACTGGTGGACCTGGGACTGTACACATTTGTTCACGTATGGGAGTTTCTCCTGACCATACTAACTGGGACACAAATGAGGTAATTTGTTGAATTTGGAGCCAAGAGGGTCTAAGAGGCAACAACACATTGAAAATACTTTCTGTATTTTTAGGTCTAGAATTCTGAAATAAGTCCTGTATGGTATAAATGCTCTTATCTTCCCATCCTTTAAAGTCTTACAAAGTGTGACAGAACTAAGAATTCTCACCATTATTGCATTCTTATAAAGAGTATAATTGAGGGTTCGAATATCTGGGAAATGTGCAACTGTACCCATGGCAAATGTCTGTCTTTCTCACTTTTCTATACATGTAGGTAGGCATTCCATTTGGCAAATTGAAAATTTGTTTTATTATGTTTATATCTTTTTTCCCTGCTAGGGAATTGGGGAAGTGGTAGTTGAGATTTGTGCCTCAGGCACCCCAGTAATATGGTCAATCTTGGTGTGTGTGTGTGTGTGTGTGTGTACCAATTGTTCTCTCCCAGGCAGCAAACTTTCTTGAGGTAGCCATCATGGTGGAATAAATTGGATCCAACATTGTGCTTCTCCTTGTACAAGGTTCCTTCCTCTCATAGCAGGTCACTATGTCGGGAAAGTGAAAACTTACATATAAGCTCATCCACGTCTCTTCTGGTGGTACCACTCACTCACTCACTCACTCACTCAAACATGTTACAGAGAAACTTAAACATTAATGGCATTATGAACATGTATATATTCTGTTCAAAAGTCACAGGATCAATAGAAAGAAGGTCACGAAAGTGGCACTGAACAGTTTGATGAGGAGATGGATTATGGGCAGAGATGATCTGACAATGGAAAATCCCTAGGCACATATCTCTGCAGACCCACATGGGTATGCAGAGAGAGACCTCTCACTCATGCAGAGGAACATAGAAGGATTAAAAGCAGAGAGGTCATTGCAGTGAGAGCAAGTAGATCCCCCATTTCCCAGCACCATTAAGTGAGATCAGGAAACAAAAGAGAACAGCCCAGTATACATGAAGATGCTAGGAACAGGTAATCTACACCCAACGCCTTCTTATGTCGTATTGACAAGGCGAGATATAATCCTGAGGTGATAAAAGAGATGCTAGATCTTCCATGTCTTGTTGGATTTCAGTTCCCAGAAATCCTAGCTAGCACAGTCAATGGTAAGAGATAACAGAAGTTGACATCCAAGATCCGAAAAGCTTCACAAAGCTAGTTTCGCACTGGAGGACAGAAGATAGTGGGATAGATAGAGAAATAAACTGACGTGGCATTAGATATGTTACTATGGTATGCAGTTGTGCAGGTATGTGTACAGAAAAGAAAATGCATTCATTTTCCAAATCCTAATCTCTTCCTTGTTTGGTATGCAGATGAGGAAGATTTATTCCCTCAATCCCGTTAGTTTTCTTCCCTACCATTCTCTTGCTCTGCATAATTCAGCAAATCATACATCCTGTGTAAACTCCCGGATTGCCAGGTTGAACTGGACAAAGCTTCTGTATTTTAATCATTGTATAGGAAAGAAATGTGTGGCTTATTACTTGGTTGAGTGACAAACACTTGATGAAATTCCCTCTTCTACACAACCAGAAGTCCTCTACAGTTTTCTTTCTAGAAACACTGTTTTCTAACCATTTTATCCTCCCACTTTTAACTCACAACTACTCCTGTGTAAATCCACAGTAAGTTTTTTTTTTTAAAAAAAACTCAACGACAATCAATCTTTATTTCAGTCATTGACCAGTATAAAATAAAATAAGTAAAATAAAATAAAAATTAGAATAAAATAGATTAAATAAGTAAAATAATAGGGCAAAATACAATTGTTGATACAAAAATCAGAGATGATCTCTACCATCTGACATCAGATATTACCAACCATCTGTAGATGTGTTTTACACATGATGTAACAGAATTTTGCTACCTTCAGTATGACAGTTTGGTTCTGGTTGTCCAACAAATAACGTAAATAAAACACATCAGTATGACCAGGAAAATTAGTTACAGGAGGGGTAATCAGCTGGTGATGAATATCCTTATAGAACTGACAGTACAAAAGAGCATGGGCTGTGGTTTCAATAGCATCAGAGTCACAGGGACATAGTTGGTGCTCATGGGGAATTTTCTTATATTTCCCTTCCAACACTGCTGTTGGTACAGCATTGAATCAAGCTAGAAATATGGCTCTCCTGAATTTGGGCACTGTAACCTGGTATAAGTAAGAAGCTAGATGATAAGTCAATAATTGGTCAACAACAACTTTTTAACATATGTACATAAATTGTTCTTCTCCATGATTTATTTAACTCTAATTTCTTTTTTCTCCTTGCCTAACTGGAATTGCTTTTGTTTAGTGACCTCAGTTTGAAAACACACACACACACACGTACACATGTCTCTCTAGAGCTGAGGCTTGACACATTTGAGGGCAGCCCAGAGATCATGTACTGTGCTTCACAAAAGGATAATTCGATGACCTTTAATATTGATGTTCTCCTATTGATGCCTCTAGGACTATAGCAGTGGAAGTGCTTCTTGAGAATGAAAACCATCTAGTACACCTGGTAGCAATTTAAATAGTGTATAACAGCAGTGGCTACATGCTGTCTAACTGGTTCACGGATTCAATTGCACAGGGAAATAGAGATATTTGTAGATTAAAAACATAGGCCTTGAGCCTCAGACAAGAGCAATATTAATAACAGTGCTACTGCCAGAGCTATATGAAGTTCATTTTTGCTACAGAAAAGGGCACAAAGCTCCAGCTTGCTTTCAGAACAAGAGGAGGGGAATATGACTTAGTTAAAGATGTATTTTTGTATGCTGGCACATTATAGCTTTCCCTGTCTTTAGCTTAGTATTTTGGGTGAGAGAAGAGACTTTTTATTTTATTTTATTGTTAAAAAAGCAAAGAAAGGAGCATTAAAATAGGTAACAAGTGCCACAGCCCTCTGATGTTCACATGTCTCCTTCCATTTGATCCGGTGTACTGAGAGCATGCGAAAGAAAGCATCTACTCAAGCTGAAAGGGGAAAAGTTGAGAAGCCAGGGATATGCTCTCTGGTAACCTTGAACTTGCATTCACTTCCCTCTGAAAATAAGCTGTCTCCAGGCAGGCAAGGGTGGAGGTGAAGTACTTCACAACATCAATACTGTGTTATAAATGCCTCAAAATTGTGTGGTAGCCTAAAAGTTCTGTGGACTCGGCGGAATTTAGAAATCCACCACCACTGTGTTTTCCTATTACACTGATTTTTGAAATCAATGCAGTCTAGCAGTGAATGTACAGCTGTGCAATACAAGGAAATGTAAGAACAAAATTACAAGGGAAGCTAAATATACAACAGTTTTACCAGTCTTCAGATTAGACCAGAATTTAGAAAGTTACTTTTAATAAGTAATGAGTTTTAATACTAAGCCCCACCCAGTAAATAGTTTTTAAACTAAATCTTAATTTTCTTCTCAAAAGTAAGTCAAGTAGTTATTTTATAATTACTTTAAACATTTGAAGGACACAAAAATGCCCTATGTTACAAAATGCACTCTCATCTCTCATTGCCTCAATATTCACAACAGGGAACGAGGCACAACTTAAGTCAGCACTTGAAATATCTGACATTTCTTCTTCACAATTTAGTGAGGCCATATCCCATAACTATAAAAGAAACTAAACAGTTACAGTTACACCACAAAAGGATTAAAATAGGTCCATGGGGAGGAGGAGGAATAGGCATACATCTATTCCTCTTCCCCATAGCCATTTATCTGCCCCCAACTGTCCCTCAGGAGGCAGCTGAGATAGCTGGAAGCCAGAAAAAGGGCACTGGGGAGAAGTAGCCACAGGTGTGCTCTTGTCGCTCCTCCTCCTGGAGGAGGCCAGGAAACATCCAGGAAGAGGAGCAACGGGTGCGTGCCTGTGGCCTCTTCTCCCCAGTTCCATTTTATGACTTCCACCTGTCTCCAAAAGACAGCAAATGAAAATGTGCACACTAAATAAAATATGTTTATTCACATACTACGTCAAGTTGGCAGGCATGACGTCTGCATGTTGATATAAAGAGGGGGACTGAAGGGTAAAACATTTGTATACTACTGCCCTAAAGGCATCAGATTCCATCTGATTGTGGAAGCTAAGCAAAGTCAGCCCTGGTTAGTACTTGTATGGGAGACCAGCAACAAATGCTGTAGGTTATATTTCAGAGGAAGAAACTGGAAAAGCCATTTCTGAGCATTCCTTGCTTAAGAAAACCCTATAAAATTCACGGGGTCACTATAAGTCAACAGGCAACTTAAAATAACATAAACATACAAACACCCCACTCATTATTTGATAGTGGTTTGAGTATTGTACTATGACTTTGGTTCGAATCCCCACTCAGCAATGGAAGTGCATTAGTTGACTTTGGATATGTCACACTTCTCAGCCTCAGAAGAAGGCAAAGGTACACCCCCTGTACAAATCTTGCCAAGAAAAATCCCTGTGTTAAGTTCGTGTTAGGGCCACCATAAGTTGGAAATGATGTGACGTCCTCGTCACATGCTAGGGTTGCCTTGGGGCACTCCACCCACAAGGCCCTCAACCCTAGCACGGGACGAGGGTGTAAAAATGGCGGTGCCCTGTATACATGGCGGCACCACACAGCACTTGCATAACCAGCAGCACACTGGTTACGCCGCTACCGCAACTTGAAAAGAACCTGCTTTTTACGGGTTCTTTTTCCACTGGCAGGAAGCCACGCAGTTTGGCGGCTGCAGCTTCCCTCCAGCAGAAAAACACGTGCCAGGAGGCCACTCTTTTTGGATGGTCTGTATCATGTCGTAAATGCACACAGCAGCAGCAGCAGGAGCAACAACAGCACATTATTTGAGTCAGTTGTGGAGCCATAGGGTGTAAAGGTGAGATGTAAGTCTTGACCTGTGTTTTTAAAGAGGTGATATTGGATTTTTGACTGTCAAAATAGTACATTGCTTTGAACAAATGGAAAACCATATCATCTCTTCTACTGTGGAGATAGGCCTGTTTCATCACCTCCAGTATTCTTATTAGTATTGTTACAATCTATTTAGGTCGGCATCACCACCATTGAGTTCTTGCCATGTGTTTTTATTGATTTAACTATTTTATTCTTTCTGTAACTCACTTTCTGGAATATAATTGAAAGACAGTAAAAAAAATACTTGAATGAATGAATGAATGAATGGAGCCTCAATTTCATGAATAACTGGGGTGGGATGAAGGAAGTTGTTCCTTCCCACTACAAGTAGTTGCACGTTCTACTCACGACTGCCAATTTTACTGCTTGAGAGAAAAGCAAAGCCAGAAGTGTTTTTCTTATGAATACAAATGGGGACCTGAAGCACAAAAGCACCCTGGGGTTTATGTTGAAGTGTACCTTAAGATTTCATAGCAGATTTTACCACTGATGATTCATTGTGGTGATAGCAAAGTGCTGACAGTTAAGAGAGACGATAAATTCAAAAAGCACCCATTTCAAAGTGGCACCCAAACCACTTCACTGGGAAATTTTCTGAGGGTGCCCACTTTATGCCAAACTATCCCTTTATTGCTTATTGCCAGCTCAATGGAGCTG
Source organism: Sceloporus undulatus (assembly GCF_019175285.1). Classification (NCBI taxonomy): domain Eukaryota; kingdom Metazoa; phylum Chordata; class Lepidosauria; order Squamata; family Phrynosomatidae; genus Sceloporus; species Sceloporus undulatus. The sequence continues at coordinate 155,508,102 of NC_056522.1, read as the reverse complement.
TTTGTTCATGGTATAAGCAAAGACACATGACACAACAACCATACTGAAGCCAGACACATGTTTGGGTGTAGTCAGTGTTTTCATAGGCTATGAGCTCTCTGGGGCCTCCATTTGTGTCATTCAATTTTCATGGTAGAAGATAGGTGAGGCACAAGATGTTCCAAATACATTTGGATTTGTACTGAAAACTAAATGCAGGCTTACTAGTTCATTTGTCAACTAGGCATGTACATCTTTGTAAACCTCATTCTCACAGGCATTTTAATTTTCATGCTCACTAATAACTTTGCTATTTTTATTCCCTGCTGCAGCAGCTGTGCAGTCTTAAGGACAATTCACAGTTTGGGACTTAGGGAACAACTATACTATGCAAATAATGCTGTTTAATGCCATTTTAAGTGCTGTAACCTCATCCAATGGGATCCTGGGATTTATAGTTTTACAGAGTCTTTCATTTTCTTTGCCAAAAAGTGCTAGTGCCCCAGAAAACTTCAAATCCCTGGATTCAGTAGGATGGAGCCATGGCAGTTAATGTGATATTAAACTGCATTATTTCTATAAGTAGGTACACCCTTTTCACAGGAAAAAAATACATATGGTTTTGTTGCACAGAAAATGGCATAAAATTCATCATGTGCTTTTCATGGAGAATAATTCCCAGATTGCAAAAGTTCTCATTAGGGGTGTAAGAAAATACTTTTTTTGTCTGTCATTCAAATATTTATGAATATTTTCCCATTTTTACTGTTAGCATTCAGAATTGCACTACAGAATATTTTAGTGCAATACACTCAGTGCAATTCCTTAGGACCCTTTGGCCAAATGAATAAATAAATCTGAAAACCAACTTTTTAATTGACATTTTCTCATTTTAAAAACTGTAGTTATTGTTTTGTATTGTTTTTTTATGTCATTAGCCACCTTCCGAGAGTTTAGCCTTGGAAGGTGGCCTGAAAATAATTTTAATTAAAATATACACTCAATAAAAAAAAAATCCTAATCTCAGTCCATAGCAGGGTGACCAGATGCCATAATCTCAAAGCACTGCAAAATGTAGGACATTCAAGAAAAGGAGGACAAGGCATTACAAAGTAAGACCTAAAACTATTAATAAAATATAAAATTAATTTCATATTGCATATATTGTATTTTATTATGTTCTCAGCCATATTTTTCTGATGAACTTATCTTCCCTAAAATGCCTTGTTGGCTTGCAATATATTTCCAGAACTCTGGGAAAAACTTAAAATTTTACTTTACTAGCATTTGTAAATCTGAATGTACATTTCAATTGTTTCTTTAACTTGTCAACTGTGCTGAAATTAAGGGGGGGAAACTTTCAATATTTGCTTTGTGTCCCCAAGCATCCCATTGCCTAACATGTTTACTGTTCTTCTCCTCTCCAAGAAAAAAAAATGTGCCCTGATCTTTGGGGGTTAATCTTGTCTGCTGCTGCTCCTAGGAAAAAAGATATTTAGAAGGATCCATCCCATTCCTCCTATTTATAGTGAATACAGACTGCCGAATAGATGAATTTCTCAAAGAAAAACAGCAAATGTGCTTATGTTACTCAATGTGCTTCTTAGACATGCTCAAAATGGAGGACATTTTGGAATTCCTCCTGGACAGACAGGTGAAATAGAGGACATGTCCTGGAAAAGGATGACTTTTGGTCACTCTGGTCCATAGTCTTTTTTTTTAAAGGTAATTGGAATATGAAATACAGTGGTACCCCGGGTTACGAATTTAATTCGTTCCGCCGCCGCGTTCGTAACCCGAAATCCTTCGTAAGCCGAAAAAGCCATAGGCACTAATAGCGAAAGCCGCGATTTCGTGCGAAAAAGCGCCGAAAAGCACCAAAAAATTTTTCGTAACCCGAAATAACCTTCGTAACCCGGAACAGTTTTTTTCTATGGATTTTTTTCGTAACCCGGAAATTTCGTAAGGCAGCGCATTCGTATCCCGGGGTACCACTGTATATAATATAATCTTTCCAATAGTACAAACACGATGATTTTTTATTTAGGTCCTGCATCTCAGAATATGGGGATGGTTATTTAAACTAATGGAGAAGATTACAAAGAGGAGAAACAAAATGAAATGAAACAAATGATGGGAACATATTTTTTGTGTATTTTATTCCAAGGATAAAGAGCCCTTAAGGTGTTAGATGGGAGTCCATCTGCTGCCTCCATATTCTATGTGTTTATCTCTGTGAGGAGTTTCACACAGAAGGCATAGACAAGGGGGAAAGAAGTTGCTTCTTGTAGATCTTCAGCAGATGAAAAGTGGCTTAGAAGCAGGGGTGCTAGTGCTACTAGTGGAGATTATTCAGTGCTGTGAAATGGAAGCTCTGTATTGCCTTCAATTTCAAGTTAGAATAAATCCTGCAAAAGTGTGAATGTGGAGGAACGTGACTTGATGTACATAATTCAGAAATACAGGCACACACACAACTCATGAAATGTAAAAGACTAATTAATTCACTAAACTTTACTTCCTCAGCCAGTATGTCTTGTTTCTGTTATCCTCCCCTGCCCAACCATCACATTCTGTTGGGGATGTAGAAGTAACTTTCCAAACTTACAAGAGAAAATGTCAGTCTAAACACATGGCCTTGGCATGGTAAAACGGTTGGAATGAGTGCTAACCTAAATATTCCCCCTGTTCAGATTTTGGCATAAAAAAGTAGCCATGGGTGGGATTCAACCCCATTAAAAACCTTGCGGCTATTCATAGTGTTCCTACTTCACAACTGTTTTGGTGACCTTTTAAATACAGTGGTGCCTCGGGTTACGAAATTAATTCGTAACGCGGCCGCTTTCGTAACCCGAAAAGCCTTCGTAAGCCGAATTGCCATAGGCGCTAATGGGGAAAAGCCGCGATTCCGTGCGAAAAAGCCGAAAAAAGCACCAAAAGTTTTTTCGTAACCCGAAAAAACATTCGTAACCCGGAACAATGTTTTCCTATGGGATTTTTTCGTATCCCGAAAATTTCATAACCTGGGTATTTCGTATCCCGAGGTACCACTGTATTTGTTTCCACTCTGTGTGACCATAGACCAGATTTAGCCATCTGCTGACATCATTGATTGACACCGATAAAGACTTTTCTTTCTTTCTTTCTTTCTTTCTTTCTTTCTGTCCTGTTTGCCAGCATTCAAGAGCATTTCAGAAGGGAAAAGGCTGAGGAAGGAAGGATTAATTTAGACTGAGCTCCCACACATTTACTTTAGAACAGATTTCCCCCAATCTGCTGAACTCTATATGCATTGGAATCAGAGCAGGGACAATTCAATCCCATTACTCATTATGGGGTTGGGAAAATACTTAGCAATAATAGTTGAATTTAATTATTACATTTGCATTTTGTTTTTCATTTTATATATATAAAAAAAACAACCCAAGAATTTAGCATTGGTGAAAGTTGCATAAAACTCATATGTGTCTATGTGTGCATTAAATGTTCTTCTTAAATAATTAGAAAAGTAGTAGGAAAACATAACTTAGACTGGAATCATCTATGCATCTCATTGTTACATAACGTGGTAGTTATCTAGATACATAGTGAATCCTTCCCCAAATCCCTCAAACCTCACTTACTTTGTAGTAGTATCTTCAATTGATGGAAGTCTGTTCCTCTATCAGTCAGGGAGCAGCTGACTGACATGAGCAATATAATAATAATAATAATAATAATAATAATAATAATAATAATAATTTTTATTTATATGTCCCGCCTCTTCCAAGGATCGAAGCGGGATTACATCATTAAAATAATACAATGCAATTGAACAGTCAATAAAATACTAATACTGAATTATACATCCCTTAAAATCCCCAAACATCAATTCATATTCCATCATACTTAGAGAAGGGGGTCTAAATCATCATCTCTATACCAAATCCGATGGGAAAACCCACCGGAAGAGATCCGTCTTTAGTGACTTCTTAAAGGCATCTAAGGTAGTGATAAAACGGATCTCCTCCAGCAGATTATTCCATAATTTAGGGGCTGCAGTAGTTAATGCTCTATAGGAAATTGTGGCAATTTCATTTGTCACAGGCAAAAACAAGCCATTACTTGTATGGGGCATGTGGGAGGGGGGATGTTTAAAATTGTCAGTCAGCCACTTCCTAAGTTACAGGGAAACAGACCCCTGTCAATCACAATGACTGATGACTGGTAAATGGAGATTAAGGGACTTTCATGATCCCTACATGTCCCCTGAGAGCCAGCACGGCATAGTGGTTTGAGTAGTGAGTTTGGCCAGGTCACACTCTCTCAGCCTCAGACGATGGCAGTGGCAACCCCTGTCTGAAGAAATCATGCCAAGAAAACCACACGATAGGTTCATCTTAGGGTTCCCATAAGTCCCAACCATATAATGACTAATGGGACACTTGAAGGCACAGAACACACATGTCTCCTAAACTATATGAATGATTATGAATATGTTGCATGCATGAATGTCTAACTCTTGGTAGGATTCTGAGAGTTACCCAATAGGATTTCCAAGAAGATTCTGGCCTTGCCTTATTAGTTTTTCTAAAAGGCATTTCCACCCGTTACTTTTTATGTGTAACTTTGTTAAGCCATCAAAATAACTTAGAGATAACAATGTTGCTTGTAACATGGTACTTCAGAAATCTGTCAGAATACAGTGCTTCCAGCCAGCATGGGCCCAGTTTACTTTTCTATAAGCCAATACGTTACCTCTCCTTCTTTGCGTTGCTTCATAGATTGGTTCTCCAGAAAGGTGTTCTGGAGTACACAAGTATTGCATCATTTCGGCAGTATAAATCAGTCATGATTGCAATGCCAACTGAGCTTCCATGAGCATGTATTTTGTAAGCAAATATCATTTTGTGTAGGTGAAGGCATCATCCACAAATGGCATTTTTATAGAGCAGGGATTAGGTTTCTAATGAAACAATGACCCTAGAATCAAGCATACACAGACTGGTTGCTTGACACAACAATTACAACTTTATTTTGATGTCCCAAAAATTTCTTACAACTTTTAAATAAAAATGTGTATGTTGTAAGCCCCACACCCAAAACTATTTGCATTAATGTGCAAGATGTTTTCTTTTTGCTGTAACTATACATTTAGCAGAAAATAGCAAAGACTTGGAAAAATTATTAAGAAAGTCAAAGAAGAAAAAGCGACAAGGATACAACTGAACATTAAGAAAACAAAAATAATGGCCACACATTATTTACATAACTTTAAAGTAGACAATAAATGCATTGTAATAGTTTAAGATCTTCCATAATCAGAATGGAGACTGCAGTCAAAAAATAAGAAGAAGATTAGGACTTGGAAAGACAGCAATGAAGGAACTAGACAGAATCCTGAAGTGTAAAGGCATATCATTGTATACAGTGGTACCTCGGGATACGAAATACCCAGGTTACGAAATTTTCGGGATACGAAAAAATCCCATAGGGAATCATTGTTCCGGGTTACGAATGTTTTTTCGGGTTACGAAAAAACTTTTGGTGCTTTTTTCGGCTTTTTCGCACGGAATCGCGGCTTTTCCCCATTAGCGCCTATGGCAATTCGGTTTACGAAGGCTTTTCGGGTTACGAACGGTGCCACGGAACGAATTAATTTCGTAACCCGAGGGACCACTGTACTAAAGTTAGGATTGTCCATGTCATTTTATTTCCCATTTCTCTTTATGGGTGTGAAAGCTGGACAGTGAAGAAAGTGGATAGGAGAAAAATCAGCTCATTTGAAATATGATGCTGGAGAAGAGTTCTGCAGATAGCCTGGACTGACAAAAAGACAAATAAATGGGTCCTATAGCAAATCAAGCTGAACTCTCCTGAGAAGCCAAGATAACTAAACTGAGGCTGTTGTATTTTGGACATATCATGAGAAGACATCAATCCCTACAACAGACAACAATCTTGCTAGAAAACAGTAGGAAAAAAAGGAAGGCTGCATTCCAGATGAATAAACTCAATCAAGTCTGCCACGACTCTGAGTCTGCAAGACCTGGGTAGGGATGTTGGTGATAGGTTGACTTAGAAGTATCTCATTCATAGGGTTAACATAAATTGAAATTTACTTAACAGCAGTTGACAACAACAACAATCCTTTGGTATAGACATCAGCCTGACTTTGGGTTTGCCATAGAGAATAACAGCAAGAACTGGATTTTATTGGAATGCACAAATCTGATTTTAACTCTACCTTTCATGCAAATATGTTTCTTCTATCACTTTCTTGTCTTCCTTTCTCCTTCTTTCCCCCTTAATCCTAAACCATATGCCAACATTCTGCCTTTCAATGAAAACTCTGCTTACTGGGGTGAAGAGCACAAATGGGCAACACATATTGATAAAACTTTTATCCTCAGCTCTAATTGCAAGACATATTCACAAATACTTTTTGATGCTGTTGTGTCCATTGAATATATGCTTAATCTGTCAAATTCACTGATCTTCATTTTTCTTTTGTTTCCAGCAGAAACAGATTGTGGACTTCTGCACAAAGGGATTAGACACAAGTCTCCTCTTCAGCCTTAGAGACAACACAGTGCAGGCAGTATTTGCATCAAGTTGAAGATTTCTGTATCCCAGGCTAGTAAAAATGACTTAGGCTTTACTGATATTGTTATTAAACTTTGGGAGATGTGAGCAATGAAGAAATAATTCTAAGAAATAATAGCCTTGCAATGATGGGGTTGTGATGAGGAGTAAAAGCTTGCAGCAATTTTCAGCTTTTGAAATTTCAATTCTGAATAAAATACTTGACCTCAGCATTTCAGACATTTAGGACAACTATACAGCTACATGCTTCTTATCATCTACTCTAGAGAACGATTCTTCATTGGCTAAATGGATCAGAAAAATCCAAACAAAAGCCTCCACTGAATTACATGCATTTTATATTGGTATCTGCTGTATATCATGTGCAATGATATTTAGCATATAACTATATTTGTAATATGACACAGCAAAGGGTTGTGTGTGATGGGAATATATAGGATGTATGTAGCTCTTCTCCAAGAGATGCTTTTAAATTACATTTCCTCCTACAGATATGTTCTCTTGCTCTTATTTCATTATCATAACACTGACAAAGATGTCTAAATATTTCACAAAGAAAATTATAAGAACCAGTTTTAAAAGTGAAAACAATAAAAAAGTGCCTTTCAATTCAGCTGAATTATTTTGGTATGCCCCATGTCATAGGAAAGTAGCAGGCATGCTTAATACCAAACTGTTAAGGCTGGGAGAATGTTTTGGAATATTTACAATATCATTTTCAATGTAACATTATATTTCCCAAGGTATCAAACTGAGATTATTCTACTGTGTATAAATAGCTTTGGAAATTAGTCATTTAACATTTTTGCTTGCAATAATATCTTTCAAATTTCCCACTTTACAATAAAATCCTTGATGTGCATTGTAGAGCGTACAGATGTCAACAACATTGTTAACATTTAGGGTGCCTGGTTTTGTGTTTCCTTTCTTTCTTCACCACAGAAATTGACAAGAGCCTCTTTATTATCTACACAGTTTGATAAGTTCAATGTTAAGAAATTTCCATAATGGCATCCTTGAGTCTTATCTTCATGTAAAAACCTTCAGAGTTGGGATCTTGCATAACAGAAAACTTCACAAGTAATCTTCAGTTATTTTCAGTGGAGTCTTATCTTCACTTAAAAAACCATCAGAGTTTAGATCTTGAGTAACCGAAGGCCTCACAAGTAATCTTCAATTATTTTTGTTGGACGTGGAGAATGCAGCTATATTGCTTTGCACAAAGGACCAAGGAGGCATACAAGAGGCAACACTGGAACCAGATAGATAGGGCCATCTCTAATAAGTACTTCCACTCTTGTATTTTAGTTGTATCCTCTTTGATGATGAGTGATATTGTTAGAAATGACTTAACTTCCTCTGCCAGTGAGGCCCTGCCTGCATGGATGAAAACCCTGATGCCTACACTGCCTGACTGCATAGCATACAACAACTTCCATTGAAATACTACAGGTTTTTCACATTAACTCGACTTAGTCCTGAGGTTGGAGAAGTAGGAAGTCCTAGTGTTCCTCAGGGTTAGCATGGGGTTTTGTAATACCTGGACTGGGCCTGAATCAGGCCAGCCTACTGTTTACACACCAGGCACCCTGTTGCTGCACAGCACAGGAAAAGAGGATAGCCTGCCCTTGGAGCCACGGCCACTGCTTCTGTACCTGCAGAAGCTCTGTGGACAGGCTCAGAAAGCGTGAGAAGAGAGGGTAGATGGACCCCCAATAACATCAGGGGCATCCAAAGACATCAATCATGTAATTGGCGAGGCCCCACCATGTAACTGAAGGGGATGCATCTACCCTTTGTTCTCATTGGTTGCACAGATGAGCCCACCCTTAAGAGAAGTGGCAGCATGCTGGGTGTCCTGCCCATGAAGCTCCTTCAGGTACAGAAGCAGTGGTCACAGTTCCAGGATGGCATGGGCCAGCTGGGCTGATGCAGTGTGGGCCTAGCTGGCCCATAGATACAATGCTGTACTGCTGCACCAGGTTTGGCTCAGTGGGTGTGACTGCCATTGTGGCCACGGACTTACATGAGTGCAGACAGGGCCTGAGTCTGCTTACAGCTATCTCCCTAAACTGCAAATGTGGCATAGCAAGTAACCCTCCTTTGTTTAGATGGAGCTCCTATAATAAAGCCCATTTTCTTTTTTCTCCTGAGCAGAACCTTCATCCCACTTCACATTGTTGCACCATCTTACATCCTTTAATTTCATGTGCATCACAAAGAACCGGGCCACAGCAAAACTTAGTTGGCTTCCTGAGAAGCTGCTCTTCTACTTTGGTCTATCTAGTTCAGGATTGTCTGCCACTGACTGGTGGCAGCTCCCCAGCATTTCAAATAGGATAGAATCATAGAGTTAGAAGAGACCACAAGGGCCATCCAGTCCAACCCCTACCATGCAGGAAATCTCAATCAAAGCATCCCCGACAGATGGCCATCCAGCCTCTGTTTGAAGACCTCAAAGGAAGGAGACTCCACTACACTCCGAGAGAGTTTGTTCCACTGTCGAACAGCCCTTACTGTCAGGAAGTTCCTCCTAATGTTGAGCTGGAATCTCTTTTCCTGCAGTTTGCATCCACTGTTCCATGTTCTAGTCTCTGGAGCAGCAGAAAACAAGCTTGCTGACTCCTCAATATGACATCCCTTCAAATATTTAAACAGGGCTATCACCCTCTTAACCTTCTCTTCTCCAGGCTAAACATACCCAGCTCCCTAGGGCGTTCTTCATAGGGCATGGTTTCTAGACCTTTCCACCACTCTGTTTGGGCAATGCTACAAACTGAACTTGAGTTCTTCTGCATGCAAAGCATGTGCAGAAGTGGCCCACTAGAGATGTGACTTTATTATGTCTATGTTTGGTTATATTTACAATCAGGATACCACATACTGAGTGGTTATAGACTGAGCAAGGGCACTGGACTGGCCACTGTGTCCATGGGCTACTATGATTATTGTCCCAGAACTGGTATTTAGTGAGATTGTGAAGTGATAAGATGGGCAAGCCTGGTTACAGCCAGCCAATCACACATCATAGAACACTGTGCCTATGGGGGAAAAGCTGCAAATAGAGGATTGTCTGTAAAATAGTTAAGGCAGTCAGAAACAGAGTGAAGGCAGTTAAGAGGAGATGAATTGATAAAATCTGAATACAGTTTTGGGAACTGTGGAAAGAGTTCAGAGAGTTCATGTTTATCTTCATTGTTATATAATATGGCTGGAAATCTTAATTCTTCAGTTGGCATTTATGTACATGTAAGCACTGTAATCATGCTGCTACACAGTGAATCCATGCCTAATTCTCCCAATTCCCACTAACCAGAGGGCAGCCTCTGCAATCAGCGAGGGCCTGTTCCCCTGTCTGCTATTTCCATCTCTACTGTGAACAATCACAGTAAATGGTAAACAGGGACTGGGGAACTTTTATGGTCCTATGTAACCCCTAAACTAAGGTCTACATAAGGACCATGAAGAGTAACAGATGCAAATGTGTAAATGTGTTAGACATTTGTAAGTACTATAGAGGAGTCTGGCCTATATTTTTAAAGGTTTCATTTTGTAAAACTGTGTCCAACTATTTTTGTTTAAGAAGTGAAAGGGAGAACAGGTGATGCTTTCTCACACTGAACTCACTGATCACCACCTCCACTTATCCAGAATAACAGTCACCTTGAGGCTCAAATACCAATACAGAGAGGGATCTGATGATAAAAGGGCAAGATGAATGGCAGGAGTCCAAGAATTGGAACTATATGACAAGCATGGATAGGGGTTTCAACACAGAGATGCTGCTCTCCCCATCATGGGTAATCGTCATTGATATGCCTTTCTTAACTCTCTTTTTGAAAACATCTAGGCTACTGGCCATCTTGTAGAAGTGCTTTCCCCAAATTAATTGTGTGCATTCATTCACCATCTGCCCATAGTACACAGTTAGCCCTCCATATTTGTGGCTTTGTCGCACTGAACTCACTTTTCTGGATTTGCTCATTCAAAAATTTGCTTAATATGTTCTCTAGGAATTTCTAGGTCCTTCAGCATGACTCATTCATTCATTCATTCATTCAACCTTTATTAGGCATACAACAACATACATTTACAGTAAAACTTTGGGATTGTTATTATAAAATTTAAGCCGTAATCTTATTGCCTCCTCCAGAAAATTGGCCATTAGCCTGGGAATATGTGGGTTCTGATCTTCCAATAAGTAGTTCCAATCTTCCGATAATCACATGACTCTATGGTCAACTTCTGCCAAAAATCACACTGCAAGACCTGGGGGTCTCCTAGAGAGAACACTTCTCTAGGCATATGTAGATCCTCCAGCATAATTCTATGGTCAGCCTCTGGCATACGTTAACCATAGAGTTGCCCTGGAGGACCTAGAGGTTCCTAGAGAGGTGTTCTCTCAGGTAAAAAAACAACGTTTTTTTATTTGCGATTTTCCCACTTTCAAAGACGACCTGTGGCTCTAACCCCAGAAAATGTGGAAGGTCGTCTGTATTTTGAAATGCAGCCACTTCTTATGGAAGTCGTTATAGCCCATAATCAAGGAGAGTCTAAAAATGGGGACCTCTCCATGGACCATCTATATCAGCTAACCAATTATAGCAGCTTTTATCTCCACAAAGAGCTCATTTTAAAAAAATTCCAATGCATCTTAATTAAAAATGAACCATCCCAAATGCTTTGTATTACAAGAGATATAGCTCTTAGTAAGCTATTCATAGTGAGAAAATCTATCCATCTACCCTCATCAGAAACTGTGAGAATTTCAGCAAAACTTAGACATAACAGAGAAACCTGAGCGTGAAGTGGTGATGGTGGTGGATAGTGTCGTTTTGTTCCTACTAATGAAAAAAGTAATTGCAGCTCAACCCTGTGAGTCCTGGCACCACTACACCGTTATGTGTGAATGCGTTGATGAACTTTTACGTGGACAGATGTGTATGAGCATGCCCATCAAGTTCATTATTACAACTGTTGTTTTCTACAGTGCTGCATTACACAGTTTGGGGCCAATTTGATTGGAACACCACCAATAAGATACATGTTTTTCCAAAAACACAAAATTAAATTAAAGGGCAGAGGAAAACTGGAGCCATGTTGTCATTCTGAGAACTGGAAAGACTAACTGTGCCAACATGGCACATCTCATGTACTAATATGGAAGTCTATATATGTTGTGTCTCATATTGCAACAGCAAGTAGGATCCTTTTTAGCACATTGAAAGAGAAAAAAAACAGCCTTTTGTTGAAAGGTATAAATCACCTAGAAAGCACATGGGGCACCTCTACATGGGCCAAATAAAATGGTTTCACCAAGCGATGTACAGGAGGACTGGGGCTGAATCTATGCCTTTTCATCCCCTCTCGGTTTTAATCTGTAGGAGAAAAAAATAGGAATTTATCCTGATTTTGAACAGAAAATCAAGATATTCATGTGTGAGTGTGGTCTGCGCTCCATAGGAACATTGGTGTGAGGTCAGGGGAAGGAGTTCAAAAATATATACATTCACATGGTTACTGCAGATCAGTGTAACTCGAAGGTAAGATGGGTTTTCATGTCAGTGTAGGCATGTCCTAGGAGACCACAAAGAGCCAGTGAAGAGCCTGCAGAGAGTTTTCATATGTTCTGCAAGAAATGCATGGTTTCTTTCCCTCCTCCCAAGGCTTTCTGCATGAAAGCCCTTAAAAGTAAGGCAGTACTAAGCAGCAATCACTTGATGCTGTAAAAATATGGGTAATAAACGGTTGATTTCTACAGTGCTGGTCAATCATAGAGAAAAGCTACCCTTCTCCATGGAAATGTTATTTGAGATGCTTTTATAAAGCAGAAATTGTTATTTATTAGTATTACTACCCACTTTCTCCTTTGCTCAGGTGATTTATTACAGCTGATAGTGCTTGACTGGAAAAGGCAAAGCTGCAGGCTCTTTATGTATTTTGAAAATGACATTGGAAACAGGGTTTCATCTTATTTGTCATCTTCATATACTATAACTGCCACAGTTTGTGGTATGAAGGGGAGATGGTTTGGTAATGATCTTATCTGGTCTGTGAGGTAGGGATTTTTTTTATTTCAGTGACTGGTTCTGCAGATTACCACTCACTCAATGGCATCTATCACAGAGTGTGACAAGTTACTTTTGAAAGGTAATTAGTTCCAGTTTAAACATTTAAAACATTTAGCTATAACTACAATAAATACCTTTGATGGGCTCCTCTCAAAGGAAATAGTTATTGTTGCAGGCAAAAGGTTTAATTGTTTAAGTGTAGTTCTTTGCTTTCTCTTTATTCAAAAGTAACTAGTTACTAAATATTCTTCTTTTAAAATTAGTTATTTTTAAATGCTATAAACTTCTGGACTCACTTAAAAATAATTAGGAAAAGGCAGGTACAGTTATACCACAACAGAAGAGTGTTATACTTTGCTTAATTAACAATCACTGTAACTTGGACCCCATACCGACAGGGCAAAATAAAGCTGCTTTGGGTCACTTTGGAGGTGTGCTGTTTAAATGATGCATGCATCCTAAGAGTCTGGAAGCTGTGCTAAAGCTGTGATTTGGTGTATTGATAAACCAGGAGTGTGGTTCTATTGTCCCTAAAATGTTTAGCAAGTTGGTATTTGATGAATTTGTGTAGGTGATAACAATGGTTATAGTGGC
>NC_056522.1:155487143-155494863 GCF_019175285.1 Sceloporus undulatus | reverse complement strand
GATGATGATGATGATGATGATGATGATGATGATGATGATGATGATGATGAAGATGATGATGATGATCACTTAAAATAAATGGGATGCTACAAAGAAGTAAAACAGAAGATAATTCTTATCTACTGGGATACAGTCAATAATAACAATAGCTATAGTGACTGAATAATTCTGTGCAAATCCTTATAAAAGTTGGGTTAATTTCACTTAGAACTGACTTCTGATATTTTTATCTCTGTTCTAACTACTTGTGTTCCATTTCTCTTCTTTTCTTTTTCCCCATTCCTCCCTTCTAGCTATCCCTCTTGAATAAGCCCAAATTGACGTATTTACTTCTCCAAGAAGAACTTGGAGATTACAGAGGATCACAAGTTGAACGTGAGTGATAAAGCAGCTCTGGCATTTGGCAATACATTATACTTGCCCAGAGTCTAAATGCTATATTGCTTCATTGAATCCAGGATGGGCATCAACTGTTGTGTGGCTTGTCAACATTTAGCAAAGGCTATGGGCAAATTGGACAGGCGGCAGAGAGAGATACAAAATAAACACTCCTGTGAAAAGTAGCATCCATCCAGTACTCACATGGACTCTCAGATACTCTGACCCTTTCATTTTCTACATTTACTACAGCAATGGACATCCAGAGCAGAGGCTTTGCATACAAGGGAATATATGGATAGTTGTATTTCTTCTATTGAAGGATTGGGTAGGCCATACTCTCAGAAACATTGTGAATGAAACCTCTTTAGTTTAGAAACAAAAGAAAAAACAACCACCAGAATCCTTTATATCATTGTGTCCTATATAGCACTGCAACAATGTTGCTATACAGTGAAATCTGGCATAACCTGCCCAAACCCCATTTACCAGTAAGTAGCCACTGGGATTAATGGTGGTCACTTCTCCTATTGATTGAAAAAAAAAAAGGCTGCCTGACATTTCCACCCCTTCCTGTAAATGATCTCAAGCATGACAGAAAAACTGCCCCTGTCACAAATCCCCCTCACACTGAAGTTCACCTTTGAAAATGGGTTTGGGGTGGGAATGTCAGGAAGCTGATTCCCGATCGACAGGGGAATGGACCTCCATTGATCCCAGCAGCTGCTTAGCAGTCAGTGGGATTTGAGGGGGAGGGGGGCTTTCACTGTTCTACATGGCATTCACTGTTTGAAATTGGTGTGTCAAATGTTTTAATACTGGATTCTAGGATTGGTTTTAGACTAATTTTAGGTGTTTTCAACAAGTATTTTAATCTGTTTTAAAAATGGTTTTTGTTTCTGTATTGTTTTAATTGATTTTTATTTGTTTGTAGCCTTGGAAGCCCCTGTGGACTGGGAGGTGATACAGAAATGCTTTTTTGTTTTTTAAAATAATAATAATAATAATAATAATAATAATAATAATGTCCTGAATTAGTAGTTCCAGTTAGAATAGACCAATTGAATCCATGAGGTTTACACAAGTGTCGGCTCATTATTGAGTCAATGGGTTTACTTTAGCAGGATGTATTAGGCCATCTTTCATTTTTGTCTCAGAAATGCAACTCAAGGCAAGTTTCAATTTTGGTTGCTGCGGTTTGCCTTCATTTCTGATTTATGGTAACCCTAAGGCAAAGCTATCATGGGGTTTTCTGAGGCTGAGAAAGCGGGACCTGCCCAACATGGTCCAGTGGGTTTCCATGGTCAATTGGGGAATCAAACCCCAATCTCCAGAGTCAGCACTCAGACTGCTACAGCATGCTGTGTCTCAGTAGTAGAAATACATAAAATGAATAGAAAGCATTTAGAAATTCGAACATCGTTTAAAATTACTGAGTATTTTAGTGTTTAAAAATGTTTAAAGTTTTGTATTCTTTTAATTGCTTTTTATTTGTTCTTCACTTTTTAATTTGTTCTTCACTTCCAATTCCAAACTTCCAATATGGGAGAGTTATTATAATGGAGAGTTCAAGAACATTGGTGCGGTTGTCTCCATGCTAAATTCATCTGGATAGCATTTGTTTTTTACTTATTATAGAAATATTTACTGTATAATAACTTCTTTCTTGGCAGGAGTCCAGGTTCAGCATGACTGAACCGTCCAGCTCAAAAACTGGGTATCATCTTGAGAACCATCTAACGATTCGAACTCTCTGAGGCAGCTGATACAACTCCAGGCTGGATTAATCTGGACATATCAAGCGTTGTCACCATTTGTAGATGTTATTTTTTTCTGGTCCTTGTAAAATCAGGCAGACAGTGGATTTCAGGAGAAAGAATTATATTGTCACAGTATTTATCTCTTGACACTTGTTCAACGTTCCATGAGCCTGACTGAAATAATCTCTCTTACAGCCCAAAAGCAATGCATGCATTTGCATGGCTGAGGTCCAGCCAATTTAGAGAATGAAGAAGTTGGCTAGGCATGCAACAACAGCCAGTAAAAAATCTTTGAGCTTTATATGGTGTGTCAGGCTGCAGATAATTTGGGACAGAGACAATCCCGAGTTGCTAATTATCAGAAAATGTTTCATTTTCCTCATCCTTTCTGCGTCGAAGTTGTAACAAAAGCTCCCAGAGCTTCTCCACAGGGCTATCTTGATAACAGCTGACAAAAATCTGTATCTCTACAACCATTTTCTTTTATTAGATGAAGTGGACAAAGCCAATGACAACAAACTACACCACCCAAACTGCTCCAAAACAAACAAGGATGTTATAACTTAGCCTGAGGACATAATTAACTTGTGAGTGCTGAGATATTTGATTGAATTCCTAGCATGATCTTAATTGGAAGTCTGAACTTGTAAAAAGACCTGATGGTGGTGTTTTGGGATAATTTGAAATGGTTGGCTGACAATTTTTCTGTTTTGCTACCCATTAAGACGAACCCAGGCAAACAAATACCTTTTGGCTCTTGATAAATGTCAGCTATTAGAGTGCAAGTAAATGCAATATAAATGAGACAATAGGGCTAGATCATGAATCAGAGTAGACTGAAGTCTACGGAAGCTCATGCTGCCAACTTCTTTCTTTCAAAGGTGCTACAAGATCTCTCTATAAACTAACACAGTTATATCTTTGAATTAAACCAGATTGTGTCACATCATATATACACATGCATAAGCTAGGGGAAATTGTGTACAAAATGAAACGTGCATTTTCATGGTTTTTTAAAAAAATAGCAAATGTAGCTATTAGATGGAATAGATTTATGATAAATTATATGTGAAAGGAAGATGTTCTTGAAATAATGGACTGATTTGCCAAGTCCAGTTCTTTAATAATTTTGAGCTTAGATTTGAAGTTTTTTTCTTTCTTTTAACATTATATTACATAAATTCCACCACTGGCTATAAAATCTGTCTGTCTGTCTCTCTCTCTCTCTCTCTCTTTCATAATCTATTATGTTGTTGTTCTGTTCCTTCAAGTAATTTCCAACATACAGTGACCCTAAGGTGAACCTATCATGGACTGAGTCCCTTTATTGGGAGAAAGGTGGGATATAAGAAAATAATAATAATAATAATAATAATAATAATAATAATAATAATAATAATAATTTCTTAGCTTGATTTGCTGTGAGGTGTTGCCTTTGTCTTCCTTTAAGGCTCAGAGAGTGTGACTTGTCTAAAGTCACCCAGGGGGTTTCCATAGCTGAGCAGGGATTTGAATGATGGTGTCCTGAGCCATAGTCTGAAACCACTACACCATGCAGGCTCAATATTGTTGTAGTTATCCTTAATTAATTTTTAAATGGGACATAAAAAAAATCACAAACAGCAATTACATTACAATTTAAGCATGATGATCAACAGTACTGTGACCTATAGATGCACATCCTGAAGATTCACCATAGGAAAATGCCTCGGAGGAATTGACTTGCTTACCATATGCTCCTACTAGATTTTGGAAACTATCTTGATGTGGTATCATGCAGGCATTGCTGGGGGATGCAGTCAGACAGCAGAGTCATATCCTAGTGTGTTGCTGGTTTGAGCTGCCGCCCTTAGCGGGTAATTCATTTTAATTCCCTAGCAGAATCCCTTTCCCTGCTGCACTCTCACAAATCACTGTCTATATATACAATGGGTAAAACCAGACTGGTTTTACTTCCTCAGAGGTTTTACTTCCTCAGAGGTTTGTGTTCCCAGGACCATGAATTCTATTGCACACAGAGAATATATAAAATAAACTAGACTTCAGTCAAAAAGGAATGTGAAAGGGGGATGATCTAATGAATGCGAGGTCCTGACAAATTGAATTAAATAATGACTCTTCTGCACTCAGTTATACCTCGATAGGTCCCACAGAAATCCCAGTTAAAGTGGTTAATGTAAGTATTTAGCTTTTAAAAAAAGAAGTGGACAGTAGTCCATAGAGGCTCATGCTATATGAAATGTAGTAGTCACAAGATTGTTTAATTTAGTTTTGTTTTTGTGCTTTTCAAAAGTTCCTTTCTCCATTTTGGAAATGGTTTAGACCTCATGGGAGATCTGGATCTGTAGCTGACCACAGCAGATGATCTGCGATGTTCAAAATAAAAATATGTGCTAGGCTATTCCCTGAAATCATCTGTCTTTGTTATAGCCAAGATTGCAGCCTCAGCTTTAAATTAAACAGTTTTGTTCCCAATGACAATACAGGGGCTATATTAAGTACATGCTTTGTTGCTGTGGGGCACCACTTAAACAATTTGGCTGCTGTTGTCCTATTACACCAGGATGTTCCACAATAGCTTTCTATCCCTCAAGGTTTTATGAGCTGCTCTTAGCACGTAGTACTTGCGCTTTCTTTTAACTTTCCCTGAAAGCATAGTAAGAAAATAACAAACATTCTACTTCATGAAGAAACTGGGGGGAGGAAGGGTGGCCGTCTTTTCCCTATTCCCTGTTATCAAACATGAAATAATAGTGAAACATATTGGCAGCAAGGATTCTGGAGTAGGTGTTTTAAGATGCCAGTCACTATACCTTGCTGGCACTAATTTTACAGTATTTTTAAAAAAAATTCTATGCCCTCTGCAACCTTGTAACAAACAAAATGAGCTATTAACTACCAACAGTGAAATGAGCAAAACAAAACATGTCTGTGGCTCCTATTTCTTGCCACTTTTTATCTCTCCAGTATCCCTCACTGATGTCTGACTATGGCAAAGGATTCTGTGTTGAGTTCCTCAGTACTTGCTATTCATAAGAATCTGTCTGTCCATCCAAAATGAAATAGCAGATTCTCAAGAGCTCCCCACTCACTTGCTTCAGCATCTACAGAGCTTGGAAAGTTAAGTTTGAACATTAATTTCATAATGATAAAAATCTGAAATTGTGAAATTCAGTCTTTTCTGCCAATGATCATGGCTGAAATCATAGCCTTGGCTAGAATATCAGTAATTACAGTCGGCCCTTCTTATACACGGATTTCTTATACACGGATTCAAGCATCCACGGTTTGAAAATGCTTTTTAAAAAAGTATAAATTTCAAAGGTCAAACCTTGATTTTCCATTTTTTATAAGGGACACCACTTTGCTATGTCATTATATTTAATGGGACTTGAGCATCCATGGATTTTGTTTTCCATGGGGGATCTTGGAACCAAACCCCAACATATAACAAGGGTCCACTGTAATTCATTAGTAAACTATAGTTTTTTTGTGGGGTTTTCAGGCTATGTGGCCATGTTCTAGAAGAGTTTTTTCCTGACGTTTCGCCAACATCTGTGGCTGGCATCATGTCAGCCACAGATCCTGGCAAAATGTCAGGAAGAAACTCTTCTAGAACATGGCCACATAGCCTGAAAACCCCACAAAAAACTATGCATGCTGGCCATGAAAGCCTTCGACTCCACATTAGTAAACTGTTTGTTTTGAGGATAAACCATGGGATTTATACAGAATGGCATGGAGGTTGTCACTGTTGACCCCTGGGGTACATATTATATTATTGGCACCTTCAAAAGTGCCTTTCATAGTTCTCTTAATTTTGCCTTCCCCAAATCTGGAATTTTCTTCCAAATGGACTTCCAAAAGTTCCATAATACAACTGTTGCCTCGGGATGGTGGGAGTCCAACACATCAGGAAGCTGTCAGGTTAAGAAAGGATATGCTAAAGCATGGGATCTCATAACATGATGAAATGAATTTTTACTGATCTGCATCTCTTTTTGATTCTGTCTGCTCCCTCTCCCTGTGACCAGCCTATGTAATGATCACTTGCCTTTCCAACATCATGTTTGTTAGAGGTTAATAAGTAATGTTAGATGTTACTAGGGGATACAGAAAGACTCGACTTTTTGATACCTCATTTTTCAGTGCCTCACTCTTTGGACACTGGCTCCATTAATTCCACAAGGGGTCCTTTCATTCCCACGAGGCTCACTTGGGACCATTTGCATGCGTGCACACACACAGTCCCAAGGGGTGCCTATGGAAAAAGTGGATCCCCCTCCTTGAATCAATGGAACTTGTCTGTGTAATTTGCCAATGTGGAAAGAGTGGTCTTGCATTAGATCTTCCTACAGGGGCTTGCTTTGGACTTCTTGCAAGTGTGCACAGCACACACACTGTTTGCAAAGTGAACTGAAGGGTGAGGAGACACCAAGATGACTACAGAGGCTTAGTACCTCCTCCCCCTCAACTCAGTTTGCAAACAATGCATGTATTCATGTAAGCAGTCCAAACTGAGCCTGTGAGTGATGCTTCCCCTGCCCCACCATTTGTGTTCAGTCCATACTGCTTCTGAGATTGTGGGCAGTGCATCTCTTACAGTATTCTGTATAATATTTGTGCTTATAATACAATATATATATAGTGTGTGTGTGTTATTAAACTATTAAACTTTTGCGCACACTAGAATGCGAAATATAGTATGTTTCTATGTTTTTCAACAGCCAAAATACATAATAAACATAATAAAAAAAAACATTTGCAAGCTTAAAAAACTAGGCTTCACTTTTTAACTGATTTCACTTTCTGGTGGTGGTCCAGTCCCTAACCTGTTAGATAAGCAAGGGTTTCCTCTAAAGCAGAGGTTCTTAACCTGTGGGTCAGGACCCCTTTGGGAGTCGAATGACCCTTTCATAGGGGTCGCCTAAGACCATTGGAAAACAGTAGCAAAATTACAGTTATGAAGTAGCAACGACAATAATTTTATGGTGGGGGGGGGGGTCACCACAACATGAGTAACTGTATTAAAGGATTGCGGCATTAGGAAGGTTGAGAACCACTGCTCTAATGTGTGAATTTCAGCTAGAGAACACTTATTCACTGCAAGGGCAAGAATAAGTAGCTAGCTACAAAGATCAGCAAAGAATAGAGAGCAGAAATGTTTTGAGTGACCCTGAGCATATGCAGAATCCCTTTTATGCACAAATGAACCACTGTAGCCTCTTCATCTCCCAACTCCCTAACAAAGATCAACTGGTAAAACATGTAGGCCAAACCCTACATTGGGACAATGGAGTGTAACCTTATGCTCATGGCATTAGATGCTGGTTTTGCAATTAGAGATTTGTGACAAAAAAATCTCCAAGCACAATGTCAAATATATATCTGTATACAATGGTACCCCATGCAGAGCTCTGCTTCTGCAACTTTTAACCGAATATGGCATTTTACACTGAACAAAAATATTCAGTTATTCCAATGGAGGAACTTATGCATGTGGAAAATTTCCATGGGGTAGCCTCCACAGGATTCTGGATATGTTTTACTAATTTAATGCAATGGGACTGACTTCTGAGTAG